>NC_090302.1:69895370-70199629 GCF_039906515.1 Pseudorca crassidens | reverse complement strand
CCACTTCACAAACAAAATTGTGAAGGTAATTGTCTATACACAATGCCCCTAATTCTCTTTCTTGTGTTTGCTTTAACCTACTCCCATCGAGTTTCTGTCTCATTAATTCTACTAAACCAGATCCTGCTAAGGTCACAGTAGCCTTTGTTTACAGGTCTGCTGGGATAGTTCAGTCCTCACCTGCCCTACAAGCACCCCTCCTTCTTTTAAACACACTTCTTCCCTTCAGTTTTCTCTCCCCTGTTCATCCTTGTGTCCTTCTAACTGCACTGCCACTCTGCCTTAGTGCCTGTTGCAGACTCTCCTCTGTTCAACCTTTAATGCTGAGGGTCTGCAGGATTAGGTTTAGGTCCTCTTCTCGTTGTCCATTCTGTTTATAAGTGACCACATCCATCCCCATGCCCTTATTACCAGATACACAATAACTTCAAATTAATACCTCCCCCTTGGCATTTTTTTTTTTGACTCAAGACCCATATTTCCAGCTGTCAATAAGACTCTGCACTTATATGTCTTGCAGGCAGCTTAGAAAGGATATACTGTATAATATTATTTTTCCTTTCCAGGATCATTTGTACCTAAAACTTCCAGTGTGAGAAAATTATTTTCCTTTACTTCTCTTTGCAGTGTTTAATATACTTGAAATAAAATGAACAATAATACTGTTTTATGTCCTCTTCCCTGTAAGACTGAGAGTTTCAACACAGTAAAAACTGCATGTGCTTTATTCGCTTGTATTTCTTGATAGCAATTACACTCTGTCATTTAGGTACTCAATTTATATGTATAATCTGAATGAAATGAAGAGTAAATGTTACCATCCATTCTTCAATATCATTTACCAAATAAATGTTTGAATTTAGAGTAAACAAACTCAAATTTTCTTTGTTAAGAGTTTAATAAATAAAACAAAGTGCAAACTTAATAACATGAAATGAAAAACATGTTTTAAAAATTTTATTTCAATGTACAGATGAAATGTAATTTTATAAATAATTTCTAAATATGAGAGATGCAAGAAGGAATAGATAAATAAACAATAAATAAATAAATAACATCAGGGCAGTCATCACTTAGGGACTGATGACCCTGTAGCTGAATACTTTTATATATACTTGCTTATTACTTGCTTATTACTACTGACAAGTAATGGCTGAATTAATGCAATAAATTTTGTGGCTAAAGCAGAAATAAGTCTTTTGAAATGATCAAAGATGAATGTGCAAGGGTGATGTGGCATCTTAGTCAATGAGAATCATTTCAAGGTGACCCCAGGTCTCCATGCATAATTCTTATCCTTTCTTGCAAGTTGGTTGATGAAGACAAGGATCTCATGATTTCCACTCTGACAATTTCCCAGGCACAGTCACTGTATTTCTTCTCTTTCAGGTAGAGATGGATTCCCTGGAAGTACCTCTTCACGGCCAGTGTAGGGCCCGTCACTCCCAGGGCAGTTTCTTCATCTCCCATCGCCTGCACCAAGCAGGCGTCCAGGTCCTCCAGCTGCTGATGGAGTCCAGTGCGGAGTTTGTCCAGGAGGGAGGTGTCCCAGGCGGCAGTGGAGCGCTCTGTGTGGAAGAGGCGGAAGACCTGCTGGAGCATCTCGTGGAGGACAGAGGTGGCCTGGGCCTTCGGGAGCTGGCTGCCATCCACCATGTCCTGGGGGAAACCGAAGTCTTTTCTGTCCTTCAGACAGAAGCGAGGGGAGATTCTCCGCATCTGGCCCAGAAGCATGAAGTTCTTCCTGCTAATCCGCACGTGGTTCTGAGACAGGTCGCAGCCCAGAGATCCACCAGGGCCATAGCTGAACACCACCAGGGCGGTCAGTAGAGGGAGCACGAAGGCCATGGGGCAAATGAGGCTGCTGCTGGCCTGGCTTAGACGGGCGTCTGGGGGAGCCTTGGGGGTAGGTTCTCTGATGACATTCTTTCTAAGTATGGCTTTTAAATAGGGAAGACAGTTTCCATTTTCTGAAACTTTCTCTCTACTTTCACTTCCAATTTGTGTTTTCATTTAGATATTTTCTTTTGACCTAAGACGATGTAATCAATCTAAACTCTTAATTTACAATAGAAGTTTAAGTTTCCCAGTAAACTTTGGATGTGTCAATCCAAAAGAATATCAATTAAATGAGAAACTAATTAAAGGCTGAAGTATATGTAGGTATGTAAAGATTCATGCACATACTTATGTACACATTTTATTTTATTATTTTTTTCTTTGTACAATTTATTTTTTTCTTTTGGCTGCATTGGGTCTTCGTTGCTGTGCATGGGCTTTCTCTAGTTGCAGCGAGAGGGGGCTACTTTTCATTGTAGTACATGGGCTTCTCACTGCAGTATCTTCTCTTGTTGCAGAGCACGGGCTCTTGGCATGTGGGCTTCAGTAGTTGTGGCATGCTGGCCCAGTAGTTGTGGCTCGTGGGCTTAGTTGCTCCGTGGCATGTGGGATCTTCCTGGACCAGGGCTCGAACCTGTGTCCCCTGCATCGGCAGGCAGGTTCTTAACCACTGTGTCACCAGGGAAGTCCCTGTACACATTTCAGTATGTATAAATATTGCTCTTCTCTGTGTTAGGAACAAAATTTGTCCTTGACTCTGGACTACATTTTTACCATCCTTACTTTATACATAGGAAGTTGGGGTCCCTCATCCCTATAGGTTTCTGTATTTTGTTAAGTAATTACCAGACCATGCATGGTAAATAAGCTGTTTAGAACCAAAGACTGGTTTTGTTTTCTGTTTTATTCAGAGCAGAGGCTTATGATTACTAGTGAATGAGCTTCTCAGGTGTTTCTCTTCTTCCTAGAATGCATTCATTCAAGTTCCGGAGGGTATTCTTCACTGGGGCCACAAGGTCAGGACTAATATACTAGACATCGCCCTTTCTTTCCACCATTGTCTTACAGGAGACCTATAGTGCTCCACAGGCTGGGCCAATACCCTCAGCAGGAATCCTGGTTCTTTTCTGGTGAATGTAGGTATGCAGATTTTAATTCCAAGATAATTAATTGTATTTTCCAGCACCGCCTCACTCACAAGGTAGTTATCACATCTAGTAGCACTTTCCTGGAATGACAGAGTATCCTCAACCCAAACTCTCTGGGGCTCACTCCCTGAGGGCAGGCTCACCACATCCCGAGGAGTTCAGAATTCTACTGTGGAGGGGCTTGTTTCTTTGTTTGCAAAATAATTCATCTTCCAGGACCCGCACCCTTGTCCCTGGAGTGTTCGTGTTAAGGACCCTCTTTCTCAGTGGGGACCTCCTCCTCTCCTTACCTGTGTCCCCAGGTATCAAAAGTATGACCAGCCCGCAGATGCTGAAAGCAACAGTTTGTTTTGTCTAAGTAGGTGGAGGAATTATTCAATTGCAATTGTTTCACCTTTAGTAGACAAGTTTTATTTTGCCAGTACAGCTTTTGTTGTTCAACTCTTTTAAACTGTTGAACTTTGTTATGCTCAGAATTTCTGAGTTGGCTATAGGGAATTCAGTGATGATGCTGTCTCTCATTAGAAGTTTATGTCACAGAAACTAGTGACCTTCAGTTGTTCATTCAGTCTACGTATTTCTACTGGGCTTATTTGTTTGTCCACCTCTGCCTCGTGCTCAGAACGCAGAGCAGTGAGGCCCAGATTATGTCAGAGAGAAATAGCCTGGTTTCCTTTACTTATTCACAATGTTTTGTTTTAAATTTAATTAACAACCAAAAAAATTTAGGAACTTATTTTTTACATAGTGATTTACTGGCCATAGTTACTTTCCATTTCATCCTGAGGTTAATAAAATGGGAAGTAAAAGAATGGCAAAGGAGTTTCACCTTATTTTCTATGATTTTCAAGACTTGAGATTTTTTGTTTCTCATTTCAACTTTCCTAGAGAGCAAAACTTGAGAGCTGTTTGTGGGCAAAAATAAAACAAAGGTAATTCTGAATGTCATGAAAGTGAAAGTGAAAAAAGAGAAGTGACGTTTCTGCTGACAAAATGGCAAAGTGTAAGTTAAACCTAAAAAAAGCATCAACCAGGGCTTCCCTGGTGGTGCAGTGGTTGAGAGTCCACCTGCCAATGTAGGGGACACGGGTTCGTGCCCCGGTCTGGGAAGATCCCACATGCCGCGGAGCGGCTGGGCCCGTGAGCCATGGCCGCTGAGCCTGCGCGTCCGGAGCCTGTGCTCCGCAACGGGAGAGGCCACAGCAGTGAGAGGCCCGCGTACCGCAAAAAAAAAAAAAAAAAAAAAAAAAAAGCATCAACCAAAGAATAGAAGGAATCATCGTATTTGAAAGATGTTAAGCAGCCACAAAGACAGAGCCAAGTGAGTCCAAAATTGTCCATGTTGTCCTGCCCTGAAATGGGCTCCCAAAGTGGTGAAGGAAGATAGAAAGACAAAGGACAAAAATTATTTAACATGTAAATTAGAGAGCCCTCTCATCGGTCAATTGGTTACGAAGTCTGTAACCTAAAGCAGAGATTTGAGAGATCTAGGCTAAATTGAAGGCCTTCCCTGCTACCTGAGCAATTCACACACACACATACACACACACACATGCATGCACGCATGCACACTTCCTGGTTAACTTTGCCAATTACAATATTGGATTACCTTAATAGTTCTCAATTCTATCCAAATAGACTGTCAGTTGGCAACAGTTGTATTCTCTGAAATTCCTTTATGTATGTCTGTGTTCACTCTTACTACTGAGTCAATGTGGAAGGGATGCAAGTGCAGTCATTATTCAAAGGGACATTGAGAATTTTCTCCCAACTGTAAAGTCAAGCAACACGATCTCATACTGGGAATGGATTTGAAAAACTGACAACATACTCTTAAGAAAGAGTTAATGCACCTTCAAACAGGAGCTATTTCCTCTGATTCCCCTTGCATTTCCACACCCAGAATGGCAGGCTCTAAGCCTCCAAGAGTCCTACATTATGTAAAGCGAATAATGATTCAGGAGGCTTGGCCAGCTGAGCAGCCTGGAGGCAAGGAACACATTCTGACCCTTCTCTCCACACAGCTGCCTTAGCCCAAAACATGTCCTGCCTGAAGCTGGGAGTATTTTCCCTCTCTAAGATGCAAAGCTAAGGAAGCAGGCTTAGCCAAGTTATTGGTGTCAGTTCTTTCCAGGAAAGAGCCTCTTTTAGCTCCGAAGAAAATGCTAGTGGAAGAAGACAGACTTCTGCCTAGAACAGAAAGAATCCTGCTCTGCAGACTTGGTCAATGTCCTAGTCCATCTTGGCCAGTAAGTGGCACTCTTCCTCCATAAGTGTTTTAACAGCCTCCAGAGTAAAATGGATCCTGCTTTCCAGTTCATTTTTGCTACAGCTGCTGTCACAATATTGTAACAAGGACATCCCCTCATTCCCAAAAATATTCATCAGAAGAAAAACAATAACCTCTTATATAGGAGTTTCTGAAAAGTCCAGAACTTTCACTCAACTTTTGCTTTTAATTTGTGGCTTTGTACTCTTAAGGGGAAATTGGTGGCCAGAACCACAAAGGAACAGGACACAGCTGTATGAATGGCTGGTGCAGGAAAAGGAGGAGTGAATGAGGGGAGCATACTGCGAATTTCTACATTGGAGAGGAAGTACAGGCATACTTTGCTTTATCGCACTTCACAGATAATTGCACTTTTTACTAATTGACAGTTTATGACAACCCTACGTCAAGCAAGTCTATCGGTGCCATTTTCTAACAGCTTTTGCATACTCCATATCTCTGTGTCACATCACCTTAATTTTCAGGAGTGTTCAAACCTTCACCGGCAGAAAAATTCTGACTTGCTGAAGGCCCAGATGACCATTAGTAGTTTATAACAATAAAGTATTTTTAAAATTAACGTATGTATGTATGTGTGGTCAGGCCACTCAAGATGGCTGCTCTCTTGCTCTCTGTACATCCCCTGCCCCACCAGTGCCTGCGTCTTCACCTACACCCTATGCACATGACTGACCTCCTTCTGTACTTGCACCAGGCCCCAGCTAGTTAGTTATCTTATCAAAGGGGCGGTGAGGGGCGTGCCCCTCTAATGGTTTCCCTGGTAACTAATGAGCCCACCTGATGTCAATTCCCCTAGAACTGGCAATCTCCCCTTTGTTAGGGGAACCACTGACCAAAACTGCCCACCCTGGCCAGGCAAGATAGTAGCCACTTGCATGAGTCATCTTACAACAGCAGGTCCTGGTAAGGAACGTGGAACTAACAAGCTACCACCAACCAGAAGATTTCCGGAAAGGTCAAAGAGAGGAAACGCCAGTCCATATGTCCTACCGACCTCCCAGAATCCTTCTTACTGGAATCCATCTTGGCTGAACGATAGGCGCGCCACCAGGAAGGACCCTGAGTCAGAATGATTGCTCAGAGACAACCCAGAAACTAACCCCATTACCATAAAACCTGAGACTGTGAGCCACGTGGCAGTTCTCCTGGGTTCCCTTACCCTGCTGCTCTCCTTCCGAGCACCCCTCCCCAATAAAGTCTCTTGCTTTGTCAGCACATGTGTCTCCTTGGACAATTCACTTACAAGTGTTAGACAAGAGCCCACTCTCAGGCCCTGGAAGGGGTCCCCCTTCCTGCAACACCTTCCCCCCCCAGGATCGAAGACTGCCACCAAGTCTGGCCCACTGCGCACCGCACACGGTGGGGTGTCACTCCAGGACCTTGCTTCAGACTGTAAGCTCCCCCATCCATTAAACCATTGATGTCTCTGTTGCTGACTCTGGGCTCTTAAGTCTTGAAGCTGGGCAAGCACAGGACTTGCAGGCCTGTGAGGTGCAGCCCAACAATTGGCGGAGCAGCCGGGAGCCCGAGGAAACTGCCATGAGCACAGAGATGTTGGAAAATACAGGAAGGGTAATGGAAAGTTGCAGAGGCTGTCCACTAGCATGCAGGGCCCGAAAATTGCAGGGATAATCGTGTGGTGGCTGTCTACTAGTTTGTGGTGGCTGTCCTTGGTTAATGGGGGCTGCCAAGAGATATGGAGAACAATGGTCTCTAATGGCTCCGCTGTTGTATCAAAGTGAGCCTTTTGTAATTGGTTAAGCCAGCTTTCTAGAAGGAATTGGTATTTCTCTTATGCCTTTGAGATGTAAATGATCTACCTGGGCTCTCTGGAACTTAATCTTATGTGATCTCTAAGAGTAAAGGAGAAAGAAGAGCTTTTAGGTAAACTCTGTAGAAACAAACTATGTTTGGGGAATGTCTATATAAAATAGTCTCTCCAGATTTTGGTAACTTGAAACTAAACGGAGTTAAATGAAAAGAATTCATTGACTATCTGGGTCATTTCAAATAGGATACTGAAACATTAATTGCTGGGCAGGCCTAAGATTATCTACCCTTGCCTTCTTAGGAGAGAAAGACTAAAGTGTAAGTTTCCAATCAGGAAATGTACAATTACTTGCTTCTTGGTTTTTGCCAGAGATTAAGGTTTTTAAGGGTTAAGATTATAATCGGTTATAATTCTAGTTATTGTAACCAAGATTATTTATGGATTACATTGTAATCAGGTCTCCTTAACCATGGCTTTTTAAGTCTTCTGTCATTTATAGACAGTGTTTGTTGTACTCTGATGTGTTTGCAAAAGTGCTTCATCTTCAAGAAGATTCATAGGAAGGACTTTTTGACAATAACAGGTCTCTGATAAATGTCAGATTATACCGCTGAACAGGGTAAGAAATTAAGGTATCCTAATGGAAAACCTGATGGCTTCATAAAAAGAAAACAAAAAGATTGGTTACTGAGTGAACTGGTGAATATGGTTATAATTTTTATGGGTTTTGTCTGGAAAGTTGCTGGTATTTATCTGTGTTTTCCAGATAGAAGGAAGCCCTTCCCCTCAAGTTGGTTATGATTTACAGCAATTTTGGTAAACTACACCTGTGGGTAGAATTAAAACATTTTTCTTTTCTCTCTGCCTGGTCCCTCCAGAAATTGGAGACTCGGGTTCTGAGCAGACTTATCAGGTGAATGGGAAAGACTGTCTCCGGGCATGTGCAAGAATCTCAATATTTGGGGGACTAAGAAATCCACTGAGGCAGAGCCTGATGGCAGGCCTTGGGCATGACTTTCCTGGCCTTGAGAAGCCTGTTGGGAATTCAGTCTGAGACTCCTTCTGAGGAGTTCTACCTCAGCCAGTTTGGAGGAGCCTATATGATCAATTGACCAGACTTGTTTTGCAGACAAATTAGTCTTGATTTGTGGAGATGAGGGTAATTTTAGAGAGAAAAATATATGTTTCAGTGGATGTTAAATTCTAGTTTTGTTAATTGAGGTCTAGATTTATTGTGGTGGTCTGGAACTGAACCTACAATACTCTGAGCTATGCCTGTAAGTAACTGTGGTATGTATGAAAATAAAAGAATGTGATTCAGAAAAGCAAGGAGGGGAGGGCAAAAGGAGCCAGATATCAAAATCTGCAAATTAATACTATACATATTTCACTTCAGTTTAGAAAACTAACTTCTCTTCCAGATGTTTATGCAGGCCGCCATTTTGGAACTGAAAATACACATCAGTTACCTTTGATGTGAAGAGTGACTATATTTCAGCCTTCTCCAGAACACTTCACAGAATTCCATTTTTCAGACTGTCATGTTTTTGCAGGTGTTGAGAAAGAAGTGGGAGACTTCACTATTCTGATAGATATCTATATGAAAAAATAAGAAAATAGTTACCATATTTAAGCCCTAACTCTGTGGAAAATAGCCTAAGTGTTTTAAGATGTTAGTTTAGTACAATAATTCTTAGAATATTTTCACTTTATTGTACGTTTGAGAAAACTGAGGCTCAGAGAAGTTAGGATCACACATAATTGCTGGCAGCGTCAAGAGTCACTACAGAACCCTATATTGCATATTATAGGCAATTGAAAAAGTTTCCTGTTTTAGAATTCTATTCAGGTTTAAAATATGCTTTGATCCCAAAATTAAATAAACGTCTTGCTCCCTTGTTTTCTTTTTATTGGTGCATACTATTTTATTTCTTTTTTGCTGGTTTCCACCTATTCTTTACCTTAGATATTGTGGAAGAGAACTTCCTTGATCCAGTTTCAGTCTTCCATCTTATGAAGGAATTGTCCCAGGCTATTATACTCATTGCAATTTGGTTATCTGTGCATCCCCAGGAGCCTGTGATTTTCATAAAATTGATGCTCCACATTGAGGAGGAAATATAAATTTAATCAGGAAGAATGCAAATAATGTTAAAGAATAGAAGAATTCTTAGCATACCTATCTTTTCTAGAAAATGAAATGAGATTATAGTAGTAATACTAAAAACTGTGATAAAGGGAGAAATTAGGTAAACAGATTATTAAATTTCAATTCTGAAATTGAATTATCAGTATTAGATTTAAGATAAAAGATATATCTGATGTTAACATGATGGAAAAACATTTCAATAAATGGTTCTAGGATGATTAGTTAGCAATCTAGGAAGAAATCAAAATAAAATCTCATCTCATACCATATGTGATAGTAAAATCTTGATGGAATGGAGAATTGACAGTAAGATTAGATTTAAAAAGGAGAGAGGAGGCCCACAGTAACCTTGTAAGCTCATGAGAAATAGCTAACCTATTAAAAAAAGTTGGTTATTTTTTAATATATACAAAATTTTAACTTCAGATGAAACAGGACATGGCTACAGAGACTTGCCTGGCAAGATGCCTGAATGAAGCCTGATCTCAGAATTTCCTCACCCAGAAACCAACAAAATAAGGAAAATTAAGTAAAATGTACAAAATACATAAGCAGCCATCAAAGAATGGAAGAGGAATAATATTTGAAAAGTGTTAAGACATGAATTAGGGAGGAACAATGGAATAGCTCATTTTATATGTCAGCTTGGCTAGACCATGGTACCCAGATACTTGGTCAAACACTATTCTAGATGTTTCTGTGAAGGTAGGTTTTACATGAGATTATAGGAATTTGACATTTAAGTCAGTAGACTTTAAGTAAAACATATTACCTTCCATATTACAGGTGGGCCTCATCCAATCAGTTGAAGGCCTTAATAGAAAAAGACTGACCCTCCCAGGAATAAGAAGGAATTCTGCCAGATACTGCCTTTGGACTTGAACAGCAGCTCTTCCCTGGGTTTCCAGCTTGCAGCCTACCCTGCAGATTTTGGACTTGCCAAGCCTCTACAATGACCTAAGCAAATTCCTTAAAATATCAATCTCTCTCTTTCTCTGGTTCCCGCTGGTTCTGTTTCTGGAAAACCCTGACCAATACAGGCTGGGAAGCCAAATGTTTCCAAGCCTTCTCCATCTGCTGAATGTTTCCATCTGCCCCTCCTCCAGAGGGAAGAACAAGATAGCAAAGGACAAAAGTCTGTTGAAATTTTACTAAGGCCCTGGCCAACGCCAAGTTGGAGAACAGCAAATCCAAATGTTGAGTGAGTAACCTCAGGAAAAGATTGGAGACACACACACAGTTGCAGGCCCTCCCTGCTACCTTAGCAATTTACACATACTCCCCAGTGAAATACCTCAATGAAGATATTGATTACAGAAATTCCTCTCAACTTATACCAAAATTGATACATTTGAATTTTAAAAAATGTCACTAAGCTCTCAGATACTATTCATTCACACTTCTTAGTTCCTCTCTTTTGCTACCTAGGCAGAATTTTTACTACTGAGTACAATAGATGTCAAGATTGTTATTCAAAGTGGCAATGAGAATAGTTTTCTATTTAATAATAGTTGAAGTCTCATATTTGGAATAAATCTGTGAAACTAAAATTTTATTTTTGACAGTTGTTTAATGCATTATAAACCTGAGGTTTTCCTTGTTATCATTGAATTCCATGTCCAGGTTGGCAGCTCTGCCTGTTTTGTTGTATGTGGAAGGAGTAATTCAAAGGGAGGCTCTGGTCTGCATAGTGGGCTGTAGGAAGGGAACACATTTTTGTCCCTTTGCCTGATCCCAAAGAGTCCATGCCCTGCCTGAAGCCAGAGACTGGAGACTCTTTCTCTTTGTAACAGAGAGTAAAGAAACAAGTTTATGACAGCATTAGAATTAACTGGTGCCAAGAAGAAGCCTTTTTGTAGCATGAAGGGACATCCTCAGTAAGTGGTAGGATTTCTGCATAGATCAGAAGCCTGTCCTCCAGTCTTGGTCGCTGCACTTAGCGACCTGAGGGCTGTCTTCCCTGAGAGGAGCTTCATCTTCCCACCCATAAGCTGGATCTTGCTTTGTTTCCTTTTAGCTACAGCTACTATTACATCATACTCAGCTGAAATTAAGGAAAGCCTCTCTTGCAGATGTTTCTGCAAAACCTAGAAGTTTTATTTAACTTTTGCTTTCTACTTGTGTTGTTCTGCTTTTTAGGAAACCATTAAGCTGAAAAAACAGCAGAAGGGAGTTGTGTGAATGGTGAAGAGTTTAAGTGAATAAGAAGGATGGTGTGGGAATTTCTACCTTGGAGGGGAAGGAAATATTGTGATATGGGAGTGTATCCTGGAATGATGAGAGGGAGGGAATGTGCCAGGTGCCAGAACCATTAAATAGATAGCATGTTCTTCTGCCATTTATCTAAATATTTATTCCCGTCTCTCAGATACCAATACAAGCCACCATTTCATCTCTGAATGTAAACAAGACACTTCTTTGAAATGAGGGACGAAATGACAATTTTTCAACCTTCTCTAAAATTCACGACAGAATTCTGTTTTTTTAGGCTGCCTTCTTTGGAGGTCAGTTACTGAAAAGTAGGTCACAGTTCCTGAGAATTTTATAGAAAGAGACATATAATATTCTCATATACAACTGTCTGAAGGAAAACGGGAAAAAACCTAGTATATTTTAATTCCTTACTCTAATATATGATGCTAAATGCTTTAAAAAGCATGAGTTCATTTAATATTCATAAAAAATCTATAAATATTTTGAACCCATTTTATTTATGGAAAAACTGAGGCTTAGGTTAAGTGGGTTTCGCGACATAACACGTGTACAAGCAGAATGGAATTTCAATGAAAAATTTTTTATTGTGAGTTACGGGTGATTTTTTGAGCTTTGTATTCTGGATTTCTGTTATCATTGTTAAATCTGTTTTTTACTCCTGAATTATACACAACACTCTCTTGCTCTATGGATTTCCATGGTTCATGTTATATTTTCAGATGGTTTTGACTATTTTTTTTCCTTTACCTTAAGTATTGAGAAAGAGGTTGCCTGATCCAGTTTCCCACTTTCCTTTTTTGAAGGAAGTCTGTCAGTCTTTATGTTCAGTATAATCTTTGTTATTTTGGAATCCACAGAAGATTGTGATATTCATAAAATTAGGAAAAATTACCAAGTAGTAATATAAAAGAATTCTTTTCGTATCTAGCTCTAATATAAAATGAAATGTGTGTAAAGTTGCTGTAGTAACCAGTGTCACAATGATGAAAGTTAAGTAATGTAACTAATAAAGCCAATAATTCCAGGAAACTACATTATCAGTAGTAATTAGATTTTTTGATGAGGGATTGAATTAGTTATCTATTCCTGCCTAATGAATTTTTTTAAATGATGAGCAGCTTACTGATATACAAAGTAGTATTAACTTAGATAAATTATCATTGTAAGTAATTAAGTCATGATTTAAAGTAAATACAATATTAAACACATTAATATGATTTGCCAGTACATCGATTACATAAAATCATGTAGAAAAAAGATATACTACGTAAAAAGGAAAACTCTGCACAGAAAAACTAACCAACATTATTTACCAGATCCCATACTATTTCCTTCTCTACCTCAGAGTCACTAACTTCTCTGATTTACGCTTCTACCTACTCCATTGTGGTTTCCGCTTATTCACTCCACCAAGCCAAATCTCATTAAGGTTGCCAATGCCATCTATATTCCTGATGTGGTATGTAGTTTCAGTCCACATCTTCCAGGAATCCACTGATTTCTTCTAAGCACCTTATTTTCTTAAATACACTCTTATCACTGTTCTCTGTTATTGTCCTTGTAATGTATGGCCATTCCACCTCTGTTTCCTTTGTGGCTCTTCTCTCCCCTCCCTTTAAAGGTGAAAGATCCTCAGAATCAATTTTAAGTCTTTTTCTCACTCTTCACTATCTCCCCACACAACTACCTCCATTTCCGGCTTTCATTTGCCAGATAAGGTATCTCCAGCTACAGCATTCCTTTTAAATTATAAACTCACATATCCAACTTACAAATGACATTTGCACTTAAATGTCTTCCAGTCAACTAGAGAGGGTATCTACTGCTTTTATTTTTATTTCCTGACATTCTCCACTCTTGCTTCTGGTGAGAGAATTCATTTGTTTTTCCTTCTTCTCGTTATAGCATTAAGTATGATTATTATTTTTAGATTTCTTTCCCTTCAAAAATCAAAGAAACAAGAGGGCAGGAGCTGTATTTGTTGTGTTCACCTTTATATCCTGAGGGCAACATCCAACCTGGCTTACAGAAAGTCAGTTGTTACTTTTAATTTGAATATAATGTGATGGGTAAATGAATTGTGACATCCATTTCTTTTATCAAGTTGCACAATCAGGCTTGGTGTTTCTTTTTAAAGAATAAGCAAATACAAGAAGTTTTCTATAATAAAAATTTAATAAACAAGACAAAATAAACTAATTATAAAGAACATACTTTATTATATTACACAATTTAAGGTACACAAAATATTATAAAAATAAAAATAATTTAAATCTTATAAATAGTTAAATAAATAAATATTAAAATAGATAAATATTTAAGTACATAAATAAATATATCAGCATGGGCATCTGTGAGGGACTAGTACCTGTAGAGTAGAACATCATGTTGCTTAATATTCCTGAAAACATTTGACAAATTAATTTAATTCAGGGCATGATGAGAGCAGAAATGAAAGTCTTTGACATGGCAGCACAGGTGGAAGTGTGGTCTCGTTAGTGAGAATCATTTCCGTGTTGAACCAGGTGTGTGTCATTCCTTCCTCCTGAGTCTTTCTTACAAGTTCCTTGATGAAGAGAAGGATCTCATGACTTCTGCTCTGACAATCTCCCAGGCACAAGGGCTGTACTTCTTCTCTTGCAGATAGACAGTGATTCTGTGGAAGTATTTCCTCACAGCCAGGATGGAGTCCTCCTTCAGCAGGGGAGTCCCTTCCAGCCCCGCCTCCTGCATCAGACAGGCTTGCAGGTCAGTGAGCTGCTGATAAAGTGCAGTGCAGAACTTGTCCAGGAGGGTCTCATCCCAAGCAGCAGCCGAGCCCTCTGTGCTGAAGAGCTGGAAGGTCTGCTGGATCATCTCATGGACGACAGCGATGGCTTGAGCCTTCTGGAACTGGTTGCCTCCAAACGCCTCCTGGGGGAATCCAAAGTCATTTCTGTCCTTCAGGCAGGAGAAGGGGGAGATTCTCCTCATCTGTTGCAGGAGCATCAGGGCCCTCGTGTTAGCCAGGCTGCGGGTCTGAGGCAGGTCGCAGCCCAGAGAGCAGTTGGAGTTGCAGCTGAGCAGCACCAGGGCCAGGAGTAAGGACAAGGTTGGGGCCATCGGGGACCCTGCAGATGCTGCTGGCCCGGCTGAGGTGGGGACTCTGTGAACCCTGCTCTCTAGGTTCTCTGAAGACCTTCCTTCAGGCCTGGGTCTTAAATGGGAGCGAATTGGTTTCCATTTTCTGAATGTTCCCTCTTACTTTCTACTTCTGTTTTTGCTTTTCATTTTGCACTCTCCAGATGGGTTAGGACAACATTTCTCAACCTTTTTTTCATTATTGCCTCTCTTTCCTCTGCCCACAGAGCCTTTTTAGATAGTTTTTTCCTAATTGCCCCCAGCATGAAATTTTGATACCACAGATATACTGTGTATCTATTTTTGTACTCCATGTGTATCTTTACTTTATACATAGAAAAAGAAAGTGAAAATCTTACTCTTTCTATTCAGTGCAGGGTTAAGAATATGTAAAATTTTAAGCTATAATTTAAATTAAAAGCTATTGAATTTTAATTTAACTTTATAACTAAGTTTTCAAAGTGATTTTAATGTAATATATTTACTTATATAAGTAGGAATGTATCAAATTATATATTCAAATAAAATTTAGATACCTTATAATAATACCAGTGTACAGACATACTTAAAAATCATTCAAAGCTGCTCAAAATCATAGCAAAACTAAATTATTTCTTTAATATTTATTTTTAGGTACTTAACTTTTAATTTTGCTTCATATCAGAAAATAATTTTTAATTACACTGACTGCTAGATATTCATCTAGGTATTGTGAACATTTTTTTCTGTTTATCACTTGTCATAATTATGGATGTGTTGAACAACTTTAGTAGAATTAAATAATGAAATATCATATTTTTTGTATTTTACTTACAAATACAATTTACGACTTATATTTAATTTCCCGATCCCAAATCACGCTGACCCTCAAACATAAGCAACATCCACAAGACAGCTAGTGGCTGCTCGTAAGTATGTAAAGGCCACCTCTCACAATATGACTTTGAGATCAAGAAAATGATGGCGAGAAAGTCCTCCAATGAACCATCAAGTCACCTTAGGTCGTAACACTGATTTGTATACAGTGTGTTTACCTTCCCTGAAGTCAATGTCAATACTTCTCTTATGTATGATACACACAAAAATATCCCAAAGACAAAAATGAATACAAAGGAATAAGGTTTTGTAGTATCTGGTTGAGTTTTGGAGTGCCACAAACCATTGTAATAGCAAGATTTTCATACTCCTAAAAACTATGTTTGCACCCATGGAAACAGTATCATCCCCAGTGAGAAAGCATGATTTAGCAATCATCACCAATTTGAATCTTTCTCTGTATTTTTGCATTAAATTTCAAATTTCCCAAAGACTGTCAAAGGTTCCAATCCAAGTCTATTCAAACAAAAGGAAACCATCTCTGTAATTAATTGAGAACTGGATAAATATTGATTGGTATCATGGAAAGAATTAACTTTCAACTCTGATCATGAATTCTTTTATTTTGCAGTGGATGTTCTGTGACCTCAGCCCTCTCCAATTCCGATCTTTCAATAAATAATAGGTATGTGACCATCTTTGGCAAATCAGCTCTGTAAAACTGAACTCTGTCATATTCTCTGTGGTATCCTCGGCACCAGGCCCACTGTAATCACGCAACAGGTACTTTTAACTAAAGCAGTTTCTCAGATGTTCTCCTTCCACTGGAAGGCAGTTACGAATGACCAAGCTATTTTCCTTTATCACGGTCATATTTGCTGGGATTATAATAGACAGTGGCTGGTATTCCCACTCTATTCCTACTGGTATCAGTCATGCCTACTGAGTTTGTTGCTAAAACCACTAGGATTCTCTTTCCTTCAAGGTGCATATGGCTCTGGGGATTCAAGTTGTAAGAGCAGGACAATTTTCAGCCTTTGCCCGGCACTCTATTAAACTCAGGAGGATGATCTCGTCTCTAATTTGTCCTCTACTAGGTCATGATAGAAAAGAACTAGCCTAGTGTCACATACAGAGCCACATATCTGAACTCAAAGTCTCCCTGATTCACACAGGTCACAGCAACCAGACAATTAACCACGTTACTCTTCGGTGGGTCTTTACGGATGTGGCAATGACTACCTATATCCTGAGATTCTTTGGAGACTCCTCACAAAGACTGATGAATGATCATTTTCATCCTGTATCTTCATTCCCTTCCATGGGACAATAGGCTCCATTCCTGATTTATTTCCAAAAGTTGACACATAATAATTAAAGCATTACTGCAGGTCGAAAATCAAGAGTTTGGATTCTGAGTCCTTGGCCTACACTTTTGGCCAGATAAATTGCTCATTCTTCTTTATTTACTCAGCATGAATATATTCTCTCTTCCAGATGCCAAGCATGTAGCTTTCAATGACCTTTCTGGTTTGAATATTTCAGTCCCCACAAAATTATTAGTTTGAAGTCCTAACCCCAAAGTGATTGTATCAGGTGGCGGACCCTTTGGGACTTTATTAGGGTGTGGGGATGGAGGCCTCACAAATGGAATTATAGAAGAGGTCTTGATAAATGCCTCCCTCTCCTGCCCTGTGATGAAACAAGGAGAACTCTGCAGTGTGAGACCTGAAGCAGGCTCTTACCAGAACTGGACCACGTGGGCACCCAGATCTTAGATTTCCAAACTCTAGAACTGTGAGCAGTACATTTCTGCTCTTTAGAAACTACCCAGTCTATGCTATTTTGTTGAAGAAGCCCAAATATTAATACATGACCTGATCTAGTATCCTCGGAATACCTCCCAGAAGTCTTTAAAATACCTAAAGCGAGAGACACCATCTTACCCAACCCCGTTTCCTAGACAGCTAGTCCAGTCCTTGTCATTTCAGGAGCTCGATCCATACTCATGATGATAATAATAATAGGAGAAGAAATAATACCAACATATATTAGATAGATATGATGTGAGAGGACAATAATCTACAGAGAATTTGTAAATTCTTCATGGTTCTACAAGGAAAGTGATAATGGAATATTGTGTGAGATATTTTTTGAAGATCGTCTGCAGGAATGTTTTCTTCAAGTTTGTATTTCCAGTATTTAGAAGATCAGGATGAGAATCACAGGCTTGGACACAAATGGAAGACTCGCTCTCCACTTTTTCTTCAGTTATCCTCAAGTACTTGCAAGGAGCTTCCTGATCATACTTTTCTTGTCTCCCTCAGGAAATAAGGAAACAACTTGTAATGTGTCTACACTTGTGGATATTTTCCTTGTAGGCTATGCCTTTGGGCATCAACTTGAATGCTTCTTTCAAATAGTCTATGATGCTGTGAACTCTGAGTGACATCCGTGTTATCTTCTCCAAGCTGAACTTGTGGAATAAGAATTTGAGTCTGATTGCAGTTTTTTTTTCCCTTCTCTTTATTCCAGCCAATGAACAATAAAAATACATGAAATCATAATATCACTAAGTCTGAGAATAAACATCAAAACTTGACTGTTTTATTTCTTTTAAGGCAGAACTAGGGGATGAGATTTTTTTATTTTTTTATTTATATAAAAAAACTTTTTATTTTATATTGGAGTATATTTGATTAACAATGCTGTGCTAGCCTCAGGTGTACAGCAAAGTGATTCAGCCACACACATACATGCGTCCATTCTTTCTCAAACTCTCCTCCCATCTAGGTTGCCACATAATATTGAGCAGAGTACATACACAGTATGTTCCTGTTGGCCTCCATCCCAAATATGGCAGTGTGTACATGTTAATCCCAAACTCCCCAACTATCCCTCCCCCTCCCTCTTCCCCCCAGGTAACCATAAGTTTGTCTCTGAGTCTGTGAGTCTGTTTCTGTTTTGTAAGTAAGTTCATTTGTATATCATTCTTGTTTAGATTCCCCATACAAGAGATATCATATATTTCTCTTTCTCTGAGGGTCAGATTTTTTTTATACATCTTTATTGGAGTATAATTGCTTTACAATGTTGTGTTAGTTTATGCTGTACAACAAAGTGAATCAGCTATATGTATACATATATCCCCATATCCCCTCCCTCTTGTGCTTCCCTCCCACCCAGATTGTTTCTTAATGAAGTGTGTGCAAGCAAGAACATTACTTGTTCCCCTCCACCCCACCCAGAACTTCATTAGGACAAATAGTGGAAAGACGAAAAGTGGACTTATGCACTGAACTTGTTTCCTTGACCATTAATCATCCAGTAGTTTCCCAACTTCTTTGCAATTAGTTTCCCACGAGGATAAATCCAGGCCATGTAATATGAGCAGAAGAAGTGCTCTTGCCTTTTATAGCCCTGGCCCTTGAAAACATCCCATGTGATCCACCAGACTTTTTACCTTTACCACCGAGTGGAGTAGACTCAAGTACTACAGGCAAATTTGGAGTCACCTGTTGATGATGGAAAAATCCTCAAAACAGGGGGTACCCATGTCTCCGAATCACTCTTTGGAGGAGAGCAAACCAGAACATCCATGTGATCAGGAATGCCTGCACTGTGCTCTTATACCAGGGAAACATAACATTCTATTATGATCAAATTCCTGACAGCTTTCTGTTTACCTGTTACAGCAGCCAGCATTAAGTTAACTGACAAATATCTCTAACACCACACTATCTGAAAAACCTTTCTATAAAAAAAGAAACTTCATATGTTGAAAATAGAAAATACCAGCCCAAAACTTAAAGTGATCTTTTAAATTACATTATGAAATTATACAAGAAATAATGTGTATAATGTACAATTATTTATACAAGAAAAAATGTCTACACATTTTTTTAAAATCAAGTTTTTCATTTCAGACATTTTTCAACTTGTGGAGAAACGTAAGTTGAGATTGCTTTGGAGCACTCAGCAAACACTAATGTAATTGAATTAAAAAGTGTCACAAGTATAAAAAATATTCTGTATTTGTTGACATTTCTTTGAGAATTCTTACATGAGGGAAAGGCACTTTTCAATTTCCACTCTGACAACCTCCCGGGCACAGGGGCTGTATTCCTTTGCCTTCAGGTAGACATGGATTCCATGGAAATACTTCCGGACAGCAAGTCCCAAATCAGGACAATCCAGATTGTCTTCTTCCATCTGCTTTAGTCAGTCCAGCCTCTCTGATCAAGGCTAGGGAAGGGTTTATCGAGGAGGGTGTTGTTCCAAGCAGCACGGCTGTCCTCTGTGTTTAAGAGTTGGAGGATCTGCTTGAGCATCAGATAGTGGTAACAGGAGCCTTGAATCATCTGGATTTGAGTGATACTCTCTTTAAACTTTTTAAATTCGCCAAGCAAATTTGAAGTCGGCTCTGTCCTTTAGGGACCACTGAGAGGGGATCCTTTGCATCTGTTCCAACTGTTGGAAGACTTCCTTGTTGTCCTGACTATGGCTCCTAGGCAAGTTCCAGCCAAGAGAGCAAGCAGGGATGGAGCAGAGCATCACCCTGCTACTAGCAAAAGAACTGGGCCATTGAGAATTTGAGTGATTCACTAGACGGCCGCCAGGGGGCGCGCGGGAACCTCTAAACAATTAGCAGGAAGGTTCCTTCCCGCTAAACAATTAGCTGGAAGGTTCCTTCCCTGGAACTGTGGACAGCGTCCTTCCCTAGGCGGCCGGTAGAGGGCGCAGGGTTTATTTGGGAAACGCCGACTATTGAGTTTGCTGTCTGCAGCTGTCTCCTGCAGCTCGAGAGACAGGGCGAAACGTAGTCACTGAGGCTACTTTAATAATCAGCATAGTGCGCGAAAAACCTTCGTTTTCTCGGTGCTGAGTGTTGAAGAGGAAGCCTTGTCGCGGCCTCGCCAGAGACATTTTTGTCTGGTTGGGAACCGGAACCTTGCATTTTCGGGGCTTCCCCTGAGTTTTGCGCTTTATTTTCTCACAGAAACTTGAGCGAGGCAATTTTGGGGGAAAGAAGCCGTTTTCCGAGCGGTCTGAGGTGGGGAATCAGAGCGATTCCCAGCCTCAGAGAAAGGGGAGCCGATTTTTCAGATTGGGGCTCGTTTCTGGCGCGAGACAGCGAAGGCCCAGAGAAAGGGGAACGCGGCGGCGGCGATGGGACGACAGGACGGTGTTGGGGACGCCCTGAGGGGTGAGTCGGAGCGCGGCCACCACCGGGGCCGAGGACGCGGGAGCTGAGCGCCCCTGTAGATGCTCTGGGACTTTCAAGGGTCTTTCAAGGATACAGCGTTAAAGTGAGGGAGAAAGTATTGAATATCTGAAAAGTAGGAATATTAAAAAACACAGCATTTTACTTTTTATATTTTAAAATTAATGTTATATTTAAATTAATTCATATTATATTTAATTTAAATTAAATATTTTAAATGTTTCATGCTTTTACAATATATTTATATTAAAATATTTTAAATAGTAAGCATAGAATATTAAAATATATTTTAATATTAAAACGTGGGTTATTAAACTTTATTTAAACTATATTTTCGTTATACTAAAACAAGTATTTAATATAGTTTTAGTTTTCTATATTTAATGGAAGCAAAATCAATGATATTTTCAAGATTACTTCTTCACTTGTTTGTAATTGAGGGAATTACCATGTTTGACAATTTCTAATGACCCCGTGATAGTCTTAACTGATTTGTTGTTTTTTTTTAAAAGAAGATGTTGGGGGTAGGAGTTTATTAATTAATTTATTTATTTTTGCTGTGTTGCGTCTTCGTTTCTGTGCGAGGGCTTTCTCTAGTTGTGGCAAGCAGGGGCCACTCTTCGTCGCGGTGCGCGGGCCTCTCACTGTCGCGGCCTCTCTTGTTGCGGAGCACAGGCTCCAGATGCGCAGGCTCAGCGGCCATGGCTCACGGGCCTAGTTGCTCCGCGGCATGTGGGATCCTCCTAGACCAGGGCTCAAACCCGTGTCTCCTGCATTGGCAGGCAGATTCTTAACCACTGCGCCACCAGGCAAGCCCCTTAACTGATTTTTAACTCATGTTCCTGAAATGTCTTTCCCAGGAGCTCACTTTGACTATATGGTTAGAAAGAAGAGTTGCTGTGTACAAGCAACTGAGGACATTTAGCAGGTCAGACTTTTTCATTTTCTTTAGCAAGAATTTTATAAACTAAATGGAATTTGCCCAAATTTCAGTTGCATCATGAAGGCTTACTTTGTAAGACTTTCAGGGACCTGCAAATGAAGGGTGATTTCATTTGTTTATTTAAATTTAAAATTTTGGTATTTTGTTCCTCGTGCATGTTTTGGTATTACTTTTCATTTTAAAATATTACATTGAAACATTCTTTATCTTGATGACTTAGATTTGGTGCCTCTTTAACATTCCGTGTTTAAGGGAAGTACTAGCTTACTTTACCCTAACACTGACCCAGGAAATAGCTTTTGAATTAGAGTATTGTGCTGTTCCATGGCTGAAAATCTAGGACTGTTTCATTTCTCATCACCCTCTCATCCATAAATATATTTCTTACCATTTTCCTGGTCTCTACAATATTTTAATGTCTTTTTTTTAAGGAAGAAAAAAACCCTTTTACTGCCTTCATCTGATTTCCTCTCCCCCCACCCCCTTGCCTATGGTAACCACAAATCTGATCTCTTTTTTTAATAGGGTTTTTTTTAAAAACATCTTTATTGGAGTATAATTGCTTTACAATGGTGTGTTAGTTTCTGCTTTATAACAAAGTGAATCAGCTATACATAGACATATATCCCCATATCTCCTCCCTCTTGCATCTCCCTCCCACCCTCCCTATCCCACCCCTTTAGGTGGTCACAAAGCACCGACCTGATCTCCCTGTGCTATGTGGCTGCTTCCCACTAGCTATCTATTTTACATTTGGTAGTGTATATATGTCCATGCCACTCTCTCGCTTTGTCACAGCTTACCCTTCCCCCTCCCCATGTCCTCAAGTCCATTCTCTACGTCTGCGTCTTTATTCCTGTTCTGCCCCTAGGTTCTTCAGAAGCATTTTTTTTTTTTTAGATTCCATATATATGTGTTAACATACAGTATTTGCTTTTCTCTTTCTGACTTACTTCACTCTGTATGACAGACGCTAGGTCCATCCACCTCACTACAAATAACTCAATTTCGTTTCTTTTATGGCTGAGTAATATTCCACTGTATATATGTGCCACATCTTCTTTATCCATTCATCTGTCGATGGACACTTAGGTTGCTTCCATGTCCTGGCTATTGTAAACAGTGCTGCAGTGAACATTGTGGTACATGACTCTTTTTGAATTATGGTTTTCTCAGGGTATATGCCCAGTAGTGGGATTGCTGGGTCATATGGTAGTTCTGTTTTTACTTTTTTAAGGAATCTCCATAGTGACTGTATCAATTTACATTCCCACCAACAGTGCAAGAGGGTTCCCTTTTCTCCACACCCTCTCCAGCATTTATTGTTTGTAGATTTTTTGATGCTGTCCATTCTGACCCATGTGAGGTGATACCTCATTGTAGTTTTGACTTGCATTTCTCTAATAATTAGTGATGTTGAGCATCCTTTCATGTATTTGTTGGCAATCTGTATATCTGCTTTGGAGAAATGTCTATTTAGGTCTTCTGCCCATTTTTGGATTCGGTTGTTTGCTTTTTTGATACTGAGCTGCATGAGCTGATTGTATATTTTGTAGATTAATCCTTTGTCAGTTGCTTCATTTGCAAATATTTTCTCCCATTCTGAGGGTTGTCCTTTTGTCTTGTTTATGATTTCCTTTGCTGTGCAAAAGCTTTTAAGTTTCATTAGGTCCCATTTGTTTATTTTTGATGTTATTTCCCTTTCTCTAGGAGATGGGTCAAAAGCATCTTGCTGTGATTTATGTCATAGAGTGTTCTGCCTATGTTTTCCTCTAAGAGTTTGATAGTGTCTGGCCTTACATTTAGGTCTTTAATCCATTTTGAGTTTATTTTTGTGTATGGTGTTACGGAGTGTTCTAATTTCATTCTTTTGCATGTTGCTGTCCAGTTTTCCCAGCACCACTTATTAAAGTGGCTGTCTTTTCTCCATTGTATATTCTTGCCTTCTTTATCAAAGATAAGGTGACCATATGTGTGTGGGTTTATTTCCGGGCTTTCTATCCTGTTCCATTGATCTATATTTCTGTTTTTGTGCCAGTACCATACTGTCTTGATTACTGTAGCTTTGTAGTATAGTCTGAAATCAGGGAGCCTGATTCCTCCAGCTCCATTTTTCTTTCTCAAGATTGCTTTGGCTCTTCGGGGTCTTTTGTGTTTCCATACAAATTGTGAAATTTTTTGTTCTAGTTCTGTGAAAAATGCCATTGGTAGTTTGATAGGGGTTGCATTGAATCTGTACATTGCTTTGGGTAGTATAGTCATTTTCACAATGTTGATTCTTCCAATCCAAGAACATGGTATATCTTTCCATATGTTTGTATCATCTTTAATTTCTTTCATCAGTGTCTGATAGTTTTCTGCATACAGGTCTTTTGTCTCCTTAGAAAGGTTTATTCCTAGGTATTTTATTCTTTTTGTTCCAGTGGAAAATGGGAGTGTTTCCTTAATTTCTCTTTCAGATTTTTCACCATTAGTGTATAGGATTGCAAGAGATTTCTGTGCATTAATTTTGTATCCTGCAACTTTACCAAATTCATTGATTAGCTCTAGTACTTTTCTGGTAGCATCTTTAGGATTCTCTCTATATAGTATCACGTCATCTGCAAACAGTGACAGTTTTACTTCTTCTTTTCCAAATTGGATTCCTTTTCTTTCTTTTTCTTCTCTGATTTCTGTGGCTAAAACTTCCAAAGCTATGTTGAATAATAGTGGTGAGAGTGGGCAACCTTGTCTTGTTCCTGATATTAGAGGATATGGTTTCAGTTTTTCACCATTGAGGACGATGTTGGCTGTGGGTTTGTCATCTATGGCCTTTATTATGTTGAGGTAAGTTCCCTCTATGCCTACTTTTTTGGAGTGTTTTCATCATAATTGGGTGTTGAATTTTGTCGAAAGCTTTTTCTGCATCTGTTGAGATGATCATGTAGTTTTTATCCTTCAATTTGTTAATATGGTTTATTGCAATTGATTGATTTGCATATATTGAAGAATCCTTGCATTCCTGGGGTAAATCCCACTTGGGCATGGTGTATGATCCTTTTAATGTGCTGTTGGATTCTCTTTGCTAGTATTTTGTTGAGAATATTTGCGTCTATGTTCATCAGTGATATTAGCCTGTAGTTTTCTTTTTTTGTGACATCTTTGTCTGGTTTTGGTATCAGGGAGATGGTGGCCTTGTAGAATGAGTTTGGGAGTGTTCCTCCCTCTGCTATGTTTTGGAAGAGTTTGGGAAGGATAGGTGTTAGCTCTTCTCTAAATGTTTGATAGAATTCGCCTGTGAAACTCTCTGGTACTGGGCTTTTGTTTGTTGGAAGATTTTAAATCACAGTTTCAATTTCAGTGCTTGTGATTGGTCTGTTCATATTTTCTATTTTTTCCTGGTTCAGTCTTGGAAGGTTGTGCTTTTCTAAGAATTTGTCCATTTCTTCCAGGTTGTCCATTTTTTGGGCATATAGTTGCTTGTAGTAATCAATCATGATCTTTTGTATTTCTGCAGTGTCAGTTGTTACGTCTCCTTTTTCATTTCTAATTCTATTGATTTGAGTCTTTTCCCTTTTTTTTCTTGATGAGTCTGGCTAATGGTTTATCAATTTTGTTTATCTTCTCAAAGAACCAGGTTTTAGTTTTATTTACCTTTGCTATTATTTTCTTCATTTATTTCTGAACTGATCTTTGTGATTTCTTTCCTTCTGCTAACTTTGGGGTTTTTTTTTGCTCTTCCTTCTCTAATTGCTTTAGGTGTAAGGTTAGGTTGTTTATTTGAGATTTTTCTTGTTCCTTGAGGTAGGATTGTATTGCTGTAATTTCCCTTTTTGAACTGCTTTTGCTGCATCCCATTGGTTTTGGGTCATCATGTTTTCATTGTCATTTGTTTCTAGGTATTTTTTGATTTCCTCTTTGATTTCTTCAGTGATCTCTTGGTTATTTAGTAGTGTATTGTTTAGCCTCCTTGTGTTTGTATATTTTACAGTTTTTTTTCCTGTAATTGATATCTAGTCTTATGCTGTTGTGGTCGGAAAAGATACTTGATGTGATTTCAATTTTTTAAAATTTACCAAGGCTTGATTTGTGACCGAAGATATGACCTATCCTGGAAAATGTTCCATGAGCAATTGAGAAGAAAGTGTATTCTGTTTTTCTGGGTTGCAATGTCCTGTAAATATCAACTAAGTTCATCTTGTTTAATGTGTCATTTAAAGCTTCTGTTTCCTTATTTACTTTCATTTTGGATGATCTGTCCATTGGTGAAAGTGGGGTGTTAAAGTCTCCTACTATGATTGTGTTACTGTTGATTTCCCCTTTTATGGCTGTTAACATTTGCCTTATGTATTGAGGTGCTCCTATGTTGGGTGCATTAATATTTACAATTGTTATATCTTCTTGAATCGATCCCTTGATCATTATGTAGTGTCCTTCTTTGTCTCTTCTAATAGTCTTTTTTTAAACTAAAGTCTGTTTTGTCTGATATGAGAATTGCTACTCCAGCTTTCTTTTGATTTCCATTTACATGGAATATCTTTTTCCATCCCCTCACTTTCAGTCTGTATGTGTCCCTAGGTCTGAAGTGGGTCTCTTGTAGACAGCATATATATGGGTCTTGTTCTTATATCCATTCAGCCTGTCTGTGTGTTTTGGTTGGAGCATTTAATCCATTTACATTTAAGGTAATTATCGATATGTATGTTCTTACTACCATTTTTAAAATTGTTTTTGGTTTGTTATTGTGGTCTTTTCCTTCTCTGTGTTTCCTGCCTAAAGAAGTTCCTTTAGCATTTGTTGTAAAGCTGGTTTGGTGGTGCTGAATTCTCTCAGCTTTTGCTTGTCTGTAAAGGTTTTAATTTCTACGTCGAATCTGAATGAGATCCTTGCTGGGTAGAGTAATCTTTGTTGTAGGTTTTTCCTTTTCATCACTTTAAATATGTCCTGCCACACCCTTCTGGCTTGCAGAGTTTCTGAAAGATCAGCTGTTAACCTTATGGGGATTCCCTTATATGTTATTTGTTGCTTTTCCTTTGCTGCTTTTAATATTTTTTCTTTAATATTTAATTTTTGATAGTTTGATTAATATGTGTCTTGGCGTGTTTCTCCTTGGATTTATCCTGTATGGGACTCTCTGTGCCTCCTGGGCCTGATTGACTATTTTCTTTCTCCTATTAGGGAAGTTTTCAACTATAATCTTTTCAAATATTTTCTCAGTCCCTTTCTTTTACTCTTCTTCTTCTGGGACCCCTATAATTCTAATGTTGGTGCATTTAATGTTGTCCCAGCAGTCTCTGAGACTGTCCTCAATTCTTTTCATTCTTTTTTCTTTATTCTGCTCTGCGGTAGTTGTTTCCATTATTTTGTCTTCCAGGTCACTTATCCGTTCTTCTGTCTCAGTTATTCTGCTATTGAGTCCTTGTAGAAAATTTTAAATTTCATTTATTGTGTTGTTCATCATTGTTTGTTTGCTCTTTAGTTCTTCTAGCTCTTATTAAACGTTTCTTGTGTTTTCTCCATTCTATTTCCAAGATTTTGGATCATCTTTACTATCATTATCTGAATTCTTTTTCAGGTAGACTGCCTATTTCCTCTTCATTTGTTTGATCTGGTGGATTTTTACCTTTCTCCTTCATCTGCTGTGTATTTCTCTGTCTTCTCATTTTGCTTAACTTACTGTGTTTGGGGTCTCCTTTTCACAGGCTGCAGGTTTGTAGTTCCAGTTGTTTTGGGGGTCTGCCCCCAGTGGGTGAGGTTGGTTCAGTATGTTGTGTAGGCTTCCTGGTGGAGGGTACTAGTGCCTGTGTTCTGGTGCATGAGGTTGGATCTCGTGTTTCTTGTAGGCAGGACTGCATCCGGTGGTGTGTTTTGGGTATCTGTGAACTTATTATGATTTTAGGCAGCCTCTCTGCTAATGGGTGTGGTTGTGTTCCTGTCTTGCTAGTTGTTTAGCATGGGGTGTCCTGCACTGGAGCTTGCTGGTCATTGAGTGGAGCTGGGTCTTAGCGTTGAGACGGATATCTCTCGGAGAGCTCTTGCTGACTGATATTACATGTGGCCAGGAGGTCTCTAGTGGTCCAATGTCCTGAATTCGGCTCTCCCACCTCAGAGACTCAGGCCTGACACCCGGCCAGAGCGCCAAGACCCTGTCAGCCACTGCTCAGAAGAAAAGGGAGAAAAGAAAAAGAAAGAAAGAAAGAAAAAATAATAAAATAAATAAAGTTATTAAAATAAACAAATTTTAAAAAGTAATAAAAGAAGAGAGCAACTAAACCAATAAACAAATCCACCAATGATAATAAGCGCTAAAAACTATGCTAAAAAATAATTGACAGACAGAACCCTAGGACAAATGTTAAAAGCAAATGTATACAGACAAAATCACACAAAGAAGTATACACATTCACAAAAAGAGAAAAAGGAAAAAAATATATATATATATTAAAAAAAGGAAGAGCACAACTAAATCAATAAGCAAATCTACCAATGATAATAAGCTGTAAATACTAAACTAAGATAAACATTAAAGTAGAAACAAATTAGACACAGAAAGGAAACCCCATTTCTACAGTTGCTCCCAAAGTCTACCACCTCAGTTTTGGGGTGATTTGTTGTTTATTCAGGTATTCCACAGATGCAGGGTACATCAAGTTGATTGTGTAGATTTAATCCACTGCTCCTGAGGCTGCTGGGAAAAAATTTCCCTTTCCCTTCTTTGTTCGCACAGCTCCTGGGGTTCAGCTTTGGATTTGGCCCCACCTCTGTGTGTAGGTTGCCCTCTGGCATCTGTTCTTTACCCGGACAGGAGGGGGTTAAAGGAACAGCTGATTTGGGGGCTCTGGCTCACTCAGGCCAAGGGGAGAGAGAGGTACGGAATGTGGGGCAAGCCTGCTGCGGCAGAGGCTGGCATGATGGTGCAACAGCCTGAGGTGCACCATGTCTTCTCCTGGGGAAGTTGTCCCTGGATCCCGGGACCCTGGCAGTGGCGGGCTGCACAGACTCCCGGGAGGGGAGGTGTGGATAGTGACCTGCGCTTGCACACAGGCTTCTTGGTGGCGGCAGCAGCAGCATTAGCATTTCATGCCCGTCTCTGGTGTCCATGCTGATAGCCACAGCTCATGCCCATCTCTGGAGCTTGTTTAGGCAGTGCGCTGAATCCCCTGTCCTCACGCACCCTGAAACAGTTGTCTCTTGACTCTTAGGCAGATCCAGACTTTTTCCTGGACTCCCTCCTTGCTAGCTGTGGCACACTAGCCCCCTTCAGTCTGTGTTCACGCAGCCAACCCTAGTCCTCTCCCTGGGATCCCATCTCCGTACCCTGAGCCTCAGCTCCCAGCCCCCACCTGCCCCGGTGGTTGTGCAGACAAGCCTCTCAGGCTGGTGAGTGCTGGTCAGCACCAATCCTCTGTGCGGGAATCTCTCCACTTTGCCCTCTGCACGCCTGTTGCTGCGCTGTCCTCTGTGGCTCCAAAGCTTCCCCTCTGCCCACCCGTGCCCCCCGGCTCCGCAAGTGAAGCGACTTCCTAGTGTGTGGAAACTCTTCCTCCTCCACAGCTCCCTCCCAGAGGTGCAGGTGCTGTCCTTATTCTTTTTTCTCTGTTTTTACACTTTTCTTTTGCCCTACCCAGGTACGTGGGGAGTTTCTTGCCTTTTGGGAAGTCTGAGGTCTTCTGCCAGCGTTCAGTAGGTGTTCTGTAGGAGTTGTTCCACATGTAGATGTATTTTTTGATATATTCGTGGGGAGGAAGGTGATCTTACTCCTCTGCCATCTTGAAGGTCCTCTCTCTATTTGTTTGTTTTTAAAGTATAATTTAATCTGTTTCTTTTTTTTTTTTTTGTGGTATGCGGGCTTCTCACTGTTGTGGCCTCTCCTGTTGCAGAGCACAGGCTCCAGACGCGCAGGCTCAGCGGCCATGGCCCACAGGCCCAGTCACTCCGCGGCACGTGGGATCTTCCCAGACTGGGGCACAAACCCGTGTCCCCTGCATCGGCAGGCGGGCTCTCAACCACTGCGCCACCAGGGAAGCCCTAATCTGTTTCTTAAACATTAACATCAAAGGTGGTCTGAAACAAAATCAAGATGAGGAAAAGGACTATTTATCTCATTTATACTATTCACAGAGCAGTGAATAGTATTTTTTGGTCAGAAAACTTTCTTAGATGCTGGTTGTCTCCAAAGAGCTTCAGGTGCTGTAGGATTTCTCTCCTTAATGTACCAGGTACTGCTCTAAGGGTGGAAACGTGGGCTCTGCTCCTTTACAGTTCCACAGGCAATCCCTCAACTACAGTTTGCATTTGGGGGCCTCAAGATGCAGACCCCTGACAGTGTTAAGGGACCTGTAGTCAGAGCTTCTCTTGGCTGGGCCAAGGGTGGACTATACAGGTTACTATTTGTTATATTAATACAAAAGGCTGCTATCATTCAGTCTGTTCAAATTCTCAGCCTGTAATTTGCAGGTTATATCAGCTGGAGCTTTTCTCTTTAACTTATGCTTTCTCAGAGAAAGCATGTCTAATGGTTTTTTAAATTCAACTTCAGCATTTGCAGGCTCGAGAAACTAAAGTGAAATATATTATAGAATCATGGAATTTAAACTTCAACAAATAAGTAGTGAATATGTCTTCCATTTGTTGGTACTGTGGTGGGTGCCAGGTACAATGAAAAGAGTAGATGCATTGCCTGCTGTCACAGAGCTTGCAGTCTGGTGGGGATATGGGTAACTAGGCATTCAATTAAAGCAATGCTAATGCTGTGACAGGGAAAGTACAGGTTCTTGGGAGTATGTGGGCTTGCATGGATCAGGGAAAGCTTCTGCAAGAGCAGTTGGTAAGCTGGCATCCCAGGGGTCTGCAGGAGTTTGCCAGGTAATTGCATCATGGTCAATTTTGGACATGTTGTGGAGAGATAGTCTAGGGAAGCAGGTAGATATAAGGGTTTGGAGCTAATGACATTTGTTTGGAGATGTGACCCTAGGGAAAGACATGCATATGGAGGTCACAGTCATAGAGAGGACATTTGGAACTATTTGGGAGGTTGAGAGTGTATGTGCAGAGAGGATGAAGTTTGGGACTAGCACGGAATTTTGAGGAACACCAATTCCCTAAGATGAGAGGGAGCAGTCAACAAAGGAAGGAGAGGAGGAGGGGCAGAAAAGCAGAGGGTGGTGGTGACAGGGAGACCAGATGAGCGTCAGACCTTAAGATGGAGGGCGTGGTAACAAGTGTCCGATGCTTCTGAGATGTCAGCTGAAGCTGCCTGACAGCGATCTCTGATCTCAGTAACATGTATTGATAGTTTATTATAAACTTTGGCTGAGCAGTTTTATTAGAACAGGGAGGTTGAAGCCAAATTATGGCAATTGAAGGAAGGAGGTGCATGTGAAGAAGTAGAGGCAAATATTGCAGAGAACTTTTGTGTATGAACAGAATGACAGAAGCAAGATAATACTTACAGGTGGTCATGTTTAGGATGAAGAAGATGAAAATTAAGCACATTTAATGTTGATCAAAACTAGCCTTTGGGCTTCCCTGGTGGCGCAGTGGTTGAGAGTCTGCCTGCCGATGCAGGGGACACGGGTTTGTGCCCTGGTCCAGGAAGATCCCACATGCCGCGGAGCGGCTGGGCCCGTGAGCCATGGCCGCTGAGCCTGCACGTCCGGAGCCTGTGCTCCGCAACGGGAGAGGCCACAACAGTGAGAGGCCCTCGTACCGCAAAAAAAAAAAAAACTAGCCTTTGAAAAGGAAGATGTTGATACAGCAGAGAGAGGAAGTAACTGATAAAGCATAAGCATCTTATTGTACTAAGGCCTTCTCTGCTTTGCATCAAGGGAATCTCTCCCAAAAGCTAAACCTCCTGAAATTATCCCTCTGTGTGGGGTCACAGAGTTTTTTCACCCCGGGGCAGTGAACAATGGGGAGGCTTGGGATGAGTAAGAGATACTTTCTTTTATTAAGATATAAGTTCCAAATGTGAGAATGGAAGTGGAAATGGAGATGCACCAAACGTACATCTCTCTTCTCAGGCAGATGTACTTTATGCAGCATGGTTGTCAGTGTTGACAGTGTTAAAAATCTGCTTAATGAAAAATGTAAATAGACTTTGATAACTTTTTAAATGAATTAACTTCCAAATAATTAAAAAATACAACTATTTGGCTTAGGAGAAATGGAATTTACCTAATCTTATCTGTAAGAACTTACGCATAATTGGGGGACAGGATTTAATATTAGCGTCATGTAATAGTAAACTCAGACAACAAATTAAGAGAGATTTTTTCTTTGATACCTGTGACAGTTACATATAGATTAAATCTTTATATGGTTGAACATTTATATTAATTTTAATCATATTCAGAAATATATTGTACTAAGAAACAGATCTTCAGTTCAATATATTACAAAATATAAACTTTTTTTAAATGTTGATGAGTCTGCATTCATCAGGATATCCTTTCTTTATTAATATGCATAGTACATATTACACATCCACTTTTGTTTTTTGGGTTTTTGTAAATGTATTTATTTACTTTTGGCTGTGTTGGGTCTTTGCTGCTGCGCGCGGGCTTTCTCTAGTTGCGGCAAGCGGGGGCTACTCTTAGTTGTGGTATGTGGGCTTCTCATTGTGGTGGCTTCTCTTGTTGCAGAGCATGGGCTCTAGGTGTGCAGGCTTCAGTAGTTGTGGCATGTGGTCTCAGTAGTTGTGGCTCACAGGCTCTACAGCACAGGCTTAGTAGTTGTGGCTCATGGGCTTGGTTGCTCCATGGCATCTGGGATCTTTCCGGACCAGGGATTGAACATGTGTCCCCTGCATTGTCAGACGGACTCTTAACCACTGTGCCACCAGGGAAGTCCCTACACACCCACTTTTGGATTAAAGTATATGTGGGTTTACTAGTAAAAGAGGTAAATTGCCAACTGCCTTAAGAATATTTTTCCCTGAGTGTATTAAATGTAAATGTGGTAATGTCTTCTTACTGGCCTATTAAAGAATAACAGGAAAATAGATGAAGATAAGTTAGGTCCTAGAATCAAGTAGGTTAATTTTCTTTACAACAAGTTGAGAGGGGGATCAAGATGGTGGAGGAGTAGGAAGTAGAGTTCAACGTCCTCCACAGGAACATTAAAAATACATCTACAAGTGGAACAATTCACACAAAACAGCTACTGAGCGCTGACAGAAGACCTCAGATATCTGAAAAGACCGGGTAGGACAAGAGGAAAAAGAAAAAGAAAGAATCAGGATGGGGCCTGCACCCCGGGGAGGGAGCTGTGAAGGAGGAAAGATTCCTGAACCTTGGGAAGGCTCCTCATCAGCGGAGAAATTAGACTGGATGGAGGGGGGAGTTTTGGAGCCTAAAAAGGGTAGAGCAGCAACTGGTTTGTGGAAGGCAAAACAGAGAGTAACCTGCACAGAGAGTCGGCACCGCCACCCTGTGCTCCCCAACCTGAGATACTCCTCTGTTGGTGAGGGTGGGAGTCGGGTCCTGAAGCTCACACTACAAAGCTCAGTCTCAGGGAGAGGACCAGGATTAGGTGCGGAAACAGCCTGAACTGTTCAGGCTGTGGCAACTGAGGGTGTATTAGGAAGAAGCCTGGGCCCTCCAGAGAGGCAAGCCACCATTACTGGGAGAGGCATGAGGAGAGGAGCAGGACCACCATAAAAGCTCCTTTCCCTGTGAGCACTCCCAGGCAACAGGACTCCACCTACAGGAGCTCTGGGAATGGGAGCGAATTTCTGCCACCATCTTGGGCTGCAGAGGCTGACACTGGCTGCCTCTTCCAGGCCCTGCCCCTGCTGACCTGGAAGGGCGCAGACAGTTCCCCAAACTAGAAATTCTGCCAGTGGGTCACAGGACCCGCTCACTGACCCAGAATGGTGCAGACAGATTCCCCCACTGGGAATTTTGCCAGCGGGCCACAGAACCTGTCCCCACTGACAGACAGATCCAGCCACTGGGAATTCTGCCAGTGGGCCCAGGACCTGCCTGCTGTCCTGGAAGGGCACGGATAGTTTTTGTGACTGGGAAATCTATCAGTGGATGCCAGAACCCACCTGACTGTCCTGGGAGGGGACAGATAGCTTTTCCTGCTAGGAGAGCTGTCAGTGGGCGCCTGGACCTGCCCCACTGTCCCAGCAAGGTGTAGAAAGCTTCCACAACTGGGAAATCCATCAGTGGGTGCTGGAACCCACCCTGCTGTCCCAGGAGGGCATGGATAGCTCTCCCTACTAGAAAATCTGTCAGTGGGTGCTGGGACCTGCCCCACTGCCCTGGGAGGGTGCAGATAACTCCCCCCACTAGGAAATTCATCAGCAGGTGCCAGGATCTGTCCCGCCATCCCAGGAGCACACAGAAACCTCTCACTACTAGGAAATCTGCCAGTGGGTGCCGGGACCCACCCTGCTGTCCCAGGAGGGCATAGATAGCTCCTCTCACTAGGAAATTAGCCCAGAGGAGGGACTGAAACCACAGCTGAGCCCCAGGGCTATGTGACTAATGAAGAAGAGCTGAAATCTCTCCTCGTGGCTGTGTGAACTGCAGAGTTACACTTCCACTACCAGCTTCCTAAATACAGCACCTGCAAAACAGCTGAAAGGACAAGTGCTCTTGCAGCTGGGATAGGTCTGGAGTTAGCAGCTGTGGGCTCTGTGGGCATGTACACATTGGGGGTAGGGGCAGACCAGAGTTCGAGCTGCCTCCATAGCTCCCACAGCGGGTCCAGGTGCATGACCACTATAGTACTGGGACCTAACCTCAGTGGACCTGCTCCAGTGGACAGGTGAAACCAATGCCTAAGAGTCACCAGGGCCAAGTTCTGGCATACTCACGGTTAAGGCGGGACCGAGAGCGGTTCCAACAACAATATACTTTGTGAGCCCGCACAACAGGCAAAAGGAGACACAACAGAGCACATTCACAGGTGAACATCTCCAAAGGAGGAAAACTCAGTGGCTTCCCTCCAAGTGGGAGTACTCCAATCCCACCTACCTCATACCACAGATCAGAATCACAGCTAAGAAACAGATCTGGGGACCTCTACTACAACAACTAGGGAGCAGACCTCACCCCTGACAAGGCAGTGACAACCACAAAGCAAAGAGGAGGCCTGCTCCATATCTAGGGCAGGATCTGATCACCACAACACCAATCAAACCCCCATCAAGGGGATAACAGCACAAGCCTCTGGACCAAACTCACCCACCAGGAGGCAGACTCCAGAAGCAAGAGGAACTGCAATCCTGCAACCTATGGAAAGGGGACCACAACACAGTAAGTTTGACAGAATGAGGCAACAAAGAAATATGTTGCAGATGAAGGAGCAAGATAAAAACAAGAACAAGTAAATGAAGAAGAGATAAGCAATCTATCTGAAAAAGAATTCAGAGTCATGATAGTAAAGATGATCCAAAATCTCTGAAACAGAATGGAGGCACGGATCAAGAACATAAAAGAAAAGTTTAACAAAGACGTAGAAGAACAAAATAACATACAAACAGAGATGAACAAGACAATTACCAAAATGAAAAATACACTAGAAGGAATCAACAGCAGAATAATTGAGGCAGAACAGATAAGTGACCTGGAAGAAAAAATGGTGGTAATCTCTGCCACAGAGCAGAAGATATTCCATGCTAATGGAAATCAAAAGAAAGATGGAGTAGCAATACTCATGTCAGATAAAATAGACTTTAAAATAAAGACTCTTAAAAGAGACAAGGAAGGACACTACATAATGATCAATGGATCAATCCAAGAAGAAGATGTAACAATTATAAGTATTTATGCACCCAACATAGGAGCACCTCAATACATAAGGCAAATGCTAACAGCCAAAAAAGGGGAAGTTGACAGTAACACAATAGTGGTGGGGGACTTTAACACCCCACTTCACCAATGGAAAGATCATCCAGACAGAAAATTAGTAAGGAAACACAAGCCTTAAGTAACACATTAGACCAGATAGAATTAATTTTTATCGGACATTCCATCTGAAAGCAGCAGAATACACTTTCTTCTCAAGTGCTCATGGACCATTCTCCAGGATAGACCACATCTTGGGTCATAAATCAAGCCTTGGTAAATTTAAGAAAATTGAAATCATATCAAGCATCTTTTCTGACCACAATGCTATGAGATTAGAAATAAGTTACAGGGGGAACCCTCCTACACTGCTGGTGGGAATGTAAATTGATACAACCACTGTGGAAAACAGTATGTAGTTCCTAAAAAAACTAAAAATAGAACTACCATATGACCCAGCAATCCCACTACTGGGCGTATACCCTGAGAAAACCATAATTCAAAAAGAGACATGCACCACAATGTTCATTGCAGCACTGTTTACACTAGCCAGGACATGGAACCAACCTAAATGTCCATCGACAGATGAATGGATAAAGAAGATCTGGCACATATATACAATGGAATATTACTCAGCCATAAAAAGAAATGAAATTGAGTTATTTGTAGTGAGGTGGATGGACCTAGAGTCTGTCATACAGAGTGAAGTAAGTCAGAAAGAAAAAAACAAATACTGTATGCTAACGCATATATATGGAATCTAAAAAACAAAAATGGTACTGATGAACCTAGTTGCAGGGCAGGAATAAAGAGGTAGACATAGAGAGTGGACTTGATGACACAGGGTTGGAGGGTGAAGCTGGGGCGAAGTGAGAGTAGCATCAACGTATATACACTACTGAATATAAAATAGTTGGCTGGTGGGAAACAGCAGCATAGCACAGGGAGATTGGCTTGGTGCTTTGCTATGACCTAGAGGGGAGGGATAGGGAGGATGGGAGGGAGGCTCAAGAGGGAGGGAATATGGGGACATGTGTATGCATATGGCTGAAATGCTTTGTTGTGCAACAGAAACTAACATGGTATTGTGAAGCAATTATACTCCAATAAAGATGTATTTAAAAAAAGAAAGAAAAATGAGTTATAGGAAAAAAGCAGTAAAAAACACGAACACATGGAGGCTAAACAATACGCTACTAAATAACCAACGATCACTGAAGAAATCAAAGAGGAAATCAAAAAATACCTAGAAACAAATGATAATGAAAACATGATGACCCAAAACCATTGGGATGAAGCAAAAGCAGTTCTAAGAGGGAAGTTTATAGCAATACAGTCCCACATCAAGAAATAAGAAATATCTCACATAAACAACCTAACCTTACACCTAAAGCAACTAGAGAAAGAAGAACAAACAAAATCCAAAGCTAGTAGAAGGAAAGATCAGAACAGAAATAAATGAAATAGAAATGAAGAAAACAGTAGCAAAGATCAATGAAACTAAAAGCTGGTTCTTAGAGAAGATAAACAAAATTGATAAACCTTTAGCCAGACTCATCAAGAAAAAAAGGGAGAGGACTCAAATCAGTAAAATTAGAAATGAAAAAGAAGTTGCAACTGACACTGCAGGAAGACAAAGGATCATAAGAGAATACTACAAACAGCTATATGCCAATAATATGGACAACCTGGAAGAAATGGATAAATTCTTAGAAAGGTACAACCTTCTAAGACTGAACCAGGAAGAAATAGAAAATGTGAACAGACCAATCACAAGTAATGAAATTGAAACTGTGATTAAAAATCTTTCAACAGGGACTTCCCTGGTGGCACAGTGGTTAAGGATCAGCCTGCCAATGCAGAGGACATGAGTTTGATCCCTGGTCCTGGCAGATTCCACATGCTGTGGAACAACTAAGCTGGTGCGCCACAACTACTGAGCCTGTGCGCCATGACTGCTGAAGACCGCACACCCTAGAGCTCGTGCGCTGCAACTACTGAAGCCTGTGTACTCTACAGCCTGCATGCTGCAACTACTGAAGCCTGCGTGCCTAGAGCCTGTGCTCTGTAACAGGAGAAACCACTGCAATGAGAAGCCCGTGTACCTCAAGGCAGAGGAGCCCCCACTTGCCACAACTAGAGAAAGCCTGTGCACAGCAACAAAGACCCAGTGCAGCCAAAAAAACAAACAAACAAACAAAAAAATCTTCCAACAAACAAAAGTCTAAGACCAGATGGCTTCACAGGTGAATTCTATCAAACATTTAGAGAAGAGCTAACACCTATCCTTCTCAAACTCTCCCAAAAAATCACAGAGGAAGGAACACTCCCAAGCTCATTCTATGAGGCCATTATCACCTTGATACCAAAACCAGACAAAGATATCACAAAAAAAGAAAATTACAGGCCAATATCACTGATGAACATAGACACAAAAATCCTCAACAAAATACTAGCAAACAGAATCCAACAACAAATTTAAAGGTTCATACACCATGATCAAGTGGGATTTATCCCAGGGATGCAAAAAGATTCCTCAATATACACAAATCAATCAGTGTGATATACCATATTAACAAATTAAAGGATAAAAACCATATGATCATCTAAAGAGATGAAGAAAAAGCTTTTGGCAAAATTCAACACCCATTTATGATAAAAACTCTCCAGAAAGTGGGCATAGAGGGAACTACCTCAACATACTAAAGTCTATATATGACAAACCCACAGCAAACATCGTTCTCAATGGTGAAAAACTGAAAGCATTTCCTTTCAGATCAGGAACAAGGCAAGGATATCCACTCTTGCCACTGTTATTCCACATAGTTTTAGAAGTCCTAGCCACAGCAATCAGAGAAGAAAAAGAAATAAAAGGAATACAAATTGGAAAAGAAGAACCATATTCCCCAACACCATACACAAAAGTAAACTCAAAATTGATCAAAGACCTAAATGTAAGGCCAGACACTGTAGAACTCTGAGGAAAACATAGGCAGAATACTCTTCAACATAAATCGCAGCAAGATCTTTTTTGATCCACCTCCTAGAGTAATGAAAATTAAAACAAAAATAAGCAAATGGGATCTAAGTAAACTTAAAAGCTTTTGCATAGCAAAGGAAAACATAAACAAAACAAACCCCCTCAGAGTGGGAGAAAATATTTGCAAACGAAGCAACCAACAATGGATTAATCTCCAAAATATACAAACAGCTCATGCAACTCAGTGTATCAAAAACAAAAAACAAAACAACCCAATCAAAAAGTGGGAGGAAGATCTAAATAGACATTTCTCCAAAAAACACATACAGATGCCCAACAAACACATGAAAAGATGCTCAACATCATTAATTATTGGAGAAATGCAAATCAAAACTACAATGAGGTATCACATCACACTGGTCACAATGGCCATCATCAAAATATCTACAAACAATAAATGCTGGAGAGGATATGGAGAAAAGGGAACCCTCCTACACTGTTGGTAGGAATGTAAATTGGTACAGCCACTATGGAGAACAGTATGGAGGTTCCATAAAAAACTAAAAATATAACTACCATACATATGACCCAGCAATCCCACTCCTAGGCATATACCCAGAGAAAACCATAATTCCAAAAGATACATGCACCCCAATGTTCATTGCATCACTGTTTACAATAACCAGGACATGGAAGCAACCTAAATGTCCATCAACAGAGGAATGGGTAAAGAAGATGTGGTACACATATACAATGGAATATTTACTCAGCCATAAAAAGGAACCAAATAGTGTCATTTGCAGAGGCGTGGATAGACCTAGAGACTGTCATACCGAGTGAAGTAAGTCAGGAGAAAAATATCGTATAATATTGCTTATACGTGGAATCTAGAAAAATGGTACAGATGAACTTATTTGCAAAGCTGGAATAGAGACACAAACTTATGGATACCCAGGGGGGAAGGGGAAGGGGTAAATTGGGAGATTGGGATTGACATATACACACTACTATGTGTAAAATAGATAACTAATGAGAACCTACTGTATAGCACAGGAAACTCTACTCAATGCTCTGTGGTGACCTTAATGGGAAGGAAATCTAAAAAAGAGGGGATATAATGTATACATATAAATGATTCCCTTTGCTGTACAGCAGAAACTAACAAAACATTGTAAAGCAACTATACTCCAATAAAAATTAATTAAAAAAAACAAGTTGAGAACTTCCCTGGTGGTGCTGTGGTTAAGAATCCGCCTGCCAATGCAGGGGACATGGGTTCAAGCCCTGGTCTGGGAAGATCCCACATGCCATGGAGTAACTAAGTCCATGCACCACAACTACTGAGCCTGTGCTCTAGAGCCTGCAAGCCACAACTACTGAGCCCACATGCCACAACTACTGAGCCCACATGCCACAACTACTGAAGCCTGCGCTCCTAGAGCCCGTGCTCCATAACAAGAGAAGCCACCAAAGACCCAATGCAGCCAAAAATAAATAAATAAATAAATAAATAAATAAATAAATAAATAAATAAATAAATTTATTTCTAAAAAGTTGAAAGGAAAACTGAGATTATGAAAAATATTTTGACTCTCAAGGTATTGAGCATCACTGACTTTCACTGGTAAATGAAGTTCAGTAAATTGGCAAATTTCATTGCCCCTTTTTCTGACTGTTTACTGATTAAAGGAATGGTTGCTGCAAATATTTACATCAAGACATAGTTAGGGAACAGTTGGTTAAGTGGCCTCCAAAATATTTTCAAAAACTAGAATAAGAATAATTTTACAAATTTATTTGGGATTATGCCTTGGAAGGAACCAAACACCAGTGTACTCTTTCTTGTAGCCTCAGTCTACTTCTTGCCATTTCCTTTCTCTCATTAATACTCATATCTTTTAGATGGGCCATGGTTCCTGTCTCTCTTTGATTAACCTTCTATGATTTTTAACCTGTGAGCACAGATATCAGTTCTTCTTTTCAAGAAAGGGATTGAGAATAACTGTACGTGACAATTTCATCTCGGTCATGTATGATTTAAACTTGAACTATTTAGGCACAACCTCAACTAGTGTATTCTAGGAGCTAACTGAATGATGCTGTGTGTCTTAGTTCAGGCTGTTCTAACAAGGTACCAGAGACTGGGTGGCTTATAAAGGGCAGAAATTTATTTGTCACAGTTCCAGAGCCTGGAAGTCTGAGACTTCCAGCGTGCCAGCAAGGTTGAGTTCTGGTGAGAGTCCTCTTCTGGGTTGCACACTGCCAGCTTCTCTTTGTATCCTCACGTGGTGGAGAGCAGAGAGAGGAAGCAAGCTGTCTTGTGAGTCTCATGAAGGCATTAATTCCATTCATGAGGGCTCCAGCCTCCTAACTTCATCTAATCCTAATGACCTCCCAAACACCCCCGCTTCCTAATACCATCACATTGAGGGTTAGAGTTTCCATGTATGAATTTTGGGTACATACAAACATTCAGTCTGGTGATAAGATCCCAAGGTATTGTGGTTATGGCAGGGGTTCATTAGAATATTTTTCATTCCCAACATTTATTTGAGGATAAAGAACACATTCCTTGATGCTGCCTTCATTTACTATGGCACATTCATCCTGAATTGATTACTAATTAAGTGTTACAGTGCTACTGTGAACAAGATCACCAAGGACCTACCAGACAGATTCCACAGACTTTAGTCTTTATCAAAAATGATGATGATACCAGCTACAAATTCCTTTGCTTTTTCTGAGGGACTCATTTAATCCTTCCAGCATAGTTGAAACTGACTTGTTAATATTCTCATTTCCAAAGAGCCACCTGCTAAGAGTTTATATAAATAAAACAATCTAATAAGTAAATGGCAAATCCAGGTTTCAAAACCTAATATGTCAGATTCCAAACTCCACCTCCCTATCCACACCATAGACACCTGTGCAAATCACATGTATTGAACCATCACTTATTTTCTGGAAAGCCCTATACTTTACTTCTAACACACTAATGTTCACTTGTCTCATACCTCGCTGTTACAAATTCTCTATGTTTTCAGTAATTTATCATCCACTTCCAATGTGGAGATGAGTTGGCCAAATAACAAATATTCTGATTATTTTATACAACAAATAAAATGAAATTATCAACTGGCAATTACTTCTGAGATCCTAGTGATCAATAAAATTAATAATTCTAATAATTATAAAATAAACACATTTAATTATCCCTGGTGATTCATGTAGATTGCTCCATTATTTCTCACCATAAATTTATGAGATGCGTGATAGACAAGACCCTTGAGAGTTATGGCCCCTGCACCAGATAGTGATTGAATTACAAACATTTCAGGGAGTCCTCTGTGGAAAACACAGAGCTAATGGCTCTGTGGATTCAAGGTAACAAAAACCTATCTTATGCTACCAACTTACATGAATATGAGAAATGATTGGAGGAAGAAATTAAGACGACATTCACTAATGGGTAAAATGTGGGGGAACAGAGCAGAAGCATCACTTCTGGCAGAGAGACCAGAAGTCCAGAAGTTCAGCACTTCACCTGGACCACAGTGAAACTAAGTGCATGCCCTCAACTCAGCAATGTGCTCAGAGCTCCAAAAGATGGGTTTTATTTACTGCCTGATTCACAGCACAGGCTGATTACTATGAGTCCATGAGCTTCTCCCATGTTTCCTTTCCTTCTAGAACATGTTCCTTCATGTCTATGTGGTTATGCTGCAGGGGGACCACAAGGTCAGGATTATTATAGACCTTGCCCTTTCTTTCCACCATTTTCTTACTGGAGACCTATAGTCCTCCACAGGCTGGTCCAGTATCCTCAGGAATACTGGTTCTTTTCAGGAGAATATGGGTGTGGAGGTCCTAATTCCAAGAGAATTGTATTTTCTCAGCAACACCTCACTCACAAGGGAGAGATCACATCTAGTCACACCCTCTCCTCTAGAGTGACAGAGTCCCCTTCCTAACCTGGACTCCCTGCCTGAGGGCATGCTCACCACATCCCTGCCCCTCAAGAAAAGCTGAAGTCACAGCCCTCGTGCTGTGTGTTATTTTCAGTGGACAGCTTTGACGAACAAGGAAGGGACCCAGAACAGACTTCTTTCCTTCACCTCAGCTCTACGAGGATATGGAGCGTTGGTACCAGCAGCGCCTCTTGTGCCCATCCACCTTCCTGGAGAGTCCAGATGAATCTGGGTGAGTGTCTCCTGGTTCTTGAATCTCCCAATTCTTGGTTCATGATCCTGAGTTTTATTTGGCAGTATATACCAGATACCTGCCCCTCAATTGAAGGATCCTCAGGGGGTGTGCCCCCAACTGAAAGAAACTTCGGAGCCTGTTTGAAAGACACTGGGAATAAAGTGCCCCCCTCCCCATTTGAAAGATACTGAGATAGCCAGGGTGAAAGATACCAGGATTTGCTCAGTTGAAAGACACAGAGCCTTCTGGGCTGACTGGTTAGGTAGGAGGCTGACCTGACATCTTTCCTCAATTCAGCTACCCTAACAGAATTGGTCAGGATAAGAGTGAAGATATCACATAATAGCTTTGCTCCTAAGAAGAGGGACTTCTTCTTCAATGCTTTCTGAAGATCGTTCTTCCCTGGTTGACTCCTAAGTGCACTGACTACTCCATCTCTGTGCCCTTTCCAGGCTTTTCTTCTCTGTCTCAGTCATAAAAGTTGAAGGTTTTCAGAAGCTTTAGGTCATCTTCTCATTCTACCCGTCTACTCCTAAGGAAGGACATCTGTTACCATGTCCTGATTTCCAAATAGGCAACAAACAGTTGCAAATTAATATATCCAGGATGTACATTGTTGTAGTTTCCAGATCCACATGTTCATCTATCAATGGGAAGTCTGCTTTTAGATGTTTCTTGGGCACTTTATAGACTACATCTGTTTTTCCCCTTCTTGACATCCCTCCCTTCTGTTTCTGGTGAGAGAATCCCTTGTCCTCTACTTATCGTTGTAACATGAGACATAATTGAAATTCATTGATTATGATTACTATTTTTTCATCTCTTTCTTTTCCAAACTGAAAGCTCCAAAGGAAAAGACTTTTTATTTTCTCAACTTTTGTATTCAACTTTGTATTCTCAGAACGATCACATAATCCGACATAGAAGTATGAAGTTTTAAAACATAACTGACTGGAAAAAATGAATGAGCTAGGTGAAATCATCATAGTTTTTCAATATTGGTTGCATATTTAAGCTATTTCTTTTTTAAGAATAAACAAATCCAAGATGTCTTCTGGGGAAGAATTTCATCAACTAAAGAAGAAAGTAATTTGAGAAAAGATGAAGTTGAATATACTTTGTTACATTTGAGTATATTATAAATGTGAACATGATATCACATGAACAAAACTATTTTAAACACCATACATAGTATGACTGAGATAAAGTAGATAACTACTACATGAATACATTAGACACCTTAGCATATTAATCACTGTCACTTTAAATTCCTGTCCTGATAATTCCAAAATCTACTATATCTGAGTCTAGGTCTGATGCTTGCTCCTTCTCTTCAAACTGTGTTATTCACCTTTTAGTAAGACTTGTAAATTTCTATTGAAAGTTGGACGTGATGTACTAGGTAAAAGTAACTGATGTAATCTGGCCTTTAGAATGAGGTTTTATATTTATCTTGCTAGGAGTTGGGATGTGTTTACTGTTTGCCATAGCTGTAGAAGTCAGAAGCTAAAACTTCCTTTTTTGTCGATGATTTTTTTTCTCCCCTGTTGTCATGTGGTTTCCCTAGAGAATTCTTATATAAAATCATACACGTGCAGTTCTTTTCTGTTGTAATCCCCTGTTATACAGGGATCCTGTTGATGTGATGGTAGGTATGGGGAGGGGAAGTATTCTGTAATCCTATGATTAGGTCTCAGTCTTTTAGTGAGCGTGTGCCCCTGGGCTGTGACCGTCAAAATTTCAGATGTTTCAAAAAGTGGATTCAGTTCTTTCAAATGAGGAAAGTCTTTTTGTTAAAGTCAAACTTAATGTAAATAATGTTCTTTCTAAGAATGGCATTTTAATTATGACCTGGTCTCTGTTTTTGCCCTCTTTATTTTATACGTCAGCCACGCTGCCTTATCCTTCTGGATTGGTCTTCTTGAAAATCATTTCTTAGACCTACTCAATAAGTAACCACCATGGGAGAAAGGTCTACGTCTTGTTCACTATTGTATCATCATTAGCACAGAGTACATAATAATTACAAAAGGTATAAATAGTAACAAATAATATTTTCAGATTTTCCATCAGACCTCTCTTCAGAAGCTTCTCCTGACCTCCCAAAAGAACCTTGTATTAAAGCAATTAATAGGCATCATTAGATTATTTAGTACATTTCTACTGAGCCTCTTGGTTCATTACTCTCCATCTCACAGTGAAGACGCCAAGCAGTGAAGATGTATGGCATATGATGCTAGGTAAAATTAGACTTCTTTGCTTTCCTGATTTGAGTCTTTATAATTGTATAAATTCTTTCTCATTTAGTATTATTCTGGGCAATGGTTGTCTTGCTGCTTCTGAATTATTTTATGTTTCATCTTGAAACAGAAACCAAAATAGAGAAGTAAAAATAGAAACATAAAGGGGCCATACCATTATTTTCCATAATTTTCGTTACACATTTTTGATTTTCTTTCTCCATTCACCTTTCATAGAAAGCTGTCATTGCATTGGATGCACTGAGGCAAAAGGAAAACAAATGCAACTCTGACTATGATGAGAGTGAAAGAAGTAAAGTGACTCCCCAGGTGAAACAATGACAATGGGAGTTCTTCTCTTCTCTTGTTACCCTCCACCTACTCCAGTATGGGTTCTGCTGATTAATCCCACCAAATCAGCTCTCACTAAGGTCAGTGCCATCTGTTTCCCATGTAGTGGATGATTTCAATCTACAGAGCAGCTTAGTGACATTCAACATCCTATTAATCAAACTGATGGTAAATCATTGTAAGTAATTAAATATGTCATGATTTATAGTATATCAAATATTAAACATGTTGATATGAGTTGTCAATACATCAAATCCATGGAGTCTCTTCAGAGACAAAAATATTTCAAAAAAGGGAAAACCACGCCAAGAAAAAATAAGCCACTTCCATTCTAGGTCCCACCCTATTTCTCTCCTCCACTTCCTAAGGAAAACCTCTCAAACCAATTTTCTATACAAACTGTCATTCCCTTCTCTTATTCACCCTTCCACCTTCTCCATGATGGTTTCTGCTGATTAATTCTACCAGACAGGCTCTCACTAAGGTCGCCAGTGCCACCTATTTTCCAATGTAAGGGACAACTTCCATCCATACTTTTTACAAACGCATTGAGTCTTCTAAGCAGTCTCAGTTTGTAAACATGGTCTTATCACCGTCCTCTCTCTGTTATCATATGGCCACTCCACCTCTGCTTCCTTTGTGGTGTTCCCTCCCTTTTAAGGTTGGAAGTCATAGGACTCATTTTATTTCTTTTTTAAAATTTATTTATTTAGGCTGCATTGGGTCTTTGTTGCTGCGCACAGGCTTTTCTCTAGTTGCGGCGAGCGGGGGCTGCTCTTTGTTGTGGTGCACAGGCTTCTCACTGCTGTGGCTTCTCATTGCAGAGCACGGACTCTAGGCATGCAGGCTTCAGTAGTTGTGGCTCATGGGCTCTAGAGTGCAGGCTCAGTAGTTGTGGCGCATGGGCTTAGTTGCTCTGCAGCATGTGGGATCTTCCCGGACCAGGGCTTGAACCTGTGTCCCCTGCGTTGGCAGACAGATTCTTAACTACTGCACCACCAGGGAAGCCCCATAGGACTCAATTTAAGTCCTTTTCTCATTCTATACTCTCTTCTCATTTGACCTCTTCTGTTCCTATGCCTTCCAATTAATGGAATTGCTTGTAAATTGCAAACTCAAATATCCAACAGACATTTGTAGTTAGATGTCTACCAGCCAACTACAGAGAATATGTACAACTTTTGTGTTTATATCCTCACATGGACTGATGTACCTTCTGCAGAGAGAAGTCAATTTTTTACCTTCTCATTATAGCGGTAAATCTAACTGATATTAATTTCTAACATTAATTAGTATTAATTTTAAACATAATAAATATTATTTGTACTGTCTTTAGGTTATTTTCCCTACAAAAATCAAAGATACAAGAGAGCAGGAGCTGTATTTGTTGTGTTTACCTCTATATATCTGGAGGGATACAACCTGGCTTAGGGGAAGTCTATTTTACTTCTAACTTGAATATAATACTGATGGGTAAATGAATTGTACCATCAATTGTTTAATCAGATTGCACATTCAGCCTTGGTTTTCTTTTTTAAAGACGAAACTAATACCAGAAGTTTTCTATAGAAAGAATTTAATGAACAAAGAAAATAATAAATTGACTAAATACAAAGAATGTATTTTTTCTCTGAAACTACAGTGTAAATGTGCACATAATATTGTATGAACAAAAATAATTGTAATCTTTATAAATAGTTAAATAAATAAATATTTAAATAGATAAATAGATCAGCATGGGCATCTGTGAGGAACAAGTGCCTGTAGAGTAGAACATCATGTTGCTTAATATTCCTGAAAACATTTGACAAATTAATTTAATTCAGGGCATGATGAGAGCAGAAATGAAAGTCTTTGACATGGCAGCACAGGTGGAAGTGTGGTCTCGTTAGTGAGAATCATTTCCGTGTTGAACCAGGTGTGTGTCATTCCTTCCTCCTGAGTCTTTCTTGCAAGTTTGTTGATGAAGAGAAGGATCTCATGACTTCTGCTCTGACAATCTCCCAGGCACAAGGGCTGTACTTCTTCTCTTGCAGATAGACAGTGATTCTGTGGAAGTATTTCCTCACAGCCAGGATGGAGTCCTCCTTCAGCAGGGGGGTCCCTTCCAGCCCCGCCTCCTGCATCAGACAGGCTTGCAGGTCAGTGAGCTGCTGATAAAGTGCAGTGCAGAACTTGTCCAGGAGGGTCTCGTCCCAAGCGGCAGCCGAGCCCTCTGTGCTGAAGAGCTGGAAGGTCTGCTGGATCATCTCATGGACGACAGCGATGGCTTGAGCCTTCTGGAACTGGTTGCCTCCAAACGCCTCCTGGGGGAATCCAAAGTCATTTCTGTCCTTCAGGCAGGAGAAGGGGGAGATTCTCCTCATCTGTTGCAGGAGCATCAGGGCCCTCGTGTTAGCCAGGCTGTGGGTCTGAGGCAGGTCGCAGCCCAGAGAGCAGTTGGAGTTGCAGCTGAGCAGCACCAGGGTCAGGAGTAAGGACAAAGTTGGGGCCATCGGGGACCCTGCAGATGCTGCCGGCCTGGCTGAGGTGGGGACTCTGTGAACCCTGCTCTCTAGGTTCTCTGAAGACCTTCCTTCAGGCCTGGGTCTTAAATGGGAACCCATTCGTTTCCATTTTCTAAACGTTAATTTCTACTTCTGTTTTTGATTTTCACTTTGCACTCTCCAAATGGGATATGGCAACATTTCTCAACCATTATTTTTTCCATTATTGCCTCCTCTTCCCCTGCCCACAGAGCCTTCTTAGATAGCTTTTTCCTAATTGCCCCCCCATGAAAGTTTGAAAACACATAGGTACTGAATATTTATATACTCCATGAATATCTGCATACATAGAAAAAGAAAGTGAAAATTTTACTGTTTTTATTCAATGCAGGGTTAAGAATGAAAAAATTTGAGCTAAACATTATATTTAAAAGTTATTGAGAACTAGGGACTTCCCTGGTGGTCCAGTGGTTAAGAATCCACGCTTCCACTGCAGGGGTCACGGGTTTGATCCCCGGTCGGGGAACTAAGATCCCACATGCTACGCAGTGTGGCCAAAAAGAAAAAATAAAAAGTTATTGACAACTAATTTAACTTTATAACTAAGTTTGCAGAGTAACTTTTTTTTAGTCAAAAGATATATTTGAAGAAGCTCACTGATTTTCTAAATTAAGTTCTATATTATAAACATTTTCTCATGCCATTAAAAATTACTCAGGGACTTCTCCGGTGGCGCAGTGGTTAAGAATCTGCCTGCCAATGCAGGGACACGGGTTCGAGCCCTGGTCTGAGAATATCCCACATGCCGCGGAGCAGCTAAGCCTGTGTGCCACAACTACCGAGCCTGTGGTCTGGAGCCCATGAACCACAACTACTGAACCCTGTGCGCCTAGAACCCATTCTCCGCAACAAGAGAAACCACTGCAATGAGAAGCCCGGGCACCGCAACAAAGAGTAGCCCCCGCTCGCCGCAACTAGAGAAAGCCCACACGCAGCAACAAAGACTCAATGCAGCCAAAAATAAATAAATAAATTTATTTTTTTAAAAAAAGACAGATTTAGATAAAAGACAACTTTAAAAAAAAAAAAGAATCTGCCTGCCAATTCAGGGGACATGAGTTCGAGCCCTGGTCCAGGAAGATCCCACATGCTGCAGAACAACTAAGCCCGTGCGCCACAACTACTGAGCCCGTGTGCCACAACTACTGAAGCCCGTGCGCCTAGAGCCCGTGCTCCACAACAAGAGAAGCCACCACACCACAACGAAAAGTAGCCCCCGCTCGCCGCAACTAGAGAAAGCCCGTGCATAGCAACGAAGACCCAATGCAGCCAAAAATAAATAAATAAATAAATAAACTGAAAAATATTACTCAAATAGAACATCTACAATGACTGTATAATGTTCTAGTCTATGGATGTAGCCTTGTTTAACATTTTACTTTTTTTAGATGAAGAATATTTCAAAATTTCATAATTACCAATCATGTTGGGAGAATGCCGTTGGGTATAAAATTGTACCCGATTTGACAAAATATAATTATGAAATCAAAAGACATCACCTTTTTTAAAGTTCTTGAGACCTAAAACTAATTTGTTTTCCAGGGAGTTGCTGAAATTTATGCTAGGACTGTGGTAGTGTCCATTTTATTGCTCACTTGCTAATTTTTTTTCCAGTTCAATAAAAATTTGATACTGGTTTTACTTTGAATTTGTATAGGGTATTTGATATAGAGTGAAATTTACCTAATTATGCAGAGTAACTTTTAATGTAATATATTTACTTATATAAATAGTAATATATCAAATTATAATTTCAAATAAAAATTTATATAAATATTTCATAATAGTACCAATGTATAGATATATTTTAAATAAAATCATCAGAACTGCTAAAACCACTGAAAATTTAAATTATTTACTTAGCATTTATTTTTAGGTAATTAACTATTAATTTTGATTCATATCATAAAATTTTTAACTTCACTAGCTGCTAGGTATTCATCTAGATATTGTCAACAGTTTTCTGTTTAGAAATAGGCATAATTAGTGATGTGCTAAATAACTTTAGTAGAATTAAATAATAAAATATAACCTATTCGTGCTTAATTCCCAAAGCCCAAATCACACCAAGGCTCGAACATAAGCAGCATCCGCAAGACAGCCAATGGCAGCTCATAAGTAAGTAAAGGACACTTCTCACATTATGACTTTGAGATCAAGCAAATGATGGCGAGAAAGTCCTGTAATGAACAGTTAAGTCACCATAGGTTGTAGCACTGATCCTGCGTGACATTTGTTTATATTTCATGAACTCAGTGTCAATGCTTCTCACATCATATACAAGAAAACCTGAAGAGCAAAATGAATACAAAGGAATAAGACTTTGTTGGATAAGGTTGACCTTTGAACACCAAAGCCATTATAATGGCTGAGATTTGTTCATACCCCAGAAAACTAATGTTTGCACCCATGGGAGCATCCCCAATGAGAATGCGTAATTTAGGCAACATGAAAAATTGAATTGTAGTGATGTGGTTCGAGATTCTCCCCGGAATCGCAGTCATGGCCGCGTGCTTGTTCATCCCGGGAATGGCCACTGCACGCATCCACAGGTTCACTAATGGGGGCAAGGAAAAAAGGGTTGCCCATTATTCATAACAGTGGAATTTGATGGAAAGAAATAGGCGCATCTCTGCAGTTAATCGTTACTATGTGTCAAAGGGTTTGGAGAACATTGATTAAGGAAGCATTTTCCTGATTGATGAAAAATAACTCAGTTATACTTGTCTACCCCTGCTAGGAGGTTATGCAGTGTATTGTGTAGCATGCAGTGTATCTTGTAGTGTGTAATAAAAATAAAACAAAAAAGTAAAAAAAAAAAAATTGAATCATTCTCCATATTTTTTCATTAATGTTCAAATTTCCCTAAGGACCTCCAGAAGTTCCAATCCAAGTCTGTGCTTTTAAACGGAATGAATACATCTTTGTATTTGACTCATAACTGGATAAATATTGATTATTATCATGGAAAGAATTAACTTTCATCTCCCATCTTGAATTCTTTTATTTTGCATAGGAAGTCATGTGGCCTCAGCCCTCTATATTCCTGCTCTTTACATTGTAGTATGTGATAATCTTTGGCAAATTAGCTCATTAGTAACTGGACTCTATCCATTCCCTGTATTATCCCTGGCAGCAAGCCCAGTGTAATCACGCAAGTAATTTTTTTTAATAGACTCATCTATGTATTTTATTTTATTTTCATTGAAGTATAGTTGATTCAAATGTTTGTTAGTTTTTCTGGTGTATAGCAAAGCGATTCAGATATATATATATTCTTTTTCAGATTATTTTCCATTATAGTTTACTAGAAGATATTGAACATAATTTCCTGTGTTATACAGTAGGACCTTGTTGTTTTTCTATTTTATATATAGTAGTTTGTACCTGCTGATCTCAAACTCCATTTATCCGTCTCCCCCATTTCCTTTTGGTAACCATAAGTTTGTTTTCTATGTCTGTGAATCAGTGTCTGTTTTGTAAATAAGTTCATTTGTATCATTTTTTGATTCCACATATAAGTGATATCATGTGATATTTGTCTTTGTCTTACTTCACTTAGTATGATAATCTCCAGGTCCATCCATGTTGTTGCAAATGGCATTATTTCATCCTTTTATATGGCTGAGTAGTATTCCATTGTATATTTATATACCACATCTTCTCTTTCCATTCATCTGTCGATGAACATTCAGGTTCTTTCCATGTCTTGGCTATTGTGAATAGTTCTGCTATAAACATTGAAGTGCATGTATCTTTTCGAATTAGAGTTTTCTCCAGATATATGCCCAGGAATGGGATTGCTGGATCATATGGTAACTCTAGTTTTCTTTTTTTAAGGAACATCCATCCTGTTTTCCATAGTGGCTGCACCAATTTACATTCCCATCAACAGTGTAGGAGGATTCCCTTTTCTCCAAATCCTCTCCAACATTTATTGTTTGTAGACTTTTTGATGTTGGCCATTGTGACTGGTGTGAGGTGATACTTCATTGTAGTTTTGATTTGCATTTCTCTAATAATGAGCAATGTTGACATCTTTTCATGCGCTTATTGGCCATCTGTATGTCTTCTTTGGAGAAATGTTTATTCAGGTCTTCAGCCCATATTTTGATTGGGTTGTTTATTTCTGTGTTATTGAGTTGTATAAGTTATTTGTATATTTTTGTTTGTATAATTAAGGCCTTGTCAGTTGCATAGCTAGCAAATATTTCCTGCCACTCCATAGCTTGTCTTTTCATTTTGTTAATGGTTTCCTTTGCTATGCAGAAGTTTATAGTTTGATTAGGTCCCATTTGTTTATCTTTGCTTTTATTTCTATGCCTTGGGAAACTGACTTAAGAAAATATGGCTACAATTTATGTCAGAGAATATTTTGCCTATATTTTCTTCTAGGAGTTTTATGGTGTCACGTCTTGTATTTAAGTCTTTAAGCCATTTTGAGTTTATGTTTGTGTATGGTGTGAGGAAGTATTCTAACTTAATTGATTTAATTATGGCTGTCCAGCTTCCCCAAAACCACTTGCTGAAGAGACTGTCTTTTCTCCATTGTACATTCTTGCCCCCTTTGTCAAAGATTCATTGACTGTAGGTGTGTGGGTTTATTTCTGGGCTCTGTATTCTGTTCCACTGATCCATATGTCTGGTTTTGTGCCAATACCATGCCGTTTTGACTTCTCTAGCTTTGTAGCATTGTCTGAAGTCTGGAAGGGTTATACCTCCAGCTTTGTTCTTTCTCCTAAGGATTGCTTTGGCAATTCTGGGTCTTTTGTGGTTCCATATAGATTTTAGGATTATTTGTTCTAGTTCTGTGAAACATGTCATGGGTAATTTGATAGGGATCGCACTGAATTTGTAGATTCCTTTGTGTAGTATGGCCATTAATTCTTCCCATCCAGGCCCATAGGATAACTATCCATTCCTTTGAATCATCTTCAGTTTCCTTTATCAATGTTGTATAGTTCTTGGTTATAAGTCTTTCACCTCCGTGGTCAGGTTTATTCTTAAGTATTTTATTATTTTTTTGATGAGATTTTAAAAGGGATTGTATTTTTACTTTTTCCTTTTATATTTCATCATTAGTGTAAAGAAATGCAACAGATTTCTGTATGTTAATCTTGTATTCTGTTACCTTGCTTAATTAATTCATAAGTTCTAGTAGTTTTTGACTCAACAAGTAATTTTACTAAAGCACTTTCTGAGATTTTCTCCTCCTCCTGGCAGACATTTACGAATGACCAATCTATTTTGCTTCCTCACAGCCATATTTACTGGGATTATAACAGACAGTGGCTAACATTTTCACTCTACTCCTGCTGATATCAATAATGCCTACTGAGTTTATTGCTAAAATCACTTGGATTCTTTTTCCTTTAAGGTGCATATGGCTGGGGATTCAAGTTGCAAATCAGCGCAATTTTCAGCCTGTGCCCAGAACTATATTAAACACACAAGGATGGCCTTGTCTCTAATTTGTCCACTAGTATGTCACAATAGAAAATAACTAGACTGGTGTCATATACAGAGCCAAGGATCTAAACTCAAACTCTCTCTGATCCTCATAGCTCACAGCAACCAGACATTTACCACATTACTCTTTCATGAATCTTTACTAATGTGATAATTATTACCTTTATCCTGAGATTTTTTGGAGACTCCTTACAAAAATGATGAATATTTTCATCCTGTGTTTTCATTCCATCCCATGAGACAGTGGGCTCCTTTTCAGTTTGATTTCCAATATTTGACATATAATAATTAAAGCATTATGGCAGGTTGTAAATCAAAAGTTTGGATTCTGAGTCCTTCGTCTACTCTTTTTGCCTGCTAACCTGCTCATTCTGCTCAGTATGACTATATTCTTATTTCTAGATGCGTGTAACCTTTAAAGACCTTTAAATTCATATATTGATGTCCTAACCACCAAAGTGGTGATATCAGGTGGCGGACCCTTTGGGACATGATTATGCTGTGAAGATGGAGACCTCACAAATGGAATTAGGGCCGTTATAAAACAGGTCAAGATAAATCCCTCCCTCTTCTGCCCTGTGCTGATACAAGGAGAACTCTGCAGTGTGAGACCTGAAGCAGCCTCTCACCAGAACTGGACCACGCTGACACCCAGATCTTGGATTTCCAGACTCTAGAACTGTGAGCAGTACATTTCTGCTCTTTACAAACTACCCAGTCTATGCTCTTTTGTTGAAGAAGTCCAAATAGTAAGACATGACCTGACCTATTGTATCCTCAGAATACCTCCCAGAAGTCTGTAAAATACTTAAAGGGAGAGATACCATCTTATCCAACCCCGCTTCCTAGACAGCTAGTCCAGTCCCTGTCATTTCAGGAGCTCAATCAATATTCATGTAACATCAATCCACAATAATGGTAATGATAGGAGAAATAATTATACCAACATATATTAGATAGATATGATGTGAGAAGACAATAATCTAAAGATACTTTAAAAGTTCTTCATGGTTCTACAGGGGAAGTGATAATGGAATATTGTGTGAGGTTTTTTTTGTTTTTTGGGGTTTTTTTTTTTGGCTGTGTTGGGTCTTCGTTGCTGCGTGCGGGCTTTCTCTAGTTGCGGCGAGCGGGAGCTACTCCTCATTGCAGTGCGCAGGCTTCTCATTGCAGTGGCTTCTCTTATTGCGGAGCACGGGCTCTAGGTGCGCGGGCTTCAGTAGTTGTGGCACGTGGGCTCAGTAGTTGTGGCTCGTGGGCTCTAGAGCACAGGCTCAGTAGTTGTGGTGCACAGGCTTAGTTGCTCCGTGGCATGTGGGATCTTCCCGGACCAGGGCTTGAACCCGTGTCCCCTGCATTGGCAGACAGATTCTTAACAACTGTGCCACCAGGAAAGCTTGTGTGAGGTATTTTTTTAAAGACTGTTTGCAGGAATATTTTCTTCAAGTTTGCATTTCTAATATTTGGAAGATCTGGTGAGTGGAAGACTCACTCTTCACTCAGTGATTCTCAAGTACTTGCAAGGAGCTGACTGATCATTCTTTTCTTGTCTCCCTCAGGAAATAAGGAAATAACTTGTAATGTGTCTACACTTGTGGATATTTTCCTCATAGGCCATGCCTTTGGGCATCAAGTTGAATGTTTCTTTCAAATAGTCTATGATGCTGTGAACTCTGAGTCACATCCATATCATCTTCCCCAAGCTGAAACTGTGGAATAAGAATTTTTTGTCAGATTGTTTTTAATGAAGTGTGTGCAAGCAAGAACATTAGTTCCCCTCCACCCCACCCAGAACTTCACTAGGACAAATAGTGTAAAAATGAAAAGTGGTCTCATGCCCTGAACTTGTCTCCTCATCCATTAGTCCAATAATTTCCCAACTTCTTTGCAATTAGATTACCATGAGGATAAATCCAGGCCACACAATATGAGCAGAAGTGCTCTTGCCCTGTATAGTGCTGGCCCTTGAAAACATCCACGTGGTCCGCCAGACTTTTTCCCTTTACCACTGAGTGGAATAGATTCAAGTACTACAGACAAATTTGGAGTCACCTGTTGATGATGGAAAAATCCACACAACAGTGGGTACCCATGTCCTCGAATCACTCTTTGGAGCAGAGCCAACCAGAATATTCACCTGATCAGGAAGGCCTGCATTGTGCCCTTAAAAGAAGAAAAGATAAATTTCTATTATGATCAAATTCCTGACAGTTTCCTGTTTACCTGTTACAGCAGCCAGCATTAAGTTAACTGACAAATACCTTTAACAACATACTATCCTAAAAACTTTTCCACAAAAAGAAAATAAACTTCATAGGTTGAAAATAGCAATACCCCCCAAAAACCTAAACAGACCTTTTATTATTATGAAATTGTTTATTTAAGAAAAGAGATTGTGTTCTTCTGTCTAAATATATTTTCGTAAAAGTATGATTTTCATTTCAGACATTTATCAGCTTGTGAGGAAATATGAGTCAAGATTGCTTTGGAACACTAAGCAAACACTAATCTGATTAGAGAGTGTCACAAATATAATTTTCATTTTATTTGTTGACATTTCTTTGAGGATTCTTACATGAAGGAAAGGACCTTTCAGTTTCCACTCTGACAACCTCCCAGGCACAGGGGCTGTATTCCTTTGCCTTCAGGTAGAGATGGATTGCGTGGAAATACTCCTGGGCAGCAAGTCCCAAACCGAGACAATCTAGATTGCCTTTTTTCAGCTGCTCCAGTCGGTCCAGCCTCTGATCAAGGTTAGAGAGAAGTTTATCGAGGAGGGTGTTGTTCCAAGCAGCATGGCTGCCCTCCGTGGTGAAGAGGTTGAAGTTCTGTTGGAGCATCAGTTGACAATAAACGGGTGCCTTGAGTCGTCTGGATTTGGGTGATATTCTCTCTTTTCCAAGGAACTTTGAAGTCGGTTCTGTCCTCTAGGCACGACTGAAAGGGGATCCTCTTCATCTGTCTTAAATATATGAAGATTTCTTTGTTGCCAAGAGAGCAAGCAGGGATGGAGCAGAGCATCACTCCTGCCACTAGCAAATAGATCTGGGCCATTGAGAATTTCAGTGAGCCACAGGGCAGCTGGCGGGCACTGCTAAACAATCAGCAAAAGGTTCCTTCCCTGGGTCCTGGGACAGCGCGCTTCTCTAGGCGGCCGCAAGAGGGCGCAGGATGTCTTTTTAAAATCGATTTTGTTAGGGAAACGCCGATTTCTGAGAGTCTGCAGTTTTCAGCGGGTCTGGCAGCTCGAGAGAAAAGGCGTTGGAGCCTCAGAGACCAACTTTGTGCTGCTTTAATAGTGAGAGAAAAACATTCATTTCGGAAGCCCAGAGGGCTGAGGAAGGAACTTTGTCGCGGCCGCGCCAGCGACATTTTTGTCTGGTTGGAAGCTGGAACCTTGTATTTTCGGGGCTGCCCCTGAGTTTTGTGCTTTATTTTCGCACAGAAACTTGAGCGAGTCCATTTTGGAGAAAGAAGCCGTTTTCTGAGGTTTGAAGCTGGGAATCAGAGCGAGCTGGGGCCGATTTTACAGATTCGGGCTCGTTTCTGGCGCTGTGCTGCGGCCCAGAGAAAGGGGAACGCGGCGGCGGCGATGGGACGCCCGGACAGGGTGGGGACGCCCTGGGGGTGAGTCGGAGCGCGGGCACCACCGGGGCCGAGGACGCGGGAGCTGAGCGCCTCTGTAGATGCTCTGGGACTTCATGGTGTCTTTCAAGGATACAGCGTTAACGTGGGGGAGGAAGTACTGAATAACTGAAAAGTGGAAATATTTTAAAACTCACAGCATTATATTTTGAAAATTTTAAATTTAATTTATATTTAATTTATATTATGTGTAACTTAAATATTTTTTAATTTTTTATATTTTGAAATATTTAATGAAAATATTTTAAATATTAGATATAGGATATTAAAATATATATGAGTATCAAAACACAGCATTTTATTAAACTCTATTTAAACTATAGTTTATACTAAAACAAGAATATAATTTTACTCTCTTAGCAAATGGAAGCAAACTCATTAATATATTCAAGGTCACTTCTATACTTGACAATTTCTCGTGACTCTGTGACAGTGTTAAATAATTTTTATTTAACCCGGGTTTCTGAAACACCTCTCCCAGGAACCCATCTTGATTGCATTGTAGAAAGAAAAGGGCAGTGGTTAAGACTCTGTGCTTCTAATGCAAGGCATGTGGGTTCGATCCCTGGTGGGGGAACTAAGATCCCGCATGGAGTGTGGCGCACCCAAAAAAGAAGAAAGAAAGAGAAAGAAAAAAAAGAAAGAAAGAAAGAAGGAAGGAAAGAAAGAAAGAAAGAAGGAAGGAAAGAGGGAGGAAGGAAGGAAGGAAGGAACAAAGAAGAGTTAGTGTGCTGTACAAAGCATTGAGGACATTTACCAGGTCTGATCTTTTCATTTTCTTTGGTAAGAATTTCATAGATTAAAGGAAAATTGCCCAGATTTCATTGGCAACGTGAAACCTTCCTTTGTAAGACACTCACAGTCATGCAAATGCAGGGTCATTTCTTGTCTTTATTTAAAATTTTGATATTTTGTTCAGCAGGCATGTTTTGTCATTTTCATTTTTAAATATTGAATTAAAATATTATTTATCTTGACATCTTAGATTTGGTGCCTTCTTACATTCCATGCTTAAAGAAAGTCCTTTTCACTTAACCCTAAAACTAACCTAGGAAATAGCTTTTGAAGTACTGTTGAGAAAGTACTTCCCTGGATGAAAGTATAGGTGAAAGTCCTGTCACCCTCTCCCCCATCTACATTTTATAACCAATTTCCTGGTCTCTTTAAGGTTTAAAACAATCTTTGTCTTAAAATAATATCACCAGAGGTGGTCTGAGACTAACTAAGGATGAGGTACTATTCATTTATACTATTCACAGAGCAGTCATTTTTTGTGTGTGTGAGAGACAATTTTCCTAGATGCTGGTTCTCTGCAAAATTATTCAAGGGCTGTTAAGATTTCTTTCCATAATGTACCAGGCACCTCTCTAAGACTGCTTCACAGTCCTGTGGGCAATCCCTCTCCTAGAGTTTGCATTTGGGGGACTCAACATGCAGACCATATATATACATTTTAACCATTTTCCTTCTCTCTAAATCTTCTTTTTAAAAATCTGTGTCTCTTTACTTTTTAAGAAAAAAAATACCTCAGACTGCCTTCATCTGATTTCCTATCTCCCCAACCCCTGCCCTTTGGTAACCACAAATCTGATTTCTTTTTCTATGAGTTTGTTTTTGAAGTATAATTTAATCTGTGTCTTAAAAATTAGCATCAGAGGTGGTCTGAAACTAACTCAGAATGAGAAAAGGGACTGCTTATCTCATTTACAGTATTCACAGAGCAGCTATGTTTTATCAGACAACTTTCATAGATGCTGGTTCTCTGCAAAGAGCTTCAATTACTGTAAGATTTCTCTCCATAATGTACTAGGTACTGCTCTAAGGGTGGAAACTTGGGCTCTGCTCCTTCATGGTCCTGCAGGCAATCCTTCTCCTAGAGTTTGCACTTGGGGCCTCAACGTGCAGACCCCTGACAGTGTTAAGGGACCTGCAGTCAGAGCTTCTCTTGGCTGGGCCGAGGGTGGACTATACAGGTTACTATTTGATGTATTAATACAAAAGGCTGCTATCATTCACTCTGTTTGGATTCTCAGCCTGTAACTTGCAGACTTTATTTTATTTGATCTATGCAATGTCCTGTGTGACCACTACTAAAGTTTACTCAATTTTTTAAAAGAGGAAGTGAAAGTCTGATGTCATTTAAATTCAGGAGCCACAGACCTTTGACAGAGTGGAGCCTTCTGCTGCTCCCAGGCCCTCCTCTTCATCAGCTCTGAGCACTGGCCCTCAGCTGCACTGAGCACGTGCTGCTTTCTGCATCCTAATCCTGCCTCTAAAGTCTGTCCTCCCTGCTCCCTGGAGGGCAGTCACCATCCCTGCCTTACTTTCCTGGAATCCACATTGCCAAGCACATTGTCACATATATGTGCAGTCAGAACATTTTTGGTGACAGAATGAAGAGGTCTGTATGAATTAACCCTTGTTGTTCAGTATTATGCCACCATTATCTGCAGACTATGTCAGAAAACGAGAGCTATAGTTCTGTAAATAATTGTGGAAGAATTCAAATCTTATGTATTAGACCCTTAAAAAAGAAATGCAGAGAGGTGTGGCTAGATATATTTTGGTGCAATTTAAGAAATGTCAAAATAGAGTACAGGGTCAAACGTCTAAGTTCTCTTATTAGACTTAAAAAACGGAGTTAGATTGAGCCTCAGGTTTTTATTTCAACCTGAGTTGACTCACTTAGATGACTACATCCTGTTGGATTGAGTCTTCTGTCATTTTCCATGAATATATTTAATTTCCAGTGTAATAATACAAAAAAAGCATTGAAGATATGACATTCTCTGATGCCCAAAATAGAAGAGAATTTTTTTTTAAGTGAGGAAACAAAATTGAGATAAGTACAGAAAATGACAATTCTGGCCTAATTAAGAATCTAATTTGCGGGAAGATTTTCAGCACAGCTGGATAAAGGCCGCCACAGCCAGACATCTGCAGCATCACCAAGCTCACCAGAGGCCTGCCAGCCTCTTCACTGATGACACCGAGGATGATGTTCTCCAGCCCTGTAAAATGTGATGGATGGAGCTGATCATCACCATTGCCATCCTCTGAGAGACCAGGAATCCGCAAATTCAGCGTTTCAGTGAAACAGCGCCAGGGCTACAGCTCAACAACGTGCAAAGCTCTTTTCCCTGCGCCGCAGCGGCCAGGAGCGGCGCCCGAACTCGCCGTAAGGGACCGACCGACACCGCCCACCCAGTGGGACCCGCCTCCCAGTCCAGTACCGCGGACTCGGGCGCTGCATACACGGGGAGAACACGGCCGTTGCCGTGGGCAGGAGCCCAGGCCCGGGCGAGGCGCCGCCGGGGCGCAGGGAGCGAGTGGGGCCGCGAGAGCAGTGAGTAAACTTTCCTTGATGCTGCCCTCACTGTTTACGACACATTAATCCTGAATTGATTACTAATTAAATGTTACAATGCTACTGTGAACATGATTACCAAGGACCTACCAGACAAATTACACAGACTTTTAGTCTTTTTCAAAAATGATGATGACAGAAACTACAAATTCCGTAGCTCTTATAAGGGACTCACTTAATCTTTCCAACATAGTTGGTGAGTGTTAATATTCTCATTTCCAAAGAGCCACCTGCTAAGGCTTTATGTGAATAAAACAATCTGATAAGTAAATGGCAAATCCAGGTTTCAAAACCTAATATGTCAGATTCCAAACTCCACTTCCCTATCCACACCAAAGACACCTGTGCAAACTGCATGTGTTGAACCATCCCTTATTTTCTGGAAAGCCCTATACTTTTCTTGTAACATATTGATATTCCTTTGTTGTCTCATACCTCGCTGTTACAAATTTCCTATATTTTCATTAATTTTTGTCCACCTACAAATTTCTAGATGAGTTGAACAAATTGCAAAGTATCCTGATTATTTTACATAATAAGCAAAGTAAAACTTTCAACTGGTAATTATTTCTGAGAGCCTAAATGTGATCAACAAAATTAATAATTCTAATAATTATAAAATAATCATATTTAATTGTCCAAGATGATTCATATATATTGTTAAATTAATTCTCACCATAAATTTATGAGCTGCATGTAGACAAGACCCTTGAGAGTTTTGACCCCTGCACCAGATTGGATTACAAACATTTCAGGGAGTCCTCTGTAGACGCCACCAAAGCTCTGGTGGATTCAGGCAACAAATACTTAACTCTACCAACTTACATGGATATGGGAAATGATTGGAAGAATATAAGACGATGTATACTAACGGGTAAAATGTGAGGGATGGAGCAGAGCATCCCCACGGCCATGAGCAGCGAGATCAGGAGTCCAGAAATTCAGCGCTTCACCTGGACCACCGTGAAAGGGAGCTCAGGTCCTCCGCGAGGCAAAGCCCTCAAAGCTGCCTTCGCTGCGCCGGAGCGGCCGGGAGGGGGCGCCCGAACTCGCCCCAACGGACCGACGGGCACCGCCCACCCAGCGGGACCAGCCTCCGGGTCTAGCTCCGCGAACTCCCGCGCAGTGCGAACGGGAAGAACCCGGGCGTCGACGTCTGCAGGAGCCCCGGCCCCGGAAAGGCGCCACCGGGGCCCAGTGAGCTCGTGGGGCCGCGAGAGCAGAGAGGAAACTTCCTTTTCGGGCCTGACTGCGGAGGGGAGCTTTGCCGCGGCTTCGCACAGAGCCTTTCATTTCTGCGCCTGCCCCTGCGTCCATCCTTCCCTTCCTGGTAGGAGCTTTTAGCCAGACCGGTTGACGCCGGTGCCCATTTATGCAGGGATTGACGGCTCGAAATCAGAGCATGTCGTAGTATGTGTTCAGATTTCAGGACTGTTTCTGGGAAGAGAGTCGAATTCAGGGAAAGGAGAAACGCATCTACAATCTGGACACGAATTTTATTACAATGATTTAATTAAATTTTAATGGTTCATTCCTTTTTTTTTTTTCATTTTAACATCTTTATTGGAGTATAATTGCTTTACAATGGTACGTTAGTTTCAGCTTCACAACAAAATGAATCAGTTATATATATACATATGTTCCCATATCTCTTCCCGCTTACGTCTCCCTCCCTCCCACCCTCCCTATCCCACCCCTCCAGGCGGTCACAAAGCACCGAGCTGATCTCCCTGTGCTATGCGGCTGCTTCCCACTAGCTATCTACCTTACGTTTGGTAATGTATATATGTCCATGCCTCTCTCTCGCTTTGTCACAGTTTACCCTTCCCCATCCCCATAGCCTCAAGTCCATTCTCTAGTAAGTCTGTGTCTTTATTCCTGTTTCACCCCTAGGTTTTTCATGACATTTTTTCCTTAAATTCCATATATATATGTTAGCGTACGGTATTTGTCTCTCTCTTTCTGACTTACTTCACTCTGTATGACAGACTCTTGGTCTATCCACCTCATTACAAATAGTTCAATTCTGTTTCTTTTTATGGCTGAGTAATATTCCATCTTCTTTATCCATTCATCTGATGATGGACACTTAGGTTGTTTCCATCTCTGGGCGATTGTAAATAGAGCTGCAATGAACATTTTGGTACATGACTCTTTTTGAATTATGGTTTTCTCAGGTTATATGCCCAGTAGTGGGATTGCTGGGTCATATGGTAGTTCTATTTGTAGTTTTTTAAGGAACCTCCATACTGTTCTCCACAGTGGGGGTATCAATTTACATTCCCACCAACAGTGTAAGAGGGTTCCCTTTTCTCCACACCCTCTCCAGCATTTATTGTTTCTAGATTTTTTGATGATGGCCATTCTGACTGGTGTGAGATGATATCTCATTGTAGTTTTGATTTGCTTTTCTCTAATGATTAGTGATGTTGAGCATTCTTTCATGTGTTTGTTGGAAGTCTGTATATCTTCTTTGGAGAAATGTCTATTTAGGTCTTCTGCCCATTTTTGGATTGGGTTGTTTGTTTTTTTGTTATTAAGCTGCATGAGCTGCTTATAAATTTTGGAGATTAATCCTTTGTCATTTGCTTCATTTGCAAATATTTTCTCCCATTCTGAGGGTTCTCTTTTGGTCTTCTTTATGGTTTCCTTTGCTGCACAAAAGCTTTTAAGTTTCATTAGGTCCCATTTGTTTGTTTTTATTTCCATTTCTCTAGGAGGTGGGTCAAAAAGGACCTTGCTGTGATTTATGTCATAGAGTGTCCTGCCTATGTTTTCCTCTAAGAGTTTGATAGTGTCTGGCCTTACCTTTAGGTCTTTAATCCATTTTGAGCTTATTTTTGTGTATGGTGTTAGGGAGTGATCTAATCTCATACTTTTACATGTACCTGTCCAGTTTTCCCAGCACCACTTATTGAAGAGGCTGTCCTTTCTCCACTGTACATTCCTGCCTCCTTTATCAAAGATAAGGTGACCATAGGTGCGTGGGTTTATCTCTGGGCTTTCTATCCTGTTCCATTGATCCATATTTCTGTTTTTGTGCCAGTACCATACTGTCTTGATTACTGTAGCTTTGTAGTATAGTCTGAAGTCAGGCAGCCTGATTCCTCCAGCTCCGTTTTTCGTTCTCAAGATTGCTTTGGCTCTTCGGGGTCTTTTGGGTTTCCATACAAATTGTGTAATTTTTTGTTCTAGTTCTGTGAAAAATGCCAGTGGTAGTTTGATAGGGATTGCATTGAATCTGTAGATTGCTTTGGGTAGTATAGTCATTTTCACAATGTTGATTCTTCCAATCCAAGAACATGGTATATCTCTCCATCTATTTGTATCATCTTTAATTTCTTTCATCAGTGTCTTATAATTTTCTGCATACAGGTCTTTTGTCTGCTTAGGTAGGTTTATTCCTAGATATTTTATTCTTTTTGTTGCAATGGTAAATGGGAGTGTTTTCTTGATTTCACTTTCAGATTTTTCATCCTTAGTGTATAGGAATGCCAGAGATTTCTGTGCATTAATTTTGTATCCTGCTACTTTACCAAATTCATTGATTAGCTCTAGTAGTTTTCTGGTAGCATGTTTAGGATTCTGTATGTATAGTATCATGTCATCTGCAAAGAGTGACAGCTTTACTTCTTCTTTTCCAATTTGGATTCCTTTTATTTCCTTTTCTTCTCTGATTGCTGTGGCTAAAACTTCCAAAACTATGTTGAATAAGAGTGGTGAGAGTGGGCAACCTTGTCTTGTTCCTGATCTTAGTGGAAATGCTTTCAGTTTTTCACCATTGAGGACGATGTTGGCTGTGGGTTTGTCATATATGGCCTTTATTATGTTGAGGAAAGTTCCCTCTATGCCTACTTTCTGCAGGGTTTTTATCATAAATGGGTGTTGAATTTTGTCAAAAGCTTTCTCTGCATCTATTGAGATGATCATAAGGTTTTTCTCCTTCAATTTGTTAATATGGTGTATCACGTTGATTGATTTGCGTATATTGAAGAATCCTTGCATTCCTGGAATAAACCCCACTTGATCATGGTGTATGATCCGTTTAATGTGCTGTTGGATTCTGTTTGCTAGTATTTTGTTGAGGATTTTTGCATCTATGTTCATCAGTGATATTGGCCTGTAGTTTTCTTTCTTCGTGACATCCTTGTCTGGTTTTGGTATCAGGGTGATGGTGGCCTCGTAGAATGAGTTGGGGAGTGTTCCTCCCTCTGCTATATTTTGGAAGAGTTTGAGAAGGATAGGTGATAGCTCTTCTCTAAATGTTTGATAGAATTCGCCTGTGAAGCCATCTGGTCCTGGGCTTTTGCTTGTTGGAAGATTTTTAATCACAGTTTCAATTTCAGTGCTTGTGATTGGTCTGTTCATATTTTCTATTTCTTCCTGATTCAGTCTTGGCAGGTTGTGCCTTTCTAAGAATTTGTCCATTTCTTCCAGGTTGTCCATTTTATTGGCATAGAGTTGCTTGTAGTAATCTCTCATGATCTTTTGTCTTTCTGCAGTGTCAGTTGTTACTTCTCCTTTTTCATTTCTAATTCTATTGATTTGAGTCTTCTCCCTTTTTTTCTTGATGAGTCTGGCTAATGGTTTATCAATGTTGTTTATCTTCTCAAAGAACCAGCTTTTAGTTTTATTGATCTTTGCTATCGTTTCCTTCAGTTCTTTTTCATTTATTTCTGATCTGATTTTTATGATTTCTTTCCTTCTGCTAACTTTGGGGTTTTTTTGTTCTTCTTTCTCTAATTGCTTTAGGTGCAAAGTTAGGTTGTTTATTCGAGATGTTTCCTGTTTCTTAAGGTAGGATTGTATTGCTATAGACTTCCCTCTTAGAACTGCTTTTGCTGCATCCCATAGATTTTGAGTCATTGTGTCTCCATTGTCATTTGTTTCTAGGTATTTTTTGATTTCTTCAGTGATCACTTCGTTATTAAGTAGTGTATTGTTTAACCTCCATGTGTTTGTATTTTTTACAGATCTTTTCCTGTAATTGATATCTAGTCTCATAGCGTTGTGGTCGGAAAAGATACTTGATACAATTTCAATTTTCTTAAATTTACCAAGGCTTGATTTGTGACCCAAGATATGATCTATCCTGGAGAATGTTCCATGAGCACTTGAGAAAAATGTGTATTCTGTTGTTTTTGGATGGAATGTCCTATAAATATCAATGAAGTCCATCTTGTTTAATGTATCATTTAAAGCTTGTGTTTCCTTATTTATTTTCATTTTGGATGATCTGTCCATTGGTGAAAGTGGGGTGTTAAAGTCCCCTACTATGAATGTGTTACTGTCGATTTCCCCTTTTATGGCTGTTAGTATTTGCCTTATGTATTGAGGTGCTCCTATGTTGGGTGCATAAATATTTACAATTGTTATATCTTCTTCTTGGATCGATCCCTTGATCATTATGTAGTGTCCTTCTTTGTCTCTTCTAATAATCTTTATTTTAAAGTCTATTTTGTCTGATATGAGAATTGCTACTCCAGCTTTCTTTTGGTTTCCATTTGCATGAAATACCTTTTTCCATCCCCTAACTTTCAGTCTGTATGTGTCTCTAGGTCTGAAGTGGGTCTCTTGTAGACAGCAAATATATGCATCTTGTTTTTGTATCCATTCAGCCAATCTGTGTCTTTTGGTGGGAGCATTTAGTCCATTTACATTTAAGGTAATTATCGATATGTGTGGTCCCATTCCCATTTTCTTAATTGTTTTGGGTTCGTTATTGTAGGTCTTTTCTTTCTTTTGTGTTTCTTGCCTAGAGAAGTTCCTTTAGCAGTTGTTGTAGAGCTGGTTTGGTGATGCTGAACTCTCTCAGCTTTTGCTTGTCTGTAAAGGTTTTAATTTCTCCATCAAATCTGAATGAGATCCTTGCTGGGTAGAGTAATCTTGGTTGCAGGTTTTTCTCCTTCAACACTTTCAATATGTCCTGCCACTCCCTTCTGGCTTGCAGAGTTTCTGCTGAAAGATCAGCTGTTAACCTTATGGGGATTCCCTTGTGTGTTATTTGTTGTTTTTCCCTTGCTGCTTTTAATATGCTTTCTTTGTATTTAATTTTTGACAGTTTGATTAATATGTGTCTTGGTGTATTTCTCCTTGGATTTATCCTGTATGGGACTCTCTGTGCTTCCTGGACTTGATTAACTATTTCCTTTCCCATATTAGGGAAGTTTTCAATTATAATCTCTTCAAATATTTTCTCAGTCCCTTTCTTTTTCTTTTCTTCTTCTGGAACTCCTATAATTCTAATGTTGGTGCGTTTAATGTTGTCCCAGAGGTCTCTGAGACTGTCCTCAGTTCTTTTCATTCTTTTTTCTTTATTCTGCTCTGCATTAGTTATTTCCACTATTTTATCTTCTAGGTCACTTATCCGTTCTTCTGCCTCAGTTATTCTGCTATTGATCCCATCTAGAGTATTTTTAATTTCATTTATTGTGTTGTTCATCATTGTTTGTTTCATCTTTAGTTCTTCTAGGTCCTTGTTAACTGTTTCTTGCATTTTGTCTATTCTATTTCCAAGATTTTGGATCATCTTTACTATCATTATTCTGAATTCTTTTTCAGGTAGACTGCCTATTTCCTCTTCATTTGTTATGTGTGGTGGGTTTTTATCTTGCTCCTTCATCTGCTGTGTGTTTTTCTGTCTTTTCATTTTGCTAGATAAGCAAAATGTGTTTGGGGTCTCCTTTTTGCAGGCTGCAGGTTTGTAGTTCCCGTTGTTTTTGGTGTCTGTCCCCAGTGGCTAAGGTTGGTTCAGTGGGTTGTTTAGGCTTCCTGGTGGAGGGTACTAGTGCCTGTGTTCTGGTGGATGAGGCTGGATCTTGTCTTTCTGGTGGGCAGGTCCACGTCTGGTGGTGTGTTTTGGGGTGTCTGTAGACTTATGATTTTGGGCAGCCTCTCTGCCAATGGGTGGAGTTGTGTTCCTGTCTTGCTAGTTGTTTGGCATAGGATGTCCAGCACTGTATCTTGCTGGTCGTTGAGTGAAGCTGGGTGCTGGTGTTGAGATGGAGATCTCTGGGAGATTTTCGCCATTTGATATTACGTGCAGCTGGGAGGTCTCTTGTGGACCAGTGTCCTGAAGTTGGCTCTCCCACCTCAGAGGCACAGCACTAACTCCTGGCTGCAGCACCAAGAGCCTTTCATCCACACGGCTCCTTAATTTGGGATGATTCGTTGTCTATTCATGTATTTCACAGATGCAGGGTACATCAAGTTGATTGTGGAGCTTTAATCCGCTGCTTCTGAGGCTGCTGGGAGAGATTTCCCTTTCTCTTCTTTGTTCTCACAGCTCCCAGGGCTCAGCTTTGGATTTGGCCCCACCTCTGCGTGTAGGTCGCCGGAGGGCGTCTGTTCTTTGTTCAGACAGGACGGGGTTAAAGGAGCCGCTGATTCGGAGGCTCTGGCTCACTCAGGCCGGGGGTAGGGAGGGTCACGGAGTGTGGGGCGGGCCTGCGGCGGCAGAGGCCGGCGTGACGTTGCCAGCCTGAGGTGCGCTGTGCGTTCTCCCGGGGGAGTTGTTCCTGGATCCCGGGACCCTGGCAGTGGCGGGCTGCACAGGCTCCCTGGAAGGAGGGTGTGGATAGTGACCTGTGTTCGCACACAGTCTTCTTGGTGGCGGCAGCAGCGGCCTTAGCGTCTCATGTCTGTCTCTGGGGTCCGCACTTTTAGCCGCGGCTCGCGCCCGTCTCTGGAGCTCCCTTAAGCAGCGTTCTTAATCCCCTCTCCTCGCACACCAGGAAACAAAGAGGGAAGAAAAAGTCTCTTGCCTCTTCGGCAGGTCCAGACTTTTCCCCGGACTCCCTCCCGGCTAGCCGCGGTGCACTAACGCCCTGCAGGCTGTGTTCACGCTGCCAGCCCCAGTCCTCTCCCGGTGCTCCGACCAAGCCGGAGCCTCAGCTCCCAGCCCCTCCCGCCCCGGCGGGCGAGCAGACAAGCTTCTCGGCTGGTGAGTGCCGGTCGGCCCCGATCCTCTGCGCTGGAATCTCCCCGCTTTGCCCTCCGCACCCCTGTTGCTGTGCTCTCCCCCGCGGCTCCGAAGTTCCCCCACTCCGCCACCCGCAGTCTCCGCCCGCGAAGGGGCTTCCTAGTGTGTGGACACTTTTCCTCCTTCACAGCTCCCTCCCGCTGGTGCAGGACCCGTCCCTATCCTTTTGTCTCTGTTTATTTTTTTTCTTTTGCCCTAACCAGGTACGTGGGGGGTTCCTTGCCTTTTGGGAGGTCTGAGGTCTTCTGCCAGCGTTCAGTAGGTGCTCCGCAGGAGTTGTTCCACGCGTAGATGTATTTCTGGTGTATCTGTGGGGAGGAAGGTGATCTCCGCCAATGGTTCATTTCTTATACAACGTTATAGTAGTTTAAAAGTATTGAAAAGTGGGTGTATTAAAACTCAGATTACTGTAGCTGTAAACATTTTACTTATACCAAAACCACAATTTGTTAAAATGTACTGGGCTTTTGAAAGCAAATTCAACAATAATTTTGTCAGAATTACTTCTTATCTCATTTTCAATTGAGAGAATTACCATCTTAATTTAATTTTAGCTTACTGAAACAGTTATTGAGAAACAGCATATAAATTTCTGATTTATATTAATTATTTTCTCCATCTCATCCCTAATGCATTTCCAAATTATAGGGGATATTCTTCCTGTCCCACAGTTTGAAAATAAGATTCTGTGGCAGGCCAATATTTTGATATTTCTTCTTCGATTGACAACAATGATAACCACCTTGTTGGCACATTTTTATGGGGCTACCTCTTTCTCTTTTGACAGAGTCAAAATTTTCATCAAGTGCTTCTGTATGTATCGAGACTGAAAAGTGACCAAAACTTTTCACTATAAAAGCTTCAGTATCACAGGTAAGCACATCACACCCTGTTTTAGCAGTGTTGTCTGAAAGGTGTCCAGATATTTAGCAAGTAAGTACATTTAGGTTTCTTTGGTCACAAATGTATAGAATGCATGGCATTTGTCAAACTTTAACTTTGTGCTAGAAGCCCTCCTCCCTCCCCCACTTGTACAACTCTTAAGCTTTTGTAATTGTGGTGCCAGATTTTGTCTTCATTTATAATTTTTATATGTTCATCAAGGGTTTTTTATCATTAATTCTAATTTTTTAAAACATTGCAATAATATATTACTTTTCCATATTACTAAGTCACTTGGCACCCCTTCTCTATTTGTATCTGAGGCAAGTTTCTAGCTTGCCTAAATCTAATCCCTACACTGGAAAGAGTTTTTGAAATGAAGTGTTGTGATTTTCCTTGGGTGAAAATTATGTCTGAAAATCAGGGAACATCCCTTTCCCCATCCCTCACTTTATTGTTTTTTTTACAAGTTATCTTTGTCTTTATAACATTGTTTTACCTATACCTTAAACACTGTCACCAGAGGTAGTCTGAAACTAAGTGAAATGAGAGTCGCGATTATTTATATCATTTATTTATACATTTCACAGAGTAGCTATGATCTGCCAAACAACTTGCTAAGATTCAGGTGCTCTAGAGAGAGCTTCAGGTGTGCTGTGTGATTTCTCCTCTGTGCTAGGGACAGACTTAGCAACGCAGCCTGGGCTCTGCTCCTTCGCATTTCTGCAGACAACCCTTTGTCCAGGAGTTCCCATTTGGGAGGTGCTAACTTCTCTGATCCTTAAGTTTAAAAACACCTGAAAAAATTGTCAAGTAGTCAGTTAAACTATGTCACACCCCAAATACAAAATTAGGTCAGTCTATGTGAACTGTCCTGGAAAGATTTCCATGATAAATATTATATAGAAATAAACTGTACAGTGATGTCTTTGATATAATTATATAAAAGCATATCCAAAAAGAACATTGGTCCTGTAGAGAGTTTGAGATACCAACCCCTCAACTTTAGTGGAAAGGGGCCACTTTGAGGTCTCACTGAGGCAGTCTTGATATTTCTAAGGCACTGGGACTCTGAGGGGCTCTGGACAGTGTTATTTGCCAAGTCCATGTGGCAACTCTAACAAGGCCAGGCCTTAAATTTGTATAAAGTGCTTACCTGTTTGTTCTGTTCTTCATGACTATGTTATTAAAATATATGAATATTCTCCAGTTAGTAGATGAGATTTGGGGATTAAATATGCAATTTTCTGTATTAAATATCATAATTGTTACTACCACTGTTATCTTCATGGAGCTGCAGCAGAGAAGGGAGGTCCTGACTCCAGCAGGCCCAGACCACGAGCAGCCCTTGGAAGACATTCTGAGGCCGAGGCTGTGCCTAGGGGATCTGAGGTTCCAAGCTTCTCCTGGCTGGAGCATCCTCAGAGGCCCCCAGAGCTGAGGCCTGCCCGCTGAACACTGATAGAGGAGCTGGCAGAAGAGTCCCTTTGGCAGGGGCACTGCAGGGTTCCCAGCATGTCCAGAAAGCTGTGCTAGAACCTCACATGTGAGGCTAAATCTCCAGCTCTTGTCTTCCAGAAGCCACAGGGGCAGAGCAAGTTTCCTGAGGTGAAACCTGTGGTGGCTCCCAATAGACAGCCTAAGCGGGGCATCCCTCAGACTCCTGTCCTTTCTGGTGGCTCTGTCCTAGGACATGCTGTGGGTGCCCTCTCTCCAGCTAGCTCTCTCATTTCTCATTCATGTCCCAAATGGCTCTTGAGTACCAACTAAATCCTAAGCCCCTAAGGCTAGTGATAGAGCAGCGAATACCTGTTCTGGAAGAAAATAGATAATTAAGCCAAAAGCTACAACATAGACTAAAATGTATGCCTGGGGAAGTAAAGGCACCTTTCCCAACTGTAAAAGTCCAAGAAGGATTATCCCCTGGGAAACTTTTTTCACTATAACAGGAAGGAAGGAGGAAGGGTGGCAAATGTTTTAGAGTTTGGTAACAAAAAGTTCTCTTCTAATGGCTTTTATGTCCTCTGTGAAGTGGCATCCAGCACATCTGCTGAGGTTGGGGGACAGAAGTTTGTCAAAGTGGAGAATGTTTGAAATCGTTTCGTTAAGCATAAGAGAGTTGACAGTGGAACCAGTGATATAAGCTCGGAAAAACAAGGAGCTTTGTCACCTTTGTTCACTTATGTATCCTAAGTGCACATAGAAGGAACTTACCAAGTATATAGGATGAATGAAAGTATGAATTCCATGCAGTATTGGAGATGCCCATTAGTTGTAGACCATAGAACTATGGTAGCACAATATAGTCGTTTGTGTAATTTTATCTAGTGGGTCTCCACCACTTACCAGAGGTCAGGCGTGGAAGAGGCAGAGAGTTTGGACTTTAGCCGGACAGGAATGATGAAACAAGAATGATGTGAGGGTGTTTAGAATGTTGCTTAGCTGATGAACCATGAAGACCACTCTGTTAGTTTGCTAGAACTGCCCTAACAAAATGCTGCAGATTGGGTGGCTTAAACAACAGAAATTTATTTTCTCATAGTTCTGGAGGCTAAAAGTCCAAGATCAAGGTGTAGGCAGATTTGGTTTCTCCTGAGGCCTCTCTTCTTGCCTTGCAGATGGCTGCCTTCTTCCTGCGCCTTTCTCCATGTGTGCCCATCCTGGTATCTCTTCCTTTTATAAGGACACCATTGGGACTTCCCTGGCGATCCAGTGGTTAAGACTCCATGCTTCCACTGCAGGGGACATGGGTTCGATCCCTGGTCAGGGAACTAAGATTCCCCATGCCACGGCACGGCAAAAACTAAAAAAGACACCAGTCATACTGGATTAGGACCCCACCCTAAGGGCCTCATTTTAACTTAATCACCTCTTTAAAGACCTTACCTCCAAATACCATTACATTCCTAGGTACTGGGGGTCAGGACTTTCGTATATGAATTTGTGCAGAGGTCACAATGCAGCCCATAACATCTACGGAGAGAGAGAGAGAGAGAGAGAGAGAGAGAGAAGACCAGAGGCTGTTGATGGAGAAGGAGAAACCGTCAGGACCAACGAACTTTAATTCCTTGACAAATTGGCCAGTGGAGGACAATTTGGAAACTGAAGGTGGAGGTCAGAGGGTGGAATGCTAGACTGTACTGCTTTATTACTTCAGAGTGCAGAGCAGCTCCTAGTGAAAAGCAAAGATCTGTGAATCAGGTGTAACTTGTCATATGACCCATGGCCAGTCATTGGCACTTCTGAGCCACTACCTCTCTGGATGAGTAGTCTTTGTCTATGGGAGCATAAGGAAGGTCACCGTCTTTAGAGTCACCTTCCAACTCTACAGAAACAGAGTTCTCTGGTCCTGGATTTTCTACTTGTGTGGTTACTCATCCTATCTGAACTTCAAGTTAGGAGAATCACATTTTTTAAATGAGTGGGCAGTGTTATTAATTATATAATAAAAAGCAGATAGTAATTTTCCCCAGGCTTTACTTGCTCTGTAAGTGTGGACTTATCTGTAGGAGATAAAGGTTGATTCTCAGGGCCTGGATATGGGAGCCAAGGCAGCTGAAAAACTGGTGTGGCTACATTGACCCCAACCTCCTCTCTCCTCCAGGTGCAAATGGCACAAGGTGGCTCAGTGGCTCCTTTCTCTATTTCATGGGGACTCCTCCTTTTGCGTGACTCCACTTCTTTGTGGCTCTTCTTTTTCAGCCATCACTCCACTCTGCCCTTTATTTATTTATTTTTAAAATTTATTTACTTTATTTATTTTTGTCTGTGTTGGGTCTTTGTTGCTGCGCACGGGCTTTCTCTAGTTGTGGAGAGCTGGAGCTACTCTTCGTTGCGGTGCACGGGCTTCTCTTGTTGCGGAGCACAGGCTCTAGTTACGTGCGCTTCAGTAGTTGTGGCATGCGGGCTCAGTAGTTGTGGCTCGCGGGCTCTAGAGCGCAGGCTCAGTAGTTGTGGTACACGGTATTAGTTGCTCTGCAGCACGTGGGATCTTCCTGGACCAGGACTCTAACCCATGTTCCCTGCATCGACAGGCAGATTCTTAACCACCGCGCCACGAGGGAAGCGCCACAGGGAAGCGCCACTCTGCCCTTTAATGGCGTTAACCAAAGCCATTTGGATGTGGAGGGATACGGAAAGTCTTAAAATGTTTGGCCACCTTGGCTTCAATGGGCTGAGTAGTGGTCCAAAGTGAGCCCAGAAAAACTGCACCCTTGTCATAAATTGCAGAACCACCTGTGGTGCATGCACTTTGTGTATCCTGAAGAAGATATCCCATGACTGTAACTAACGACCACAGAGGACACCTCAACCCTGATAGGCCACCTGCTTGCATTGAGTACAAGATCCTGCACAATGTCAGAAAGAATGGCTGAAAGGAAGGCCAGAAAGGAGTTTGGCAGGCCTCAGAACATCCCTGAAGGCATCATTGTTTTTGTGCTCAAAGACAAGCTCTCCCTCTCCACTACTTGTCCCAAGGACACACATACACACATTCTTGCCAGGATGGCACCAAGTCCATCTTACTTTGTCAGTGTTCTAGTAAGTCACCAGCAGGTGGCGCTCGAGTCAAGTAGTTGGGGAGTGAGGCAGGGAGTGGGAGTAGCTTGATTAGTGATTAGTGATAGACACTCCTGTGCCTTCCCACCCACTGGGCCATTCTTTCCCCTCTGTTAGTTTCCCTCCTTTCCACACATTCAATCCTGACCTTTTCCTCATTGTCTCCTCATTCTTCCGCAGGCCCTGTGTGGCCGCGCTGTGAACATTCCCATCATTGAGGGCCATTTGACCCACATGCCTTGCACTGATGTCATTGAGTCAGGCAACATGCAGTCCCAGTGAGGAGTTAAATCCCTGTACAGGGTGACCAGCCAGCAGGGAGAATTTATTTATTTTTAGTTCAACGTTTGTTTCAAAACAGATAAATATCACAGCTATAGCAGATGTTTAAGTAGCACCTACCGTAGTATTAGGCCTTAGCATGTCCATCTCAGTATCCAAGCACAGCAACATCCCTGTCCTCCACCCAGTTCTGCATCCACTGTACAATGGATACTTTTCTAATATCTAAAAAAGCCACTTTTAAGAGGGAACTTATCCTGTTTCTGAACCCCTTCAGAGCTGGACTGCCTGGAGGGCAGAAGGTGGGGTGACCCAGCTCATGGGTCCATTTTCAGGTCCCTAGCTTTGAATCCAGTTCCCCTCCAGTGGCTAGAGAGTGATGGGAGTGTTACTTGAACGTACATGGAGATTTCCTCCCCAAGCCTGGACACAGTGTATTCTCCTTCCCCTCCAGCTCTGCTGAGGCCTTTCACGGCTCTCCCTTCCCTTTAGCCACCTCCTGTCGGGAGGGGCAAGAGCAGAGGACTCATCTTGCTTTAGCAGCACCACCAGACCCTGGGTCCACAGTGCCCCACAGTCAGAGAGTTGTGGTGACTACACACATCCGTGCCCTTGTACCACCCACTCAGGGCTTCCTACCGCCCCTCTGGGATGGAGGTAGGAAAGAAAGGCAGGTAATCTGTGAACACTTTTCACAGGAGCAGGGAGGTGAGCCAACACCCACGGCAGCCTTGCTGAGAGCTCCAATCCCTGCCAACACCACTTCCCAAAACACAGAGCCAGGGGTTCTGTGTCCCCTACTGGCATGTCCTCCTACATTCCATCCAGCGCAGGTCACATGGGGAGAGGAGAGGAGTTGTGGTGTGATCAGCTGTATGTTTTCCTTAAGGTTGAGAAGGCAGTAAGGGCACCCAGCACTGCAGCTTTCATCAGGAAGGGTGTGGGATCTTTGGTGCAGATGGAATCTATGGCCCACCATAGATTCATGGTCATAGATTTTGTTTTTTCCTCACACTTGTGAACTCAGGGGCTCACTGCTCCAAACTCTTGAGCTCCACTTTGGGGATTTGTGAAGTTTATTTTCTCTTACTATTCCTAGATGCTCAGTGGGGAATCTTTGGCCCCGTGAGGCATGTATAACCTGATTCACTCCATGCCGTTACTACGTAATGCTCAGGGTAATGAGGAAGCAAAGGAGAGGACTGACGGGTCCAGATACTGTGCTGTGGTCTTTGTTACAATTTCTCACTTTTATAAGCATTGAATGATTGCTGAGTAGTTACTTGTTTTTCCAATAAGAGTATTATGGAAAAAGTAATGAATTTTTAAAGTGGGCTATCTTCACAAATACAAATGAAGGAAACCAGGATGGTGGTGTGTCAGCAACGCCATCATCAACTTCTCTCCCTAACCTTTGTCTCATTTTATAAGCCAAAGCCTGCTCTCAATAAAAGCTGAAGGGACCCCTTCCTTTCCCTAAATCCAAGCTCATAGCATATTCTATTTCCCCCTGAACACAACAGAGACAGATGGCACCATCCTCCTTTAGGAAAAAAACAAGCATATATGGGGGAATAATAATTATCCTTGCTGACGAGAAATAGAGACCATCCTTACCAGAGGATGTGATATAGGAGCTACCTGATGTTCTCTAAATGTAATAAAACATCTTTGGGAGGGAAAGTTTCCTCTAAGGAGATTATTGAAGAGCAATATCGGGCTAATTGGAAGTGTCACCCCCCCTCCCCCCATAGACAAAGCCTAGGGCAGAGTTAAGGACATCCAGGGACCTGGCATCGTGGCCCAGGCCAGGGATATAGACTCCCTGGGAAGCATTCAAATGCAGATCAGTTAGAGGGGGTGAAGCATAGTACTCGCTTCCACATAGCGCTTTGCAGGTGGTTTCACAGTATTCTTTGAGTCTTATCCACTTTCTTGTAGCTCAGAAAGGTGTGGAGAGGCATGAGGGTCAAGAAGGGAGGGGACTTGCTCAAGGGCCACAGCTGGTAAGGAGCAGAGTCAGATGTGAGCACAAGACAGATTGGGACCATTATGTTCTTCTCCATTTCACAGACAGCAGGAGATAACTGAGGCTGGGTGGGTTGTATAAGTTAGGGTCCCTTCCCTCCAGTGGGTCCTGCTCACCCCTTTGCAGGTGGTTGGCGCTAAACCTGTATGAAGTCCTAGAATGGTCTTGACTCGGCACTGAATATTTAGAGGCTACCTGAACCCTGAGACTCCTCAAGGGAACCTGAGATCTTACTGTACTCATGCTGGTGATAGATTAGCTACTTACCCAGGCAGATAATGTAATAGGATGAGAGGAGAATTAGAAGTGAGACATAGGGTGATCAGGGCAGGGACTGTCTGTGAACCCAGGTTCTAGAAGGGGTGACTTGCTGTTCCTGTGACCCAAACAAAACTCAACTTTCAACAAATATGTGGAATCCCAGAGACTGTCCACCCATATTTTTAAGTGGAGTCCCCAGGATTATGGAGATATAAGCCCTCGGTATTTCACCTTCCACCCTGCTTGGAAAAAATGTTGAGCACACACCTCCAATGTATTTATTTTATTGATAATATACCTGGGTATTACAGTTATAAAATACTGTGCATATTATACAGTATACATTTGTAATAGAAAATTTTAAATGGATAATCTATGATAAAACATTTTAAAATTGTATCTTTTTATTATTAAAGGGACATCATGACGTCCTCAAAAAGTACACACACACTTCTAAGAAGATGTGACAATCTGCACTGATATGAGCTGCAAGGTAATTATTCCAGGAATACTGTGATAGCTCACAGAATTCAAGTAGAAGTTAAACAGTAAAGCCTGAGAAGAGGTAAGAACTGTATAAACTCCAGCAACCTTAGAACATTCTCATTCATGTGACTCCGCTCCTGAGTCTCAGGTTCTGGCTTTCTTTAGTCAGATTCTTAAGATTAGCTTTCTGATTGGCTCACACTGGTTTTATCATTCATAGCTTCCAGGTCTGGATATCAGGGCTAGAGGGCAGTTCTTAGGGAAGGGCTGTGAAGACAGATAATGTGTCCTCCTACACTCCATCCTTGGTTTCCCAGTATCTACATCTTTCCCATTCACAGGGAAGGTGCCCAATCCAGTTACCCCATCTGCTACTATAATGCCCTCAGGTAGAGACAACAAATATCACATCCATAAACTGCTTATAATAAACATCAGAGGGCCACTGTTTTCAGAGTATACTTTGTCCATCACACTCTTGTTAGACATTTTTGCAAATTATGGACCCAGCTGAAAGTTTGAGTATGACCATACAAAAGAAGAAAAAGGAAGAGAGAAAACAACAAAGCAAACAAACAAAAAAAACCCCAAAACTTCTTTTTAAAAAAGACATTTATAATAGACATCTGATGCACCATTCACAGCTCCCTTTAAGACCTGAGAACTTACTCCCTTTAGCTGCTGATAGAGCTTCATGCTGACAGCATGCAGGTCTTCTCTGGAAACTGCTCTTGGCTAAAGTGACTCATTTAGCCCAAAGTTATTTCCCCCTCCTGGGTCAGGCTGCATCCAATTACCTGTCAATATGGGGATATAAAGGCCTGGCCCCTTCTCTCTACCTCCACAGGGTCATCCCAGAGTCAGAGCTCCCTTGGGATTGGCTAAAGCCCTGCTGTGACTGCACTGCAGCTCAACGTCTGCTCAAATTCTCTTTGCCACAATGACTGATCCACGAATTCTCCAGTAAACTCCTTGCATGCTTATCTCTGTCTCAGAATCTGCTTTCCCAGGTATCTGACCTACAATAGCATACTATATGAGATCTTCTATTTTAACCCCCCAGACATTAAAAATAATGAATGAACCCTGCTCATATGGCTCTGCTAAGAAATTAAGCTATTTTTTAAATTTTTTAGCCTTTCCACTCTTCCCAGATGGACCATTTGGATCAGCTACTTCTTGGAGTAAAAAATGAAGTATTTCTCTTTCTCTGATGAAAAGTGAGTTTATATCATTAGACAGTAAGGGCACAATAACATAATGATCAGATATATAGGGCAGAAGACCAGGTGGGGTTTCTCTTCTGATTGATTGTTGTGGTCTACTTAGACAACCGTTTCTGAATACACCCTTTTTTTTTTGCCTTTGGTCCCAGTCAAGTTTGTGGGGCTGCTCGTGTCTTCAACTGACGGATAATATAGGCACCACTGGCACTACCTTAAGTGTCTACAATGGGACATATTTTAACTTATTAAAAACAGAATCTTTTGAAAAGTATACAAAAGAAATACATGTATAAGGTGTATATGATTCAATTTATGGTCTTATAAAGTGTAGCACTCTTTCCACTGGTCTAATCCAAGATCACTTGTCTTTTCATTGGGTAGCATGGAAGCTCACTGGACTAGTCTTTCTATGATGAACAGTATTAAATTTTTGTAGCAGTTTTCCTCATTTTTTTGGTATTGTGTACTTGAAACTGCAGGTTGGCAGAAGACAGCCAGCATGTAGCAAGTGTATTTAAGGTTAAATATAACCAGTATGCAGGGAATCTGCCAAAAGGCAAAAACAGTTCACGAGTCTACCTTCAGTACAAGAAGAATCCAGTTTCTTAGACATGTGGAAGTTTTTAGGCAGCAAAGGTAAAGGTGTGTACCTCTTGGAAAGCATGTAGTGAAGTTTGGGTAGAACAAATGGCATGGATGGTCGGTGTACTTGGGCCCTCACACCTGCTTGAAGGCTGCAGGATGTGACACTCAGCCCTTACCTTTCTTTGGGGGAGGAGGGAAATTCCATCACAGGAATTTCTATCTTTGGACTCTGTTGGTCCTTGAGTTCCTCCATGGGTGGACTGTCTTTTGTTTCCTTAATTCATGCATAAGCCTCAGTTTCTTCTCTAGGATCTGACCAGTATCTGACTTGTTCTTCGGAGTTTCACTACCCACTTGATCCATAAACACTGCTCTAATTTCTAGTAGGTTTAGGCTGTCAACAGAGGCTGACATCACTATGGATTTGTGCTGTGGATCTTCCTGTACCTTCTCAGTTTTCTGTGGATGAAGCATCTGACACAAACATTTCATCCGGTTTTTAAAGTTATTCTTTCATGGAACCTGTAGCACAAACTGAGGAGACTTGCTCACAGGGATCTCTGCTAATTCCCTGTCCTGGGCAAGGTAACTAATCTGTAATGTGGAAGGACCCAAATTCCTGCATGCCCTCTTTAATACTGTCCTTCTAAGAGTCTCCTAGGGTATTCTCCATCCTGAGTAGATTATAGATTCTTGTCCTATTTGCGATCCTTCCCACTCTGAGGGACTAATTCTGCAAGCCTATGAGAAGAATTAGAGCAGGCCCCTCTCATGGTCATCTGGCCTTCCTTTGTCACAGGTGAGGGTGAAGGGAAAGAGCTATCCAGGCTGGCGACTGAATTTCTTTTCCCTAATCTGCTTGAGGGTTTCTTCCGAGGAGCTTTGCAACCTTGGCCATGGAGTTAGTCTTTGAAACATGGGTGACGGAAGAGGGAAAGATGGACTTGGGAAGTGTAAAATGATCCTTGAGTATTGTGGCATCCAGTGATAAAAAGGGATTTGGAGGCTGGCATGGAGCAGGACTGCGACCTTTTACTACTGTGTCAGGAGTAGAAGGGGCTGTTGCAGTCCTTATGCAAAGTTACAATGAACGTATTTTTCTAATGATAAAGTTAAAAGGTCCGTTATAAAAAATGAATTTGTGAAACTGGGAATTTACTGTTAATAGAGAAATTTAGTGCACCCTCAAATATGAGATTGTACTCAGATATACTGTTGTGGGTTTTACCCTGAGATTTTCAGGGCCTACCCACCTGCCAGTGTCAGTATGTGGATCAGATCATTAATCAGGAGCCCTGGGTCTGCCCAGCAGGTTGGAGGAAGGAACCTCCTTTTGGCTCCTTTTTCTCTCACCATACCTGCTCCTAGATCAAAGGAGCCATGCCCTGTCTGAAGTTGAAGACTTGTTCTCTTCATAACAAAGACTATGGCAAGAGGCTTATTCCAATATTAGGGTCAGTTCCTGCCAGGAAAGAACCTCTGATCAGCTCTGGAGGAAAATTCCCTAAAAGGAGCACATCTGCACAGGCCAGAAGACTGCCAGACTTGGTCTCTGGCCCTGTTACACTTGACCAGCAGGGGCTTCTTTTCCTGGGAGGGCTTTGTAGCCCACCCAGTTACTGGACCCTGCTTTCTGCTTCCTTTGAACTATGTGGGCCCTCATGTTTCAAAAGTATTCAACATAAAAAAGGAAGACTTCTCTTATATGTGTTCCTATAAAATCTGAAAATATCATTCAACTTTTACTTTCTATTTGTGTTCCTCTGGGAAAACTTAAACCAGAAATCACAACAGAACCGGAGGTAGCTGTGCAAGTAGGAGAGGGCAGTGCAAGGAAAGGGAGTGAAGGAGGAGGGCTCCCTGGAAATTTCAGCCCTGAAGGAAAAGGAAAGTACTGTGAAATGGAAGCCAAAGAATAGATCCAGGAAAGCAGAGAGAGGTGCCATGCGCCAGAATCAGCAAAAGAATACAGTATATTTTTCCCATTCCAGCCTAGGAGATTCCCTTCAATTTCAGATATTGATTTAAGCCATTGTGCTGACTGAATATAAATCAAACATGTCTTTGATATGATCATACCTATCTTTCACTCTTCTAGGTTCTCACCAATTCAGTTGACTTTGTCAGTCAGCTATCAAGAGTGAGATGGTACAGTTTCAAACCAGTTTATAGAAAAAGACACGTAATATTCTCATTTAGGTCCCTAAGGTTTAGTTTTTGGTTCTTCTATTCTCCTATTCTCTATTTCTAAAAGACCTCACTCCTTCCTGGGCCTTCAGAGACAAGGATAACCCAGCTTCTAGGTTAACACTTCTAGCCATAGCACTCTGAAAGTTCTAGAACTGTACATCCAGCGTCAAGTCTTAGAATCTCTGCATCCTCCAGTTTCTGGTGACAGAAGCCACTTTTCTTTTGCCTATGGTGTTAGTATATAATGTAGTTGAAATGAATTAATTGATTGATTAATAGTTTTATGTTTCCTTCTGGCAAAAAGGGAAGTTTCAAGAGGGCCGGCACTTCATTTTCTTTCTTCACTTTTTTTTTTTTTTTTTTTGCGGTACGCGGGCCTCTCACTGTTGTGGCCTCTCCCATTGCGGAGCACAGGCTCCGGACGCGCAGGCTCAGCGGCCATGGCTCACAGGCCCAGCCGCTCCGCGGCATGTGGGATCTTCCCGGACCGGGGCACGAACCCGTGTCCCCTGCATCGGCAGGCGGACTCTCAACCACTGCGCCACCAGGGAACTGAGGTTGCAAAATCAGTCTTGGTATTACTTTCTTAAAAATAAACAAATGCAAAAAGATTTGAAAGTAAAACTTTAAATAACTTAAAAATATAAAGATGAACACTTGTGTAATTAGCACAAATACAAGCAAAAATACTGAAATATAATAAATATAGTAAAATAGATATTTAAGTACATAAGTACATTAATAAGGTTATCTGTGATGGTCTGGTGCCCCCTATGAACTAGATGCTTTTACTTATAGTTGCTTAATACTACCAATAAATGTTTTGACAAATTTAATCCGTTTATTTTATGATGAAGGCAGAAAAAAACAAGTGTTTTTAAATTACTAAACATGTGGGAGTACAATGAGTTGTATCTGTCCATAATTGTTTCTTTAAGAGCATACCTCTAGTTCCTTAGTCGGAGGAGAGCTTAAACAAGCTTTATTTGGGAACGCTCCCGGGCGAGGTTCACTGGTCCGAGAGAAAGGGGCCAGAGAAATCGCGCCGGGGCGACGGTGTGGGCAGAATTTATAGGGGAAGAAGGGAAAGGGGTGTGGTGAATCCGGGAGGGCGCAGGGTATTCGTTATTTGGTGGTCTTTTCGGGTATCGTGGCAATATCCGGTGCCGGTTGCATCAGTCTTGGGACCGTTAGTCCCGCCCCTCGAAAGGCGGGAAGGCTGGGCCGGGTGGAAAGTCCCCAGGTCAGTTCCTGGAACTGGGTGGTCCGGAAAGTCTCCAGGTCAGTTTCTGGAACTGGGTGGTCCGGAAAGTTTCGGTCTGATGCAACCTGTGAGTCTGATTGCGTTCCCCTGCCTCGGGCCAGCTGGCCTTACACTTAGCCCTTAATCGTTCTTGCAAGCTTGATAATAAAGACAAGGATTTCATGATTTCTTGCTCTGACAACTACCCAGGTGTAGCAGCTCTGTTCTTTCTTTTCCAGAGAAAAATTGTTTCCTTGGAAGTGCTTTTTCACAGCCATTATGGAGTCTTCACAGCTCAGGGGAGTCCTTCCATCCCCAACTACTGCAACAAGCCGGTCTCCAGGACTTGCCAATGCTGATGAAGTCCAGTGAAGAACTTCTCCAGGCCAGTCTCATTCCAACCACCCGCTTATGCTGAACAGTTTGAAGATTTGCTGAAGCATCTGATGGAGGAGAGCAGTGATTTGAGCCTTCTGGACCTTGCTGCCATCTACCAGAAACAACAGAAGACCATTGGAACCAGCTAAATGTCCATCGGTAGGGGACTAATCAAATAATGTAGGACACACCCATTCAATGGGAAACAGTACAGCTATTTAAAAAGATAAAGCAGTTATCTATATATGAATGAGAAGATCTCCAAGTTAAAAAAGATAGATGCAGAACAGTGAGTATAGTATGCTATCTTTTATATTAAAAAAGGGGGAGAATGTAATAAAATAATGTACCTATATTCTCATCAGTTGACATATGCATAAAGAAACTGGAAGGATTTAAAAGACAGTAATAACTTCAAACTGTGGAAAAGGTTGGAAGCAGTTGTGTCAAAGTATACATTTATTCATATGCCCAAATTCCAATTTACTAGTAATTTAAAAAATGTAAGTTAGCAAAATATCCATAAAGGGAAAAGATCAGTAGCAGGGAAATACACACTCAAACATTGCTGGTGACAGTATTTTGGAAAAAAAAAAATTGTCTTCAATCAGCATTCTGCCCTTAGGATTTATCCAAAAACAGGTAAAGTTTTGTGCTCAGATTTTATGAAACAGTGGAGAACAAGAAAGTATATATTCAGGAACAAATGATGGGCAAGGGAACTATAGTATGTGTAGTTATCAGACAATTGTGTATCCATTTAAAAATTTGTGAGTAGAAAACAAAAGCACGAAAAATTTACTGATGATGGAATTCCATTGAGTGGCAAAAATTCAGGCTAAATTACTTACATAGCATAGTCACAATTTGGTATTTTAAAAGAGGCAAATGACATGTTTTAAATGATTAAAATTTGAAACTATGAACCAAAGTTATAACTGAAGTGTCTATTAAATTGTGTGGGCTAAGTTTTTTTTCTTTTTTGGGCTGCGTGGCTCGTGGGATCTTGGTTTCCGGATCAGGGATTGAACCCGGGCCACAGCAGTGAAAGCGCCGAGTCCTAACCACTAGACCACCAGGGCATTCCCCTGTGGGATAAGAATTTTAAAGTTTTTTTAATAGAGAAAAAACTTTAAGCATTTTCCCCCATGCTGCCTTTCAATTTCTACAAAAGCCGCATTTCATTGTCACTCAGAAGTAACAAAAGGAAGAAGCCAGGAAGTGTAAATCTCAAAGTATGCATTTAGGGGGACAGCTCAGCTGCCGTGAAAGGTTTAGGTCAAGCATAATATACATGCACCCATTCCAGCCCATTTAATGCCACATACAAAGTACCCCAAGAGGCCCCGCGGGCCCATCCTGCACAGCCCCGCCTTGCCCAAACCCCGCCCTTCCAGTCCCCCGCCCACTTTCTCTCATCCCCCCACACGACCGCCCACTGGCGAGGTCAGGCGGCCGCGCAGCCGCAGTAGCTGCCACGGCCGCTCCTAGCCCGGGGGATCCTGGGAGCAGGCCTTTCCGGAAGGACCGGTTCGGCGTCGGGGCCTCGGCCCGTGTTGCAGCCCAGTGTTCCAGGCCCTTGCTCCACGACGGGCCCGTAGCCGCGGCGACGCTCTAAGGACAGCGGAGGGCGCGGCGGGCCGCTCGCTGAGGTGCCCGGCTTCGCCGCCGAGCGAACCCCGGGGCCGCAGGACGTGGCGGCACCTCCCCCTTGGCCCGGAGCGGAACTGCGGGAGGAGCGGCAACGCAGGCCGGACGCGGTGAACCGGGTCACTAAACTGCCTTCAGGTGATGAATTATCTACATAATAATCAGATTTGAGGTCCACAGCCCTCTGTGGTCCTGCTATAGAACAATTTTCAGAGAGTGACTGGTGTGTTCTGAGGTGTGCCACAGTGACTGTTTGCCCTTGATAAGGAAAGCAAGCTCTCTTGCTCTTGGGACATCCTCGTTTCCTTTAAAGCTTTCAGGTCATAACCTCTTTGGCCGGCATACATCTTTGTGCAAGAGGAAGGCTTTCACATGAAAGTGTCTCTTGGTAACGGTGAAATGGGCGTCTCCGCCCATTTACAGCCTTGCAAGGCAGGAACCACACGTTTTTTTACCAGCAATACTCACAGTTCGGTGGTTTTGCAAGGCTTTGATCAGCTTAGAATAGAAGGATTGCTTTGTGACGTGACCCTGGTACCAGGTGATGGAGATGAAATCTTCCCTGTTCATAGAGCTATGATGGCGTCTGCTAGTGATTATTTCAAGGCTATGTTCACAGGTGGAATGAAAGAACAAGATTTAATGTGCATTAAGCTTCATGGGGTGAACAAAGTTGGTCTGAAGAAAATAATTGATTTTATTTATACTGCAAAACTTTCTCTTAATATGGACAATCTTCAGGACACACTTGAAGCAGCCAGCTTTTTACAAATTTTACCTGTTTTAGACTTCTGTAAAGTGTTTCTTATTTCAGGAGTCTCTTTAGATAACTGTGTTGAAGTTGGACGAATTGCTAACACCTACAATCTTATAGAGGTAGATAAATATGTCAATAATTTCATCCTGAAGAATTTTCCTGCATTATTGAGTACTGGGGAGTTTCTAAAACTCCCTTTTGAACGGCTTGCCTTTGTGCTTTCTAGCAATAGTCTTAAGCACTGTACTGAACTTGAGCTTTTCAAGGCTGCCTGTCGCTGGCTAAGGTTGGAAGACCCTCGGATGGATTATGCTGCAAAATTAATGAAGAATATTCGATTTCCACTGATGACACCACAGGATCTCATCAATTATGTGCAGACAGTAGATTTCATGAGAACAGACAATACCTGTGTGAATTTGCTTTTGGAAGCTAGCAATTACCAAATGATGCCATATATGCAGCCAGTGATGCAGTCAGATAGAACTGCCATTAGATCTGACTCAACCCATTTGGTTACATTAGGAGGAGTTTTGAGGCAGCAGCTGGTTGTCAGTAAAGAATTACGGATGTATGATGAAAGGGCGCAAGAGTGGAGATCTTTAGCCCCAATGGATGCTCCTCGTTACCAGCATGGCATTGCTGTCATTGGAAACTTTCTTTATGTAGTTGGTGGTCAAAGTAATTATGATACAAAAGGAAAAACTGCCGTTGATACAGTTTTCAGATTTGACCCTCGGTATAATAAGTGGATGCAGGTTGCTTCGTTAAATGAAAAGCGCACATTTTTCCACTTGAGTGCTCTCAAAGGACATTTGTATGCTGTTGGTGGGCGAAGTGCAGCTGGTGAGCTGGCCACAGTAGAATGTTACAATCCAAGAATGAATGAGTGGAGCTATGTTGCAAAAATGAGTGAACCCCACTATGGCCATGCTGGAACAGTGTACGGAGGCTTAATGTATATTTCAGGAGGAATTACTCATGATACTTTCCAAAACGAGCTCATGTGTTTTGACCCTGATACAGACAAATGGACACAGAAGGCTCCAATGACTACAGTCAGAGGTCTGCATTGCATGTGTACAGTTGGAGACAAGCTCTATGTCATTGGTGGCAATCACTTCAGAGGAACAAGTGATTATGATGATGTTCTAAGCTGTGAATACTATTCACCGACCCTTGACCAGTGGACACCAATTGCTGCCATGTTAAGAGGTCAGAGTGATGTCGGAGTTGCCGTCTTTGAAAATAAAATCTATGTCGTAGGGGGATATTCTTGGAATAATCGTTGTATGGTAGAAATTGTCCAGAAATATGACCCAGAAAAGGATGAGTGGCATAAAGTTTTTGACCTTCCAGAGTCACTTGGTGGCATTCGAGCTTGTACTCTCACAGTTTTTCCACCTGAAGAAAACCCTGGGTCACCTTCCAGAGAATCACCTCTTTCAGCACCTTCAGATCATTCTTAGGACCAAGGTGTAAAATACCTTTGCAGTGCATCATGGATGATCCCATACTTCCCCTTCAGTTGTATCTTCTTACGTTGATTGGTACAGTTATTAGATAAAAAGGTAATTGATGTTATTTGTATTGCTTGGCTTAGTATGTTTATCAAATGGTTAACAAATGCATTCTGAAAATGTATTCAACATAGCCATTTTAACAAATGTAAAAAGATAAGTAGAAAAATGTTTGTTAGATGTCTTTTTGTGGTGGTGTGTAAGTCAAAGTGTAGGTGATTGTAGTAAATGTATAATTATATTCATTATGCTTCAAAGTTGAAAGTTTTCATCTTTGACTACAAAACATCAAAGGGAGGCTGCCTGCTCTAACCTAAAATAATAAACAAAAAAGGTCTCCAAGCCTTATTAGCTGCCTCCCTTTTTTCATAGAGTTTTTGACATAGCTGCCAACTCACCAGATTGTGTGGGTACATTCAGAATATGTGACGATTCTTAGGCAGACCAGAGAAATAATAAATTCAAAAATATTAACTCAAAAAATAGTACAACCCTAAGTCAGGATTTCATATCTTTCTGGGGAGAGGGAGAGAGAAAATACACACACACACACACACACAATGTATATGCATGCATACACATAATTTTTAAATCAATTGGCACTTTAGCTATAGTGAAATTGTTTTTAAATTTAAATTCTTTTCTGCCTAGCAGCTATTTCTATTCAAACGGGAATTCAGTACTAGAGAATAAATGTCTGTGTTGTCTTACTGAATTGATGTAGATGAGAACTACAACATTAAATTGACAACCAAATTTGTCATTTGACTGAATTGTTACTACAGATGAAACTTGTCACTTTTTCTGCTTATATATTGTTTTCTGTAGAGTTGCCTTTATACAGGTTATTTAGCAAAGTTCAAGTCTCAGAGAATTGCTTCTTCTCAGTAACTTTAGGCTCTGCTACATTCCACCTTTTTGTTCAGTAAAATTTATGAACAAGACAAAGAAAAACATACTGATCAAAGCTATAGGTTTTAAAGTTCAGTCTCCCAACTTAGTCATTCTAACACGACTGTTTGATTTGAGGTGGTTGCCCTGGTGCTGCTCCAGCCCATGTGCATCCTGAGCTTTGTGTGATCTGCCTCAAGGCTGTAATCTGAGCAAGCAGAAGATGTACTGTTTGGCATCAGGTCAGAAAAATGTCTTTTTGGCTATGTCTAAAGGACAGGACCAACTTCAGATTCCCTAAGAAGCCAGCTGTAGAAAGCCTAGGACACTGCTGTCTTGCATGCAGTACTAAAGTAGATCTTCAGCCTCTTCAATACCAAGGGCATCCCTACTGGTTCAGAACCACATGGGGAGATCTTAATGGGACCTTATCCGCAAATGGAATCATAAGAGTCCTCCGAAGTGAGTGATTCTGAAGAATCTGAAGAGTTACTTCCCTGGAATAATTGTCTACCTGAAGAAAAAATTTACATGTATACATTAACATACATATGTTTATATTTATATCCCTATACTTGGGAGATTGTCATAGTGTAAATCAGGAACAACCTTCTCTTTATTGACAACCTCATAATAAAACTCAGGAACCAAGACAAAAGGAATTGGCTTCAAGGGATCTGAACCTCACTGCCCATACAGGTATTGATTCATTTTAATGCTTTTATGATTTCTGCATTGGCAGAAAATTTCATACTTCCTATTTTTTTTAAATGAGTCAATTTTTTTATTACTAAAAATAGCACATTTGAGAACATTTAGGAAATAGAAAAAGTAGAAATTGCTAATAACTTTGTACATTGAATAAGCAAGAAATAGCATCCTAATTATTTCCTTAATTATTAATGAAGTTAAATATTTGTGTTTTTTGAGTAGCTGTGTTCCTCTTTAATCGAATGTTAATATCCTTTGCCCTTGTAATACCTATTGGAGTTGCTTCCTTTTTCATATCCAGTTATAGGATCTCTTTATATAATAAATATAATTTAACTGGCATTTGCTTGCATTGACTTTTTTTCTCAATCTGTTAGAGGTTTACAGAGGCAGGGCCGTTTAGTTAATTTTTGAGATCAAATTTGTCCATCTTTTTGCATTTTGACCTTTTGGGTATAATTTTGCTATGGTTCCTTTATTTTTTACATCATTTTGATGTATTACTTTTTTGGTGCTAATTCTGACATGCTGAGATGGTATTGCCCCATGTCTGCTCTGCATAAGCTTTTCTCTTTCCCTTGTTGAGAAAAGGTTTCTGCCTTCTATTACATTTGACTGTGTTGCTTTGTAATTAACTAAATATTGTTCAGCCAGGTAAGTTAACTGCTCCACCTTTACCCCCTGCCTCCAGCCTCACACATCCCACCTCTCATTCTTTTACTGTATAACTTTCTGCAATTGACAGGACTCTTGATAATCATAAAACAGCTGACTGGTGTTATGCTAATTAAATCTAATTAAATCTGGAATTCCTTCCTTACAGGTAAAGAAATTTGAGGTGACTAAAATGATTGGAAAGATATCTTTATTTTACAAGCTGATAGTTTTTTTTACAGAACATTTAGAAAAATATTTAAAAGAGGATAAAAGCTGCAAGCTATGTAAAGCATTCTGTTAACATTTTATTTCTTGTTTTAGTTTTTCTGATAGTTTCAAAAATAAGCTTTTGTTAAGTTTCCTGATTATAAAAATAATTCCTTTTACAGTAAGTACAGGAAAATGAAAGTGAACAGAGGGTGTAAATTATCAGTGATTCCACATGTCAAAAGTAACATGTTAATACTAGGTATATTATGAATTTATATATGTACAGACATTTGTCAAATACTTTGCAAATATGTCAGAACTTAAGCTAAAATCTGGATGATAAAAGGAAGTAAGTTCAATTTCCAAAGGCACACACTGCTTTCATTATGGCTTTCTCCAAGTTTTCTAAAATCTGTATGTATTAGAAAATAATATGTAAGGTGCTTTTTTCCTAATTATCAAATGCATGTGCATTAAGAAAAACATTCCATTTTAAAACCAGATAAAAATCCATATTTAATTTTTTTCCCACTTGCCAAGAGTAGTATTTCTGTAGATTACCTGCAAAGCAAACATATTTAATCATGTTCAAATTTTTCTGGTTTGTAATTAAAATTATCTTGTTCTGATTATAAAGACAAAATATACTCCTACAGAAAATTTCATTCAAAACTACAGAAGCATACTATCAGAAGTAAAACCAACGTTCTATCCGCAGCTCAACGATTGAAAGACCTTAGGGTAAGTTAACCTCTCTAAGCTTCATTTTCTCATTTGTCTATGGGATTGGTGGTGGGCATTAATAATTGTTATCTATATCAGAATCGGAAGGAGATAATATTATAAAGTGATTAGCATAAAACATACACAGAGAAGCATTTAGTAAGATATTTGTTACTGTCATTGTATTGCATAATTTTTTACTTTAGTTTTGTCTTAATGATTTTCACAAGTTCTTTTATTTGAAAGTGTTAAATGTCTATACAGTATTTCACCCATGAATGTGCCTTCATATTTTTTTTCCATTTCCCTATGATTATATATTTAAATATCTACCCCCAATTTTTTATCATAAATTAAGCAAATTTAATATTCTTTAAAAAAATTTTATCTCTTATTACCCTGTGATAAGTTCTAAGTAAAATCTGAGTCAAATAGTGTAGGCTTTTTTAGGCTTTTGAAAAATATTTCCAGGATTGTGTGACTATGCGTTTCCACCAGAATGTGTTTAGTGACTATTTCAAAGGCAATCTTGGCAGTTCCAGTTATCTTACTGTTTGGATTTATATTTCTTTAATTATTGGAAACACTGACTTTTGCTTATTGAGCATGTGCATTTTTTCATATGTGAATCATTTGTTCCTGTCTATTATTTTAAGTATCCTATTAGCTACAGACTTTTTTCCTCAATTTATGTCATTTTTGTGGGGGCTGGGCTATTCAATTTTTAAAAATTCAGATATAATATTTGTTTCAGGCATACAACATAATGATTCTATATATGTATGTATTATGAAATGATAAGTCTAATTAACTTCCATTACCACACATAGTTAATACAATTTTTTTCTTGTGATGAGAACGTTTAAGATCTACTCTCTTAGCAACTTTCAAATATACAATACAGTATTATTGATAGTCACCATGCTGAACATTATATCCCCAGGACTTATTTGTACCTTTTGACCACCTTGACACATTCAGTTTAATAGTCAAATATGTCTGTCTTTTATTGCATTTTGACTTTTTGGTGATAATTTTTTTTACATAGTACCGATGTCACATTCCTTGTCCTTTACTCTATTGCTTTGTCAGTGCTTATTCTTAACGTGCTAAGGTAGCATTTACTGCTTGTCTCTTGTTCAGATAGCTTTTCTTTTTTCTGGTTGAAATGAAGATGAATTTTTAAAATAAATTTATGAAAATTCCTTTTATATTAAGACTATTAATCTATCTTTACAGCAAGTATTTTCCCATCTTTCTTTGAGTGCATGTCTTAACATACAAGGTATTTTTTTTTTTGCGGTACGTGGGCCTCTCACTGCTGTGGCCTCTCCCGTTGTGGAGCACAGGCTCAGCGGCCATGGCTCATGGGCCTAGCCACTCTGCGGCACGTGGGATCTTCCCAGACCGGGGCACGAACCCGTGTCCCCTGCATCGGCAGGTGGACTCCCAACCACTGCACCACCAGGGAAGCCCCCAAGGTATTTTTTGTAATGTAGTGAAATTAGTTTTTCCTTTGTCATTTTTTTAATGCTGTCTTGCACAACTTCCCCCCATCATGTGAAGGTGTAATTACCCTGGTATTTTATGTTATTGTTATGGATACAGCTTTTTACTAGTTTTCTGTTTCCAAGTTATTATCCACTTGTTCCATCACAACTTTTTGAATAATCTTTACTTTCTCACTGAATTTTTATGCTTTGTAAACATCATGTAATAAAGGTCTTATTTATAATATGGGCAAACTAGGGTCTTTTTCTTCAGTTATAATGATATTTTATTCAAGTTGTCCTTGGCATGTAGATTGCTGTTTTGAATGGGGTTTTGTTTTCACATTATATTTCAAACTATTGCAGTAGTAGGAAATACATGATTTTACCATGTTTTTGTTATTACTCTCATTGATTCTTAACATTTTCAGGGGATTTTGGGGGATTCTCTTTTTTTACCTTAGAGAGTCATGTTATCTGCATAGTATAAAAACCTCGTTTCATATTATTTGTATCATAATTTAAAGCATTGGTTAATACTTGCAGCAGATTATAGTTGTAACACGAGGCATTGTGCCTTGTAGGTAATTTTAATAGGGATAATTCTAGAATTAGAATTTTAAATTCCTTTGTTAAAGAGAGGTATTCTTTATTTTTTTTTAATTAAAAACAATTTTTTTTATTGGGGTATAGTTGCTTTACAATGTTGTGTTAGTTTCCACCGTACAGTGGAGTTCCCTGTGCTATGTATATAGCAGGTTCTTATTAGTTATCTATTTTATACATATTAGTGTATATATGTCAAGCCCAATCTCCCAATTCATCCCCTCCCACCCCCACCCCCCAATTTCCCCTCTTGGTGTCCATACGTTTGTTCTCTGTATCTGTCTCTATTTCTGCCTTGCAAACCAACTCATCTGTACCATTTTTCTAGATTCCACATACATGTGTTAATAATTTTTGGCTGTGTTGTGTCTTTGTTGCTGTGCATGGGCTTTCTCTAGTTGCGGCGAGCAGGGGCTGCTCTTCATTGTGGGCTCAGTAGTTGCAGCGCGTGGGCTCTAGAGTGCAGGCTTGGTAGTTGTGGTGCACGGGCTTAGTTGCTCTGTGGCATGTGGGATCTTACCGGACCGGGGATCAAACCCATGTCCCCTGCATTGGCAGGCAGAGTCTTAAACACTGCACCACCAGGGAAATTTCCATACTTTTAAAAATGAATGTTTTGGAATTTCTCCCCCGATTTTGATACCTTATCTGTGTTGCTAGTATCCATTTTTAAGCATATATTTGAATGGCAGAGTGATGGTTGAAAAAAGACTTAGATATTCACTAAAGATGATTGCATACACTACAGAACTGCTTAAGTTGTGGTCCTTAACCAAATGCACTAATAATAGATAGTTCCTCTATTTTCTTGGTAACAGTCTCTGAACAACTACTTTCTAGGGGTTGATGTTATTCTGCCACCTACTGGTTGAAAGTCAAAATCCTTAGTTAGATGGATTACAGAAAATGTAGGCTTTTTAAAAAAACAGTAATGACAAAAACCAGAAGTTTTTATTGTGTATGTGAAAGTTCAGTCTTCAGGTGATACTCAAATAAATGAATACAAAATCCCTATGGTAACTCTTAGTGTATAGAGAGGGTCAGATATTCAGAGAAAAAAAAATTTTCCTGTGGTTCCATTAAAGAAATTTTTTAAATTGAAATATAGTTGATGTGTAATATTATATAAGGTGTACAGTATAGTGATTTATAGTTTTAAATGTTATACTCAATTTAGTTATTATAAAATATTGGCTATATTCCCTGTGTTGTATAATATATCTTTGTAGCTTATTTTATACGTAATAGTTTGTACCTCTTAATCTCCTATCCCTTGTATTGCCCCTTCCCCCTTCCCTCTCCCCACTGGTAACCATTAGTTAGTTTTCTATATATGTGAGTCTGCTTGTGTTATATTCTCTAGTTTGTTGTGGTTTTTAGATTCCAGACGTAAGTAATACAGTATTTGTCTTTGTCTGACTTATTTCACTTAGTGTAATACCGTCCAAGTCCATCCATGTTGCTACCAATGGCAAAATTTCATTCTTTTTTTTGGCTGAGAGGTATTCCGTTGTATATAGATACCACGTCTTTATCCATTTACTTCTGTATATTGGCAATTGTAAATAATGCTGCTGTGAACATTGGGGTGCATGTATCTTTTTTAATTATTTGGTTGCATCTTAGTTGCGGCATGTGGGATTTTCGTTGCGGCATGTGGGATCTTTGTTGTGGCATGTGGGATCTTTCATTGCAGCGCGTGGAATCTTTCATTGCAGCGCGTGGAATCTTTCATTGCAGCGCACGGGCTCTTCATTGCGGCACGCAGGCTCCAGAGCATGCGGGCTCAGTAGTTGTGGCGTGTGGGCTCTAGAGTGCATGGGCTCAGTAGTTGCGGCCTGCAGGCTTAGTTGCCCTGTGGCATGTGGGATCTTCATTCCCTGACCAGGGATCAAACCCATGTCCCCTGCATTGGAAGGTGGATTCTTAACTACTGGACCACCAGTGAAGTCCCACACGTATCTTTTTGAATTGGTGTTTTTGTTTTTTCCGATATGTGTTGCTGGGTCATATGGTAGTTCTATTTGTAGTTTTTTGAGAAAACTCCGTACTGTTCTCCACAGTGGCTGCACCAATCTACATTCCCACTAACAGTGTACAAGGGTTCCATTTTCTCCACAGCCTCACCAACATTTGTTATTTGTGTTCTTTTTGATGATAGCCATTCTGACAGGGGTGAGGTGACATTTCATTGTGGCTTTGATTTGCATTTCCCTGATGATTAGCAATGTTGAACATCTTTTCATGTACCTCAGCCATCTGCATTTCCTCTTTGGGAAAATATCTGTTCAGTTCTTCCCATTTTTTAATCAGGCTGTTAATTTTTTTGATGTTAAGTTGTATGAGCTGTTTATATATGTTAGATATTAACTCCTTATAGGTCATATCATTTGCAAATATCTTCTCCCAATCAATAAATTATGTTTTCATTTTGTTGATGGTTTCCTTTGCTGTGCACAATCTTCTCAATTAGGTCACATTTGTTTATTTTCGCTTTTATTTACTTTGTTTTAGGAGACAGATCAAAAAAAATATTGCTACAATTTATGTCAAAGGGTGTTCTGCCTATGTTTTCCTCTAGGAGTTCTGTGGTATCCAATCTTACATTTAGGTCTTTTTTTTTGTGTGTGTGGTACACGGGCCTCTCACTGTTGTGGCCTCTCCTGTTGCGGAGCACAGGCTCCGGACGCACAGGCTCAGCGGCCATGGCTCACAGGCCCAACCGCTCCGCGGCATGTGGGATCTTCCCGGACCGGGGCACGAACCCGCGTCCCCTGCATCAGCAGGCGGACTCTCAACCACTGCGCCACCAGGGAAGCCCCTTACATTTAGGTCTTTAATCCACTTTGAGTTTATTTTTGTATATGGTGTTAGAGGATGTTCTAATTTCATTCTTTTACATGTAGCTGTCCAGTTTTCCCAGCACCACTTATTGAAGAGACTGCCTTTTTTTCTCTATTGTATATTCTTGCCTCCTTTGTCATAGATTAACTGACCATAAATACATCAGTTTATTTCTGGGCTCTATATTTTTCCATTGATCTATGTGTCTGTTTTTGTGCCAGTACATACTGCCTTGATTATTGTAGCTTTGTAATATACCCTGAAGTCAGAGAACATTATTCTTCTAGCTCTATTCTTCTTTCTCAAGATTGTTTTGGCTATTTGGGGTCTTTTGTGTTTCCATACAAATTTTCAAATTACTTGTTCTAGGTTGGTTAAAAATGCTCTTGGTATTTTGATAGAGATTGCTTTGAATTGTAGATTGCCTTTGGTAGTTTGGTCATTCTAACTATATTAATTCTTCCAGTCCAAGAACACGGTATATCTTTCCATCTGTGATGTCTTCAATTTCTTTCATAAGTGTCTTACAGTTTCTGAGTACAGGTCTTTTACCTTCTTAGCTAGGTTTATTCCTAGGTATTTTATTTGTTTTGGTATGATGGTAAATGGGATTGTTTCCTTAATTTATTGTTCTGATAGTTCGTTGTTAGTATACAGAAATGTAAGAGATTTCTGTATATTAATTTTGTATCCTGCAACTTTACCGAATTCACTGACTAGCTCTAGTAGTTTTCTGATGGCATCTTTAGGATTTTCTGTGAATGGTATCATGTCATCTGCCAACAGTGACAGTTTTTCTTCTTTTCCAATTCAGATTCCTTTTATTTCTTTTTCCTTTCTGGACTTTTCTAGGACTTCCAAGACTATGTTGAATAAAAGTGGCAAGAGTGGGCATCCTTGTCTTGTTCCTGATCTTAGAGGAAATGTGTTCAACTTCTCACTGAATATGTTAGCTGTGGGCTTGTCATATATAGCCTCTATTACCTTATGTTCCCTTTATGTCCACTTTGTAGAGTTTTATCATAAATGGATGTTGAATTTTGTCAAAAGCTTTTTCTGCATCTACTGAGATGATCATATGGTTTTTATTCTTCAGTTTTAATGTGCTGTATCACATTGATTGATTTGTGGATATTGAAAAGTCCTTGCATCCCTGGGATAAATCCTACTTGACCATGATATATGATCCTTTTACTGTATTGTTGGATTCAGTTTGCTAATATTTTTTTGAGTATTTTTGCAACTATCTTCATCAGTGATACTGGCCTGTAATTTTGTGTGTGTGTGTGTGTGTTTGTGGTATCTTTGGTTTTGGTTTCAGGGTGATGCTGGCCTCATAAAATGAGTATGGAAGTGTTCCTTCCTCTGCAATTTTTGGGACTAATTTGAGAAGGACAGGTGTTAACTCTTCTTTAAATGTTTGGTATAGTTCACCTGTGAAGCCATCTGGTCCTGGACTTTGTTGGGGGTTTTTTAAATTATTGATTCAGTTTCACTATTGGTAATTGGTCTGTTCACATTTTCTATTTCTTCCTGATTTGGTCTTGGGAGATGGTACCTTTCTAAGATTTGTCCATTTTACTGGCATATAGTTTTGTAGTAGTCTTTTAGGATCCTTTGTATTTCTGTGATCTGGGTTGTAACGTCCCCTTTTTCATTTCTGAGTTTATTGATTTGGGCCCTCTCCCCTTTTTTCTTGATGAGCCTAGCTAAAGTTTTTCTATTTTATTTATCTTTTCAAAGAACCAACTCAGTTTCATTGATCTTTGTTTTTTAGTCTGTATTTCTGCTTTGATCTTTCTTCTACTAACTTTGGGTTTTGTTTGTTTTTTTCTCTAGTTCCTTTAGGTGTAAAGAAAGATTGAGACTTTCCTAGTTTCCTGAGGTAAGTTTGTATCACTATAAACTTCCCTCTTAGAACTGCTTTTGCTACATCTTGTAGATTTTGGATTGCATTGTTTTCATTTTCAGTTGCCTTTAAGTATTTTTTGATTTCCTCTTTGATTTCTGCAGTGATCCATTGGTTGTTTAGCAGCATATTGTTTAGCCTCCACGTGTTTGTGTTTTTTTGCACAAAACACAACTTTGTAGTTGACGTGTAGTCTCATAGTGTTGTGGTCAGAAAAGATGCTTGATATGATTTCAGTTTTAAATTTACTGAGGTTTGTTTTGTGCCCTAGCATGTGATCTATACTGGAGAGTGGTCCATGTGCACTTGAAAAGAGTGTGTATTCTGCTACTTTCGAATGGAATCCTCTCTATATATATCAGTTAAGCCCATCTGCTCTAATATGTCACTTAAGACCAGTGTTTCCTTACTGATTTTCTGTCTGGATGATCTGTCCATTGATGTAAATGGGATTTTAAAGTCCCCTACTATTATTGTGTTACCATCGACTTCTTTTATGTCTGTTAATGTCTGTCATACATGTATATAGGTGCTCCTATGTTGGATGCATATATAGTTACAATTATATTTTATTCTTGGATTGATCCCTTGATCATTATGTAGTGTCCTTCTTTGTCCCTTGTGACAGTCTTTGTTTTAAAGTCTATTTTGTCTAAGTATTGCTACTATGGCTTTCTTTTGACTTCCATTTGTGTGGAATACCTTTATCCATCCTCTCACCTTCACTCTGTGTCTCTAAATCTGTAGTCTCCTGTAGGCAGTGTGTGTGTGTGTGTGTGTGTACACACACACACACACACACACACACACACCTGCCTTATTCTTGTGTCCCTTCAGCCACTCTGTGTCTTCTGATTGGAGCATTTAGTCCATTTGCATTTAAGGTAATTATCAACATGATATTCTTATTGCCATTTTGTTAATTGTTTAGGGGTTGTTTTTGTAGGTCTTTTTTCCCCTTTTCTTTTGTTTTCATGATTTGATGGCTATCTTTAATGTTGTTTGGTTTTCCTTTGTGTGTGCATTATAGATTTTTGGTTTTTGGTTCCCATGAGGTTTTTATATAGCAATCTGTATATCACACACACACACACACACACACACACACACACACACACACACACACACACACGATTAAGTTGCTGGTCTCCTAATTTCAAATGCATTGTACTTTCCTCCCCTCACAATTACTGATTTTGATATATTTTACACATAATTGTTTTGTGTATCCCCTAACTGCTTATTGTGGATATAGATGATTTGATTACTTTTGTCTTTTAAGCTTCCTACTAGCTTTGTGCTTGGATGATTTCCTACCTTTACTGTATGTTTGCCTTTACTGGTGAGCTTTTCATTTCATAATTTTGTTTCTAGTTGTCGCCTTTTTTTTTGCCTAGAAAAGTTCCTTTATCATTTGTAAAGCTGGTTTGGTGGTGCTGTACTCTTTTGGCTTTTGCCTGTACATGAAGCTTTTGATTTTGCCACCAAATCTGAAGGAGAGCCTTGCTAGATAGAGTATTCTTGGCTGGATACACCCTCCTCAAGTACCATAGCAAAGGTTTTTCCCTTTCATAATTTTAAATATATTGTGCCACTCCCTTCTGGCTTGCAGAGTTTCTGCCGAAAAATCACTTGATAGTCTTATGGGGATTCCCTTGTATGTTTGTTGGTTTTCTCTTGCTGCTTTTAATATTCTCTTTAATTTTTCTCATTTTAATTACGATGTGTCTTGGTGTGTTCCTCTTGGGGTTAATCCTCTATGGGACTCTGTGCTTCCTGGACTTGGGTGACTGTTGCCTTTCCCAGGTTAGGGAAGTTTTCAAGTATTATGTCTTCAAATGTGTTCTCAGCTCCTTTCCCCCTCTCTCTTCTCATTCTAGGACCCCTATAATGCAAATATTAGTGTGCTTATTGTAGTCCCAGAGGTATCTGTAACTGTCCTCATTTCTTTTCATTCTTTCTTTTCAGTGGCAGTGATTTACATGACTGTCTTCCAGCTCACTGATTCATTTCTCTGTATCATTTAGTCTGCTGTTGATTCCTTCATATATATTTTTCATTTCAGTAATTGTATTCTTCATATCTGTTTGGTGGTTCTGTATATTTTCTAACTCTGTTAAAAACTTCTAACTTCTCTCTCCATTCTTCTCCCAGGTTCTTTGATCATCTGTACCATCATTACCCTGAATTCTTCTCCTCAGGTAAGTTGTGTATCTCCACTTCCTTCGTCTGGAACATGTTCCTCAGCAACCTCATTTTGTCTGTTTCCTGACCTTGGAGAAGGGGCCTTCTGTAGGAGATGTCTTATGCGTCCCAGCAGCACACTCCCATCTCATTTCCCATGCTATATGCTCTAGGCATTCCTCCCATGAGGATTGTGTGGGTCTTTCTGTTGTAGTGGGCTATGTGGGAGGTCTGGTAGGCTTTGTTAGCCTGCAGTGTGGTTGGTTGCCAGGCCCTGCCTGGTGCAGAGGCTGCCAGCTGCTGGTTAGTGGGGCCTTGTCACTGGGAAGCTGACTGCAAGACCCCAGGGGGGCCACAGGGCTAGTGCTGGCTCACTGGTAGGTGGAGCCAAGGTCCAGAAGACTCTGGGGCTGTTGCCTGCCCATGTCCCAAGGTTAGTGCTGGACTACTGGCAGGCAGAGCCAGGTCCTGGAGTCTGGCTGCAGGGCCCAGGGATCACACAGCTGGTGTCAGATCACTAGTGGGGGTTGGGGGAGGTGGTTCCTGACACAGTTGGGTACAGGGTCCAGGGTGTCCCCAAGCTTGTTTTGGCCTGCTAGTGGGCAAGGCTGGGGACCAGCTTATCCCAGGGCAGGGTGTAGCTAGCTGTGGGTAGACTGGGTCCATTGGCTGCAGGACTGTGGTTTTGAATCTGGTGTCTGCCTCCCTAATGGGTAAGGCTGGTTTAGAGCACCAGTGCTTGCCCACTGGTGGGTAGAGCCATGTCTAGAGGCCTCTGTGGGCTTAGGAGGTCCTTATACAGCCTGTCTGCTGTGTTCCCACCTAGTAAGTTGCTTGGGCTGAGGTGTCCCAGCACTGGCATCTACAGGCTGTTAGGTGGGGTCAGGTCTTGGCACTGATGAGCTAGAGAGAGGATCCCACAACAGTGCTTGCCCGCACCAGTGTCCACGTGGTAGAGAGCTCCCAAGTATGGCTGCTGCCAGTGCCCATGTACCCAGGGTGAGCTGCAGCCCCCCCCCCCCGGCCCCCCACTGCCACCTCTCGCAGGCTCTCCAGGACCAGCAGGTAGGTCTGGCCCAGGCTTCTGTCAATTTACTGCTTTCTCCCTGGGTCCCACTGCAGGGAGATTCTGTGCCCTTTAAAAGGGGAGTCAATGTTGTGAGTCTCAACTGGTGGGGAAATAAAGCCCCACTGACCTTCAAAGCCAAATGCTCTGGGGGCTCGACTTCTTGGTGCAGGACACCCTGGCTGGGGAGCCCAATGTGGGGCTCAGAAGTTACTCCTAGGAGAGAACCTCTGCAATACAACTCTTCTCCAGTTTGTGGGTCTCCCATCCCGGGGGGTATGGGACATGGTTATATCTAAGTCTGCCCCTCCTACCCATTCTCATCGTGGTTCCTTTTTTATGTCTTTAGTTGTAGAAGATCTCTTCTGGTTGGTTCTGGTCTTTTTCATTGATGGTTGTTCTGCAAGTACTTGTGATTTTGGTGTGCTCATGAGAGGAGGTAAGCTCAGGGTCTTTCTACTCCACCATCTTGACCAAAGAGTATCTTTGATACAACACAAAAACACAGATTTAAATATCTTTGACCTTTATCTTATTGATAAATTCATATAATTTGAGTTTTATAAAAAATCTGCACCATTTCATCTGGATTCTAAGCATTCACACCCACTACTATGTGGTTTTTTTAATGGATTGTAAACTAAAGAGCTTCAGCTTACAAAGTATCACACTAACAGAGTAAATCTTTTCAGTGGCAGAAAGAATTTAATGTGCAAATATCCAGGTATAAGTAAACTTGATTAACTTATAATATTCTAAGAGCTTTTATATATTGGTTTGCCCATGCAGATGCTAGGATCAGATCACTGCTCTACCCACAAAGCTTTCATCCACCCCAGACAACAACACATACATAGCACACATGTGTGATACAGAGCGGCTTCTGGACCAGCTGATCCAAATTCTTTTTAGTACCATCCCTGGGTTCCAAGAAAGCCTATTTCTTGGCTAGGGAACTACCCATTTCCTCTATCTCCAAAACACTGTCTCAGAGCAGAATATTCTCATACTGAGTATTCTTTCTCCCAGGATGGATATGATTGAAAACAGGTGACCTCTTAATTGTGCCTCCTGAAGCCTGTCAAAATGCACTTATGCCAATAGTTCTTTTCTATAACCTTGCTTGTTCCTTCTGTTCTATTTAATACAGTATTAGAACAAGATGAATATAAAGCTGCTGATGGCGGTTAAGGTCTGTTACCTGAGCTCAGATGTTTCATTGTGTATACAGCCCTTTCCCAATTTTAAGTTCATGCAGTATTCCAGCTCTTTATTGGCCCATCTTCCAGAAGGCTGTGACTATAGAGGTAGAGGTTTATCATTCTTTGCCTCATTTCACCTAAGAGCCCATCAGCAGAGTCTATATTTGTGAATGGAGGGCAAGTCTAATTTCTACTGATGAACTTTTATCTTAGTTCGGAAGGATACTTTATCATTTAGAAGCCAACACATTCCAGCCAGGAATTAGTGATCCATAAAAACAACTCATTTCTTCCTACTAGGCAGAGTGTTTGGTTATTAATCCCTCCATCCTTCTCCAGATAACACAGATTTCACAAACCTTCTATGCATCCTATGTATACAGGCACACTCAAAGGCATCACTTAAGCTCAGAGAATGGGGAAAGAGGGTTTTCTAACTTTCCAGTCTGACTGACTCTCCATTAATGAGCTAACCTGTGCCCTCAACTTTTCCTACTTCATCCTATAAGGGGAGTGGGTTATGGATTCCACTTACATTGTCCACTTAGTTTACTTCTCCATCTTCCATATCTGCATTTCTCATTCACCCCTACCACTTACCTCATAGTACACTTACCAGCCATGTGCAACACGTTCCTGGCTATCATTTGGGAGGAATACTGCTGTGTGTAGACCAAGCTCAAGGAGATGCCTCTAGTTAGCCCCCAAACTCAGTGTCCAGAAATGGGTTTTTACATATCCTGCTGGGTGCTTGCAGCTGGTCAGAGCTCCCAGTGGACAACCTGCTGATGTGGAGTACCTACTGGGGCACAGTAGAGAAGCCCCATCAAGATCTAGGTAGCGATCAGGATTATAACTTTGAGAATGACCTAAGTCTGCTGAAGCATTGGTTGTGTGCAGAGGCAGGAGCCGCAAGGGGACTTCGTTCAGGACAGTGGTAGAACTGGGGTCATCTCGTTACTGCTACTAACCAGTCTCGAACTACAATCAAGTCACTAGCTGGATGTTTTGTTAAAAAATCATTAAAACATTATTCTCCTATCCATAATCTCACTTCCTTGGGTTACTTACTACATCAGTGATGTTGCTGGACCAACACCATTCTATTTGGAGAGATGTGCAGATGACTGAAGATGGTGGTATCAGGCACAAGAAAAATGCATAACCTGCCACTCCAATGCTCTATCCCTGCATAGAAAGAGTGGTTAATTTTTCTCTAGTATCCTTTACTGTCACCATCCCACTGCTGGCTTTCAGAAGAGCATGGTCAAAAGAAAAATCTCAACAGTACTACAATTTAACTCTTAATAGCCTTTGTCCATCCCATAGGAATGACTTTACACCCCAGACCTTATCTCTACCACAGTCTCAACAGTTCTCTTCTAGTCAAGGTGACCTATAAAAATGGCTTTTATTAATACCCAGAATATAATGCTGAGAAACACTGTTCTCTCACATCATAGACTATTATCTATTTTCTCATACATCTCTAATCATCATCTTAAAGGATCTGAGCCATGTGGTCACTTTGATACAACAGAGCAGCAACCTGATTCCCAAACCAGATGCAAAGCTTCATACAGTGGGTTTTCATACGCTGCATTCCTCATTTATCCTGGCATTATATTTTCCAAAGAAAAACAGGAATGGGATTCTCCTTAGTTCCCTTGCGTGGGGGAACACAAGGTGATCTTCCTAACATTTCTAAAGAAATGTGGCCAACAACACAACCCTCTCAGCTTTAGAGTGACTGTAAGAAAGCAGCAAGGGGCTTCCCTGGTGGCGCAGTGGTTGAGAATCTGCCTGCCAATGCAGGGGACACGGGTTCGAACCCTGGTCTGGGAAGATCCCACATGCCACGGAGCTACTAGGCCCGTGAGCCACAACTACTGAGCCTGCGCGTCTGGAGCCTGTGCTCCGCAACAAGAGAGGCCGCGACAGTGAGAGGCCCACGCACCGCGATGAAGAGTGGCCCCCGCTCGCCGCAACTAGAGAAAGCCCTCACACAGAAACGAAGACCCAACACAGCCAAAAGTACATTAAAAAAATAAAATAATTAAAAAAAAAAAAGGCAGCAAGGACTACCCAAGCTCCACTGTGTTCCTAGAACCTTTAGAAAAAACACTAGTTCACATGAGCTCAAACATTTCAATCCTGAACTGATACCCTCTTCCCTGAGTTCCTTAGAATCAGGTAAACCAAGCTCAAACCATGTACAAATCCCCTTACCCCTCCTTCCTACTGAGCCTTATCATGGTTCTTCATGGTGAGTACTCTCACTTGCTGCAAGTTAGGACACCTGACTTGGGTTAACTATAGAGCTGATCCTGGGGCGTCTAGCTGGGCTTCATTACAACTCCAGGAAAGAAAGTCACGTGAGAGCATCCAGAGAGAACTAGCACAGTCTTCCAACTGTGCTCTTAGTGGTCAGAGAGAAGAGAATTTGGTGTTAATTTTTTTGGAGGCTACTAATTTTTTTGGAGGGTGAGGGTGGAACATGCTCCCTTTTACTTTATGCATATAAGTAATGTTTTTAACTGTTCAAAAAATATCTGAAAGATTTGAGAAAAGCTCTGTTTCCTTCAACTAATGTGACAAGAAAAAAGGTCCAGAGATTTAGGTCTGTCCATAGTATTCTCATAGCTATAGTGTAGACATATTGTACATTAAAAACTCAGCATTGTTGTGACCACCTAGAGGGGTGGGATACGGAGGGTGGGAGGGAGACTCAAGAGGGAGGAGATATGGGGATATATGTATATGTGTAGCTGATTCATTTTGTTATACAGCAGAAACTAACACAACATTGTAAAGCAATTATACTCCAATAAAGATGTTGAAAAAAAGAAATACTGGCATCAAAGCATAAAAAAAGTAAATAAAAAAAACCTCAGCAATGTGAGCACATCTTGTACCCAAGTCCCTTGAAATAAGATTATCAAAAGCACTGATTCTGAAGACTTCCTGGAAGATAAAAACATATTTCATAGTCTTCGCTCTAAGAGCAGAACGCACAACTTAAAACCATATAGCTAGAGAAATAGAGTGAGACTCTGACAGATTTTATCTTCCAAGGACAGCAACAATGCTGTCTCCCACCCCATGTGTGCCTTGAAAACTATGCCATTTCTCACCAACTTGAGGTTGGTCTACTTCATCCCTCTTTAAATAATGGAAAGGCTTGTATTGGGCTGCACCCCGAAGGCCTCCAAGCCCCGTGGCTGCCCAGCATGAAGACCTAAGAAAGAGCCCACAGACAGCGGAAACATTAATGTCTTACTGGACAGGGACTCTTAAGAAAAAGGTCCTGCAGCGACACCCCGTGGACAGCAAGCAAGATGTGGCAGCAATCTTACCTATTTGAGGGAAGCTACTATTATACAGGCAATTTTCATCAGATTGGCTCATCAGTTACCAAGGAAACCAGTAGCAGGGGCCCTTCCATCACAACCCCTCAGGTTAATGACCAACATCACAGCAGATACTGATATTTCCCTTTTATGAGCTAGCAGGTGGAGCCGTTTTGGCCTAAGCATTAGACCAATCACTAGGCGGGCCCGGGGCGAGCACGCTGGTGGGCGTGGGGTGTGAGGAAAGTGGGGGCTGGTCTAGCGGGGGATGCACGAAGAGCAAGAGAACAGCCGTCCTGAGTGTCCTGACCACACACCCCACCCCTACGCACCCTACACGACCCTTATAATCTCCATCCGCCCCTCTTCCGAGACACCCCCGGGGTCAGGTACATAGCGGCGCACGCAACTAGATACCACAAATGCAATACACACAACAGCTGCTAAGAAGTGTCAAGAGTAAGCTAGGCCCTCGGCTACAGGGCAGGAAGAAGGCAAGAGTCTTCAGTTGCCCCCCCTATGGCGGCATGAGCCAGATGGATTTCCCATGGCATCTCGCTGCACACCCAGCCATCAGACTCATTTTGCAGCCTGGCCACCACGGTGGCCCAGTCCACAAGCTGATTCCCTGCCCTCAGGCTAGCGAGGAAGTCTACCAATACAATACAGGGAGGTCGTGACCAGTAAGCAAAATACAAGCCTCAACAGCATTCTGAGATAACACCACCCCTACTTGTGGTTTCTGTCCTGGCCTGCAGTACCATACGGCCGGTCCACCCTCAGTCCCCACAGCCGGCGCCAAATAATGGAGCCTTTCAATTAGCAAGGCATCAGCAGGGTTGGAAGGCAGGTGGAAATACCAGCACTTATCTTTACCAGGCCATTCCTGAACTGCATAGCCAAGAAAGTGGGATTCCTTGGTTGATATCGATGTCTATGGTGAGAAAGGAAGACAAGAAAGAGTACAGCCATTTTGAAAAAAAGGCCAGACAACGGTCTTGGGCAAAACAGGTCTTGCAAGCTAGAGAACAAAGGCCAAGGGGTCCTGAGTCCTGGGGGTGGGATAAGAGAGGGGGACAACATCCTCCCAGGAATAAATGATCTCTGTTACATTAACGAGTATACCTAGTTGCCACAAGGGAAGAAGCTCAACTGCAGATTTCAACCTTACCTGTTCCGGGGCTCTCTTGCAGAAGCTCCTCACGCACTCCTTTCCCCTCCCAGAAGCGTTCCCTAACCTGAGAGCCACCATGGAGCCTCCTGCTGCTGAACGAAGAAGTGTGACAATCTCTGGAAATTGTCAGGGATTATGAGACAAACCCTCCCCTTTGTTATAAAAGCAACTCGCCCCTTCCTCTCAGGAAGCTACTTTTTTTCCTCCGCCCCACACCCCAGCCTTCTCCCTTGTGCACACGCTGTCTCTTTTTTTTTTACGGTACACGGGCCTCTCACTGCTGTAGCCTCTCCCGCTGCGGAGCACAGGCTCCGGGCCCGCAGGCCCAGCGGCCATGGCCCACAAGCCCAGCCGCTCCATGGCATGTGGGATCCTCCCGGACCGGGGCACGAACCCGTGTCCCCTGCATCGGCAGGCGGACTCTCAACCACTGCGCCACCAGGGAAGCCCAAGCTGTCTCTTTTAATAAAAATCTTTGCTTGCCTAAGAGTCTTGTGGAAGTGGTATCATTTCTGTGGTACTGCTGCCCAAGAATCTGGAAAGGGCCCGGTAACAATGGGAGTCCTGTTTCTTTCCCACAGCTGTTCTAGATCCTGAAGAGTGGTCCTTTGCGTTGCTCTACGCATCATGGAAGCCTTCTGTAACGGCTTCCACCTGTTGTAAGACACTGCAAACTGCATAGAACTGTCGTTCCAACTCACTACATCACGGCTCCACCCCCTTCCACAGCTGGGCCCAGAAGCGCCAGGGTATTAGTACTTTGCCATCGCCAAAGGCCCAAACCACACCCTGCCGGGGAAGTGGCCACACCCAATTCACAAGCCTGTCCTCAGTTAATATCCCTGAAGCCTGTGGCTTTTAACTGTTTAGGGGTTTGGGGTTGGGGGTACGCTCCTTTACCCAACAGATAACTCCCAAACCATCGGATAGGAAACCCAGGTCCTCGCGTTTTGCCTTCACCAGCCAGTCCCGGGAAGTCAGATCGCCAACAAGCACAGGGCTGCTACTTTTAAACTGCAAAGAGCCTCTGAGGTTAACAGGATATCATCAGTATAAGGGTCGAGAAAGACATGCCTCATGGTAGACAGTTGCCACAGGTCCCACTTGCCAGTGGATGGCCACCTTGGGATTATCCCCCCACCCTACCCCGTTATCCATCATTATTTCCCGACATCTCAGCACTCACCGGAGTATCCTCGGCCTCTGGGCTTCTTGGCTGGCTCGCCAACTGTTGAGCTGCACCCAGCAGGCCTGCAAGCCTTATAGCTGCCCAATCTCCAGACCCAAGAAAGAGCCCAGAGGCGGTGGCAGAGACATCAGTGGTCTACTGGACAGAGGTCTTACGTGTCTGTATTAAAAGGTCCTCAAAGAACACCCAGCCGTGAAACGCAATCGGCCGGCAGCCATGTTTGCCACGCCTCCCGGACACAGGAGACTACCATTTGTAGGGAGAACTGACCTCTGGTTCGCTCATCAGTTACCAAGGACACCAGCAGCTGGGGCAGGTCTCTCACAACCCCTCAGGTTAATGACCATCACCACCACAGATATTTCCCTTTTATGAACTAGCAGGTCGAGCTGTTTTGGCCCTAAGCTTTAGAACAATCACGTGGTGGGGCAGGGGGCAAGCACGTTGGTGTGAGCGGGGTGTGAGTGAAGCAGGGACTGGTCTAGCACGGGATGCACAAGAGCAAGCGAACAGCCATCTTGAATTGACTAACCATACAGAGTGTCAATGTTTTACAAAAAAATTTGTTGGAAATAATATTCTATGACTTCCAAAGGAAGGTTAGGGTTTATCAGGCCTGGCGGTGCACACATTAGAGGCCAGATAATTCTTTGCTGTGGCTGCTGTGCTGTGGGTACTGTAGGGTATTTAGCAGCATCCCTGGCCTCTATCCATTAGATGCCAGTATCAGCCCTCATCACCGGTTGTGACAACTGAAAACGTCTCCAGACATTGCCAAACGTGCCCTCGGGGACAAAACTGCCCTCACCGAGAACCAATGGATTAGGTCATAATAGCTTGCTTACTGGGCCACTCACTTCTGAGCCCAAGGCGCCTTTAAAAAGTTCAACTACACTGAGTCTACCACGCTCACAGAAAAACCAGACCACAAGGAGAGTCATTGTGAGGTGCTTCTGTACCCAGTACCAGCTGAGGTCCCAGCTGAGACTTATTCGCATCGGACAGGCAAGTGAAAGTGCCTACCACATGCCAGGTCAATCCCAGCCCCCCAGTGGAGTGTGCTCCTGACGCCCTAGAGATGGTGAAACACAGGCCAGCCCTTCCTTCCGTGCCCTGTGGGAATCCCTGGCTCACAGAATCTGTGAGATGAGACATTGATTATTTTGGGTGATAGACTTTGGAGTCATTTGTTTCAAAGCTATAGTACTGGGGACATTGTTTGTTTGTATTGCGAGTGGAGGGCTACAACAATAAACAAACAAGCCCTATTTATCAGATCAGATTGAGTATGAGTGTAAAATCCTTTAAGACTTCAGAAAGATCTAGGTGGTGTCTCAGAGAGTCTTTCAAACAAAGGGCCTTCTGAGGATCCTAGGGAATGCCTCACAGATTCTCTCCATTAAGTGACAGGGCTCTAAAACACCAATTGCTGCCTCACTGGAGACTCATGGGTAGCCCAAGGTGAAAAAGGGTATATATCTGAAGAGATTTGTGGGTGTGCCTCTTATCCAATGGCATTCATTATAAACGGATATACAGCAAACCCAGTAAATGGTTACAGTAATTATATCACTTTAGACTGAAAGTAATAGCATACACAATAAAGAGGGCTTCAGATCCCCAAACTTGTCCAGAAAGGAAGCAGGATGACAAGTCTACACGATGTAAAACATAGGCACTTTTTGTGGGAAAGGAAGGATAACTTAAAAGGCAGAGCCAAGAAGCCAGAAAGGAGAAAAATCAGCCTTGGAGAAGAACTCCCAGAGACTTAGAACTGAGCCCTAATCTGAACATTGACACCACCTGCCCTAATAGGGAGCCCGTGACTGCTATGTGCTTTCTGCTTTACCCCATTCTGAATGGGACTCTTATAGTATCTTATGCCTGCCTCACCATTGCATGTTGGGAGTAAAGGAACAAATAACCTCTCTATTTAGATTACAGGGCTTCACATTGAGAAGAATGGCACTCAAGGAGCAGTGCTAGAGGAACTGTGCCTGAGGAACTCCATCCACACCTTGATCTGACGGAGATGGTGAAACTCTGGACCTGGATTTTTGCCATAATAAGATGAGACTTTGGAAGGTTTTGAGAAGTGATGAATGTATTTTACATGTGAAAGGATGTGACGTTTTATGGACTGTAGCAGATTGTATTTTTAAAAGATGGCAGCAACATTTCCCTCATTTCACATATTTTTCTGGAATGTTGAAAATCCTCCAGTAAGAGATATATTGTCTAATTCCTCTCTCCTTGAATATGAATGGGTTTGTGACATCTACAATACGTAAAAATGATACTGTGATTTCTGAGGCGTGGTCCTAAAAGGTAATGCTGCTTCTGCCTTGCTGACCCAGCCTTCATACGAGAAGTGCTATCACTCTGAGTATCACTCTTAGCCACTGCGCCACCAGGGAAGTCCGAGCAGATTACATTTAAAAGAAATATCTTCCTTCTGACCTTTTCAAAGATAACAGGAAAATAAATAATATATAACTTAGACCTTCGAATCAAGTGGGATCTTTTTCTTAACAAGTTGTCAGGAAAACTCAGGGATTAAGGAAAAATATTTTGACTCTTGAGATACAGAACTTCACAGACTTTCACTGGTCATGAAGTTCAGCAAGCGGTTATTTTCACTGCCCTCATTAAGACTGGTTATTGATTAAAGGAACTGTTGATGCAAATACTTAGACCAGTCCATGCTTAGGGTACCATTGGTTCAATGGCCTTCAAATTTAAAAAAAAAAAAAGAATAAGTGGGACTTTCCTGGTGGTCCAGTGGGTAAGACTCTACACCCCCAATGCAGGGGGCCTGGGTTCGATCCCTGGTCAGGGAACTAGATCCCGCATGCCATGCCACAACTAAGAAATCTGCATGAGGCAACTAAAAGATCCCGCATGCCGTGACGAAGATCCCACATGCCACGACGAAGATACCACATGCCACAACTAAGACCCTGCGCAGCCAAAATAAATGAAAAAAAAAAAAAAAGAAAATTGTTTAAAAAAACTATTTCGGACTGACCTCTAGAGGGGAAACAAGGTCTCAATTTCTTCCAAAACCACAAATTTGATTCTATTTGTTTGTGCTCCAAAGGAAAGAGATTCCAGGTGAGTAAGTAAAGAGCAGTGAAGCCACTGAATACTGGTATCCATTAATATATCAGTGTTCAGGGACTTCCCTGGTGGTCCAGTGGGTAAGACTCTGCACTCCCAATGCAGGGGGCCTGGGTTTGATCCCTGGTCGGGGAGCTAGATCCTGCATGCATGCCACAACTAAGCATCCACATGCCACTACTAAGAAGTCCACATGCCGCAACTAAAGGATCTCGCATGTCGCAGCAAAGATCCCGTGCCACAACTAAGACCCAGCGCAGCCAAAATAAATAAACAAATATTAAAAAAAAATATATATATATATATATATATATCAGTGTTCAAACCTAGATACTGGTATCCCTGTGGGTACATGATTACTATCTAGGGGCATGCAAGCACATTGATTTTAAGAACACATTTTTTACATCCTCAGCATCGATAAACATCCTTGATGAAACTGATCAGCCAGAGAAGAGAGATGGAAGTTTGGCCGATCGCCATTCTCACATTTAGACTTTACATCACTTTGTAAAATAAAGTCCTTCTTACCCATTCCAAGCCTCAGCCTGGCGCACTGCCTCAGGGTGCAAAACCTCTGTGACACCAGAGGGACAATTCCAGAAGGCTTAGTTCTTCAGAATGATTCCTTTGATAGAAAAGCAGAGGGGACTTTCATAAGATGTTTATGCTTTATCAGTTACATCCTCTCTCTCCTGTATCAACATCTTTCTTTTTATTGGCTAGTTCTGATCAACGTTAAATGTGCTTAATTTTCATTTTATCCTAAACATGACTACTCCTCAGCCCTATGACCGCTTTTTAGTATTATTTTGCTTCTGTCATTCTGTTCACACCCAAACTTCTTCAACGTTCTCTGGATTATCTGTCCCTATTTCTTCACATGCACCTCATTCCTCCAATTGCCATAATTTGGCTTCAACCTCCCTGTTCTAATAAAACTGCTCAGCCAAAGTTTATAATAAACTATCAATACATGTTACTGAGATCAGAGATCGCTGTCAGGCAGCCTCAGCTGACATCTCAGAAGCATCGGACACTTGTTACCACGCCCTCCATCTTAAGGTCTGACGCTCATCTGGTCTCCGTGTCACCACCATCCTCTGCTTTTCTGCCCCTCCTCCTCTCCTTCCTTTGTTGACTGCTCCCTCTCATCTTAGGGAATTGGTGTTCCTCAAAATTCCATGCTAGTCCCACACTTCATCCTCTCTGCACATACACTCTCAACCTCCCAAATAGTTCCAAATGTGGAACTGTGACCTTCATATGCATGTCTTTCCCTAGAATCTTATCTCCAAACATTAGATCCATATTTCTACATGCTAGAATATCTAGAATATCTCCACTTCACATGTTCAAAATTGAATACATATTTTTCAAACTTTCTCGCCCTTCTATGTTCCTTGTGTGAATGGGCCCCAATCATTCTGCAGCCCAAGATAGAGACATGGACATTATCATTGAGTTCTCAACTTCCTCAAAGCCCATAGCCAATAAATCATTACAGATTCTTCTTCTGACATCATACTCATGGCCACCCATCATCTGTACAACAGCCTTTCTACATGAAGGGATATGCCTACCTTATGAATCCTATTTCTTTCATTGCAGTTGTTTTAAAATATAGTCACAGACTGTCTCATACTCTTTCCTGTCCCTTCCCTTGACTATGTGCTTGATGTAGCAACTTCCCTCTAATCAATACACAACACAGGTTGAAGTGATGGTGTGTAACTTTTAAGACTCTGTCATAAAACAATTTACTGCCTTCTCCACTTCTGGTTTTCATTACTCACTTTGGTAGAAGCCAGCTGTTGTGAGGACACATCACAGGGCTTAGTGGAGGGGCTCAGGTGACTGTGATGAGGAACTGAGGCTTCCTGCCAGTGGTCATGTGAATGACCCATGTTAGAAGCAGATCCTCCAACCCAAGTCAAGCCTTCAGGTGACTGCAGGCCAGCTGACATCCTGACCGCCACCTCATGAGAGACCCTGAGCCCACTGAAAGTGCTCTCAAATTCTTGATTCATAAAAACTGTTAGGTAATAGACTAGTGGTTAACGCCACTAAATTTTTAGGTTATTAATTATGCATCAATAGAACACTAATTTACCAATGTAGGAGACCCAATGCAAATTTCTAGCCTCCTTTGCGGTTAGAATGCAGGCACTTGAATAAGACTTTGCCAATCTGAAGCACCTGTGTGACATTTTGATCCAGAGTGAAAAATGAGAAGATATAGGCTCTGTGTGGCGATTCCATGTTTGCTGGCTGAAGTAGTGGTTTCCCATGGTGGCAAGTTCAAGTTTCCAGGAAAGAAATGGCATCAAAACATGGCATTTCCTTTCAGTTCCTACTGGGATATCGGCAAAAACATAAACAGAATTAACGAAACTATTTATGTGCCTTTTGGATTTTAAGAGTGACTGAAGGTTTAAGGGCACTCTGTACCTCTTTAAAAGCAAAAGAGTGAAGTAAGCCGGAAAGAGATAAACAAATATCGTATATTAACGCATATATGTGGAATCTAGAAAAATGGTACAGGTGAACCTATTTGCAGGGCAGGAATAGAGACGCAGACATAGAGAACAGATGTATGGACATGGTGGAGGGGGAAGGGAAGGGTGGGATAAACTGGGGGATTAGGATTGATGTATATACACTACCATGTGTAAAACAGATAGCTAGGGGGAACCTGCTGTTTGGCACAGGGAGCTCAGCTCGGTGCTCTGTGATGACCCAGGTGGGATGGGGGAGGGGGTGGGAGGGAGGTCCAAGAGGGAGGGGATATTTGTAGACATATACCTGATTCACTTCATTGTACAGCAGAAACTAACACAACATTTTAAAGCAATTATACTCCAATAAAAATATAAGAAAATAAAAGCAAAAGTAAGATTCAGCAGACTTCTCTGGCGGTCCAGCAGTTAAGACTGTGGTTCCACTGCAGCAGGCAAGGGTGTGATCCCTGCTCAGGGAACTAAGATCCCACGTGCCGCGTGCGGCCAAATAAAAAAGTTAGGACTGAGCACTTAATATATAGATTAAACTACCCCCACAAAGCAAAATAAAACAAAAGGCAAAGCTTGTCATATTATAACATAAATAGTAAAATTTGCAAATATAGCAATTATCCTAAGATAATAAATACTAATTATTATAAATTAAAATGGAATTTCTTTCTATTCAAAACTACAGTTTCTTATTATTGATAATAATCTGCCAAAATGACTCAACATATTTCTTAACAGAAGCAGACAAAAAACTCTTTGAACTGAGTAAATATTTACAAGATTGAGGCCACTAATACGTGCAGTCAGCCCTCCAAATACATGGGTTCAACCACTACAGGTTGAAAATACTTGAAGAAAAAGTTCCAGAAAGTTCCAAAAAACAAAGCTTGAATTTGCCACGTGCCAGCAACTATTTATAGCAATTACATTGTATTAGGTATTATAAGTAATCTAGAGGTGATTTAAAGTATATGGGAGATGTATGTAGGTTATATGCAAATACTATACCATCTTATATAAGGAACTTGAAGATCCACACGGTATCCGTGGAGGTCCTGGAACCTCTCCCTCTCGGGTACTGAGGGAGGACTGTAGATGAGACATACTGGGGAAGCTTAATTCTCCTTTTCGACTTTCTGAGTTTTCTGATGAGCTTATTAATACAAAGAAAGCATTTACTAAGTTTCATGTCTTAACTTCCAGTATGACAATGTCCCAGGCACAGCAGTTGTGTACTTTCCTTCTCATATCGACCCTGGTACTTTTTGTTTATTTTGGGGTTTTTTTTTCCTCCTTTTTGTTGTTTTCGGCCAGGTCCAGCGGCTTGTGGGATCAGGGACTGAATCCGAGTCACAGCAGTGAAGGCGCCGAGTCCAAACCACTGGAGCACCAGGGAATTCCCTGAGGCTGGTACTTTGGAAGGAGGTCTTCAAAGTCTGGCTAGAGTCCTCATTGCTCAGAAAGTCTTTCCATCTCCATTTTCTGCACCAAACAGGTCTCCAACAATTCTAGCTGCTGATCAGTCCAATGAGGATTATCATCCCTCTTTGCTGAAAAAGTTGAAGATCTGCTAGATTACCGCATGGAGAAAGAGGTGGCCTGAGCTATTTGCAACTGGCTGCTCCTGGAGGAACCTGAAACCCTTCTTGTCCTTCAGGCAGGAAAACAATGGAAAGATTCTTCCATTAGGTGCAGAACTTGTGAGGGTCTCCTGCTTTGGCAGGCCGTGGTTCGGGGCTGGTCACAGCTAAGGGTGCAGACAGGGCTGGAGAACGTCATCCTGGGTGTCCTCAGTGAGGAGGGTGGCAGGCCCCGGTGAGCCTGGTGATTCAGGTGTCTGGCTGTGGGAGCCTGTATCCAGCTGCTCTGAGTACCTGCCTGCAAATGAGATTCTTAAATAGTACAAGGTTCTCAATTCTGTACTTATGCCAATGTTGTTTCCAAGTTTTTCCAATGTCTATTCAATTTATCGGCAACAGATAATGTCGCAACTTCAACGCTTTTGTGTATTACGCTGGAAATTAAACACATTCATGGAAAAGGACAGAGTATAAATCCAATAGGATGTACTCATCCAAATGAGACCCAAGGTTGAAATAAAATCTGAGTCTCAATCTGTGTCTTTTTAAATTCTAATAAGAGTACTTAGACATTTGACATTTTACCGTATGTTCATGCTTTGTAATGCACCAAAATACAACTAGCCTCGCCTCTCTCCATGTCCCCTTTAAGGGGCTAAGACATTAGATTTGAATTCTTCCACATGACTTTATAGGAGTCATAGCTCATGTTTCCAGACATAGTCTACGGATAAGAGTGGCATAAATGTTAACACCAAGGGCTAATTCATACCATTCTCTTCCTTCTGTCACCAAAAGTGTGCTCAGCACATATATATGTGACAATGTGCTTGGCAATGTGGATTCCAGGAAAGTAAGGCAGGGATGGTGACCGCCCTCCAGGGAGCAGGGAAGACAGACTTTAGAGGCAGGATTAGGATGAGGGAAGCACCACGTGCTCAGTGCAGCTGAGGGCCAGTGCTCAGAGCTGATGAAGAGGAGGGCCTGGGAGCAGCAGAAGGCTCCACTCTGACAAAAATCTGGGGCTCCTCAATTTAAATGACATCAGATTTTGATTTCCTCTTCTAAAAAACTGAGACAACTCAAGTAGTTGTCACACAGGCAAATGTAAAGATTAAATGAAGTTTGCAAATTATAGTCTGAGAATCTGAATTTAGTGAACATAGCTGCCTTTAGCATTAATGTGACATATAGTAACTTGTAGAGTCCATGATCAGCCCCGCCAAGAAAGGCTTTGACTGCCGCTCCCTTAACACTGTCAGGGGTCTGCGTGTTGAGGCCCCAAATGCAAACTGCAGGAGAGGGGTTGCCTTCTGGACTGCGAAGGAGCAAAGCCCAAGTTTCCAGGCCTAGAGCAGTGTCTGGTACATTAAGGAGAGAAATCCTATAGCACTTGAAACATTTGCAGAGAACCAGCATCGAGGAGAAATGGCTGCTCTGTGAATAGTATAAATGAGATCAACGGTCCCTTCCCTCATCCTCTGTCTCAGACCACCTCTGGTGATATTATTTTAAGACAAAGGTGTTTTTAAATGTTATGGGGACCAGGAAATGGGTTATAAAATGTACATGGGGCAGAGGGTGACGAGAAATGGGCCATTCCTATATTTTTAGCTATGGAAGTTCACAACGTTACTTCGAAAGCTATTTCCTGGCTCTTTGGGTAAAGAAAGGGAGGGCTTCCCTCAAGCATGGAATATAAGAAGGCACCAAATCTAAGTGATCAAGATAAATCATATTTTAACGCAATATATAAAAATGGAAATGCCACAACATACATGCTGAAGAAAATGTCAAAATTTTAAATAAAGACAGAAATGACCCTGCATTTGGATGACGCTGACAGTCTTACAGAGGAAGGCTTCACGTTGCCAGTGAAATTTGGGTAATTTCTGTTTAGTCTATAAAATTCTTACTAGAGAAAATGAGAAGATCAGACCTGGTAAATGTCCTCAGCTGCTTATACAGGACATTAATAACTCTTCTTTCTACACTACAGTCAAGCTGGAGTCCTGAGAAAGGGGTTTCAGAAACTCGAGTTAAATAAAAATTATTTAAGACTGTCACAGAGTCACAAGAACTTGTCAAACACTGCAGTTCTCTCAAACAGGTAAAGAAGTAGTCTTGAAAATATTAATGAGTTTGCTTCCATTAAAGCTAGGAAAGTAAAATTACATTAAATTCTTGTTTTAGTATACAGAAACTATACTTTAAATAGTGTAATAAAATGCTGTTTTAATACCCATATATTTTAATATCCTACCTTCAAGATTTAAATATTTTCAGAAAATATCTTAAAATATAAAAAATTCTAAAATATTTAATTTAAGTCAAGCAATATAAGTTTAATTTAAAAATATAAAAAATAAAATGCTGTGTTTTTTTTTTCTTTCTTTCTGCGGTAGGCGGGCCTCTCACTACTGTGTCCTCTCCCGTTGCGGAGCAAAGGCTCCAGACGCGCAGGCCTTGCGGCCATGGCTCACGGGCCCAGCTGCTCCGCGACATGTGGGATCCTCCCGGACCGGGGCACGAACCCGTGTCCCCTGCATGGGCAGGCGGACTCTCAACCCCTGCGCCACCAGGGAAGCCCCCTGTGAGTTTTTTAATGTTCCTACCTTTCAGTTATTCAGTACTTCCTCCCCCACGTTAACGCTGTATCCTTGAAAGACACCGTGAAGTCCCAGAGCATCTACAGGGGCACTCAGCTCCCGCGTCCTCCGCCCCAGTGGTGGCGGCGCTCCGACTCACCCCCAGGGCGTCCCCAACACCGTCCGGGCGTCCCATCGCCGCCGCCGCGTTCCCCTTTCTCTGAGCCGTCGCAGCATAGCGCCAGAAACGAGCCCGAATCTGTAAAATCGACCCCAACTCGCTTCCCAGCTTCAAACCCCTCAGAAAACGGCTTCTTTCCCAAAAATGGCCTCGCTCAAGTTTCTGTGCGAAAATAAAGCACAAAACTCAGGGGAAAGCCCGAAAACGCAAGGTTCCCGCTTCCAACCAGACAAAATTGTCGCTAGCGCGGCCACGACAAGCCTCCCACTTGAGAACTCAGCATCGCAAAGACAAAAGTTTTTTTCTATTAAATCAGTATAATGTTGCTCCGTGAGGATGTAACTCAACTTTCTCTCGCGCTGCCCAAACCGCGTAAAGTGCAAACGCTCATAAGTCAGCGTTTCCCTAGCCGAACCCATCAAAAGACATCCGGCGCCCATTAGCCGCCGCCTAGAGAAGCGCGCTGTCCCGGGTTCCAGGGAAGGAACCTTCCCGCTAATTATTTAGTGGTGCCCACGCGCCCCCTCGCGGCCATCTCGTGAATCACTGAAATTCTGAAAGGCCCAGATCTATTTGCTAGTGGCAGGAGTGATACTCTGCTCCATCCCTACTCGCCCTCTTGGCTGGAACTTGCCTTGGATCCAGAGCCTACAGAACAGGGAACTCTTCATACTTTTGAGACAGATGAAGAAGATCCCGTTTCAGTCATGCCTAGAGGACAGAACCGACTTCAAATTTCCTTGGAAAAGAGGGAATATCACAGAAATCCTGACGACGCAAGGCACCGGCTACCACCATCTGACGCTCCAGCAGATGGTAACCTCTTCAACAAGGAAGAAAGCCAAGCTGCTTGGAACAACACCCTACTCCATAAACTACTCTCTAGCCTTGATCACACCTTGGAACTACTGCATAAGCAAGTGGAAAATGACAATCTGGACTGTCCATATTTGGGAATTGTCCCAAAATATTTCCAAAGAATCCATCTCTATCTGAAGGAAAAGGAATACAGCCCCTGTGCCTGGGAGGTTATCAGAGGAGAAATTAAAGTGTTCCTTTCTCTCATGTAATAATTCTCCGATTACTGTCAACAAATAAAGAAGAAAGGTACACTTGTGACACTTCTAATCAAATGATTATTGTCTGTTTAGTCCTCTAAGATACGTCCACTCATATTTCTGCACATGTTGAAAAATATCTGAAGTGTCACGAGTTTACAAAAATATATTTACAAAGAAGAACACAATCTATTTTCTTATACAAGTAATTTTACAATGTGCTTTCTAAAATCTGTTTAACTTCTTGGAGGGTATTTGGATTCCCAACTATGACGTTTATTTTAAAATGGAAAGGTTGTTAGCATAGTATGCTGTTCAACACATTTGTCAGTTAATTTCATGATAGCTGCTGTCACAGAGAAACAGAAAGATGTCAGTAATTGGGTCAGCATAGAAATTTATCTTTCCATCCTTAAGAGAAAAATGCAGGCATTCCTAATCAGATGAATTTTCTAGCTGGCCTCCTCTAAACAGTGATGTAGGGACATGGGTGCCCTCTATTGTGTGGCGTTGCTCTATTCAACGTGTGATTTCCGATTTGTGGTGTGTGAGTCTATTCCACTCAGTGGTAAAGGAAAAAGTATGGGGATTACATGGGATGTTTTCAAGGGCCAAGACAGTATAGGGCAATATCACCTCTGCCCACATTAGTTGGCCTGAATTTATTTTCATGGGAATCTAAGTGCAAAGAAGTTGGGAAGTTATTGGGTGACTAATGGAAGAGGAGACAAGTTCAATGAATAAGACTACTTTTCATTTTTATACTATTTGTACTAATGACATTCTAGAGAAAAGAAACCAAAACAATGTTCTTGCTTCCACCCACATTATAAAAAAAAGTTGACTTGGGGTCTGACTCCACAATTTCAACTTAGGTATGATGACATGGATGTCACTCATTAGAGTTCACAGCGTGATTGACTCTTTGAAAGAAGCATTCAAGTTGATTCCAAAAGGCATAGACTAACAAGGAAAATATCTGCAAGTGTAGACACAAGTTGTTTCCTTTTTGCCTGAGAGAGACAAGAAAAGTAGGGCCACGTAGCTCCTTGAAAGTACTTGAGGATGACTGAATGAAAAGTGGAGAGTGGGTCTTCCATTCATGTCCAGGCCCGTGATTCTCATCCTTATCTGCTAAATACTGAAAATGCGAACTTGAAGAAAATAGTGCTGCAAAGTCTTTTAAAAAATACCTCACACAATATTCCATTGTAACTTCCCTTGTAGAACCACAAAGAATTTTAAAGTATCTGTAGATTATTGTCCTTTCACGTCATATCTATCAAATATATCTATCAAATATATGATTGAGCTCCTGAAATGATAGGGACTGGACTAGCTGTCTAGGAAACGGGGTTGGGTAAGATGGTGTCTCTCCCTTTAGGTATTTTACACACGCCTGGAAGGTATTCTGAGGATACAATAGGTCAGGACATGTCTTACTATTTGGGCATCTTCAACAAAATAGCATAGACTGGGTAGTTTGTAAAGAGCAGAAACTACTCACAGTTCCATAGTCTGGAAATCCAAGATCTGGGTGTCAGCGTGGTCCAGTTCTGCTGAAAGCCTGCTTCCAGGTCACACACTGTCCACTTCTCCTTGGCAGAGACTGGGGGATTTATCTGAGACCTCGTTTAAAAGGGCACTAATTCCAATTGTGAGGCCTCCATCGTCATGACTTAATCACCTCCCAAAGGGCCCACCACCTAACACCATCACTTTGGGGATTAGGACTTTAATGAATCTTGTGGGGTACCAAACCTTAAGAACATAAAAGTCTTTAAAGGCTACACGCCTGTCATTTAGAAGAAAGAATATATTCATGCTGAGTAAATAAAGATGAAAGGGCAGGTTAGCAGGAAAAAAGAGCAGACCAAGGACTCAGAATCCAAACTCATGGTTTTGGACCTGAAGTCATGCTTTAGTTATTACCGGCCAAATTTTGGAAATCAAACTGAAAGGAGCCCACTCTCCCATGGAATGGAACGAAGATACAGGATGCAACAGATCATTCATCATTCTTTGTGAAGAGACTCCAACGATTCTCAGGAGAAACGTAGTAATTGCCACATCAATAAAGATCCACTAAGGAGTAATATGTGTCTGGTTACTGTGAGCTGTCAGATTCAGGAAGAGTCTGAGTTCAGATAGGTGGCTCTGTATATGACACCAGGCTAGTTCTTTCCTATTATAACCTAGTAGAGGGCAAATTAGAGATGAGGCCATCCTCATGAGTTTAATATAGTGCCAGGCAAAGGCTGAAAATTGTGCTGCAACTTGAATGCCCAGAACCATATGCACCTTAAAGGAAACATAATCCTAGTGGTTTTAGCAATAAACTCAGTAGGCATGACTGATACCAGTAAGGGAAGAGTGGAAATATTAGCCATTTCGATTATAATCCCAGCAAATATGGCCCTGATGAAGCAAAAGAGCTTGGTCATTTGCAAATGCCTTCCAGTAGGAGGAGAAAATCTAAGAAACTGCTTTAGTTAAAACTACCTGTTGAGTGATTACACTGGGCCTGGTGCCGATGATACCGCAGAGAAGAAGACAGAGTCCAGTTACTACAGAGCTGATTTGCCAAAGATGGTCACATACCTATTGTTTGAAGATGGGAATGTAGAGGGCTGAAGCAACATAACTTCCACTGCAAAATAAAAAGTATTAAAGATTGGAGCTGAAAGTTAATTCCACGACCAATATTTATTCGGTTCTAAATTAATTATGAAGATGGTTTCCTTTGGTTTGAAAAGGATAGACTTGGATTGGCACCTCTAAAAGTCCTTAAGGAAATTTGAAATTTAATGCAAAAATAGAGAGAAAGATTCAAATTGATGATGACTGCTAAATCATGCATTCTCACTGGGGATGCTAACTGCTTCCATGGGAACAAACATTAGTTTTTAGGGGTATGACAAATTTTGCTATTACAATGCTGTGGCACTCCAAAGCTTAACCCTATACAACAAAATCTTATTCCTTAGTATTCATTTTTGTCTTTGGGTTTTCTTGTGTATCATACATACAAGAAGCGTTGACACTGAGTTCATGGAAGATAAACAAACTGCATACACGGTCAGTGCTCCACACTATGGTGACTTGATAGCTCACTGGAGGACTTTCTCTCCATCATTTGCTTGATCTCAAAGTAATATTGTGAGAGGTGGCCTTCACTTACTTCTGAGCTCCCATTGGCTGTCTTGTGGATGTTGCTTATGTTTGAGTCTCAGTATGATTTGTGCTATGGGAATTAAATACAAATAGAAAATTGTATTTGCATATCAAATACAAAAAAGGTTATATTTTATCATTTAGTTCTACTGAAGTTGTTCAACACATCCATAATTACAGCAAGTGCTTAACAGAAAAAAATGTTTACAATATCTAGATGAATATCAGCAGTGAAATTAAAAATTATTTTCTGAAAAAATTTTATTGTATGATATGAAACAAAATTAAAAGTTAAGTATCTAAAAATAAATATTAAGAAAATAATTTTTTTTTTTTTTTTGTGGTACACGGGCCTCTAGCTGTTGTAGCCTCTCCTGTTGCGGAGAACAGGCTCCGGACGCTCAGGCTCAGCAGCCATGGCTTACGGGCCCAGCCACTCCGCGGAATGTGGGATCTTCTGGGACCGGGACACGAACCCATGTCCCCTGCATTGGCACGCGGACTCTCAACCACTGCGCCACCAGGGAAGCCCAAGAAAATAATTTTAAAATTTCAATGATTTTGAGCAGTTTTGAATGATTTTTAAGTATATCTATACCTTGGTAGTACTATAAAGTTTACAAATTTTATTTGAATATGTAGTTTGCTACATTCCTGTTTATATAAGTAAATATAGTCATTAAAAGTCACTCTGAAAACTTATTTGTAAAGTTAAATTAAAATTCAATAGCTTATCAATCAGTGTGATACACCACATCAACAAGTTGAAGAATAAAAAGCATATGATCATCTCAATAGACACAGAAAAATCTTTTGACAAAATTCAACACCCATTTATGAAGAAAACTCTCCACAAAGTGGGCATAGATGGAACCTACCTCAACATAATAAAGACCATATACAACAAACCCACAGCAAACAACATTCTCAATGGTGAAAAACTGAAAGCATTTCCTCTAAGATCAGGAACAAGACAAGGAGGTCCACTCTCACCACTATTATTCAACATAACCTTGGAAGTCCTAGCCACAGCAATCAGAGAAGAATAAGTAATAAAAAGAATCCAAATCAGAAAAGAAGTAAAACCATCACTGTTTGCAGATGACATGATACTATACAGAGAAAATCCTAAAGATGCTACTAGAAAACTACTAGAGCTCATCAATGAATCTGGTAAAGTTGCAGGATACAAACTTAATACACAGAAATCTCTTGCATTCCTATACACTAACAATAAAAGATTAGAAAGAGAAATCAAGAAAACAATCCCATTTACCATCAGATCAAAAACAATAAAACACCTAGGAATAAACCTACCTAAGGAGGCAGAAGATTTGTACTCAGAAAACTATAAGACACTGATGAAAGAAATCAAAGATGACCCAAACAGGATTTCCCTGGTGGTGCGTTGGTTAAGAATCCGCCTACCAATGCAGGGGACATGGGTTCGAGCCGTGGTCCCGGAAGATCCCACGTGCCGTGGAGCAACTAAGCCCATGTGCCACAACAACTGAGCCCGCATGCCACAACTACTGAAGCCCGTGTGCTAGAGCCCGTGCTCTGCAGTGAGAGAAGCCACTGCAATGAGAAGCCCACACACGGCACCGAAGAGTCGCCCCCGCTCGCCGTAACTAGAGAAAGCCCTTGCACAGAAACAAAGACCCAACACAGACAAATTAAAAAAAAAAAAAAAAAAGGCAGCAAGGACTCCCCAAGCTCCACTGTGTTCCTAGAACCTCTAGAAAAAACACTAGTTCACATGAGCTCATACATTTTAATCCTGAGCTGATACCCTCTTCCCTGAGTTCCTTAGAATCAGGTAACCCAAGCTCAAACCGTGTACAAATCCCCTTACCTCTCCTTCCTACTGAGCCTCATCACGGTTCTTCATGGTGATTACTCTCACTTGCTGCAAGTTAGGAAACCTGACTTGGGTTAACTATAGAGCCGATCCTGGGGCGTCTAGCTGGGCTTCATTACAACTCCAGGAAAGAAAGTCACGTGAGAGCATCCAGAGAGAACTAGCACAGTCTTCCAACTGTGCTCTTAGTGGTCAGAGAGAAGAGAATTTGGTGTTAATTTTTTTGGAGGCTACTAATTTTTTTGGAGGGTGAGGGTGGAACATGCTCCCTTTTACTTTATGCATATAAGTAATGTTTTTAACTGTTCAAAAAATATCTGAAAGATTTGAGAAAAGCTCTGTTTCCTTCAACTAATGTGACAAGAAAAAAGGTCCAGAGATTTAGGTCTGTCCATAATATTCTCATAGCTATAGTGTAGACATATTGTACATTAAAAACTTAGCATTGTTGTGACCACCTAGAGGGGTGGGATACGGGGGGTGGGAGAGAGACTCAAGAGGGAGGAGATATGGGGATATATGTATATGTGTAGCTGATTCATTTTGTTATACAGCAGAAACTAACACAACATTGTAAAGCAATTATACTCCAATAAAGATGTTAAAAAAAGAAATACTGGCATCAAAGCATAAAAAAAGTAAATAAAAAAAACCTCAGCAATGTGAGCACATCTTGTACCCAAGTCCCTTGAAATAAGATTATCAAAAGCACTGATTCTGAAGACTTCCTGGAAGATAAAAACATATTTCATAGTCTTCGCTCTAAGAGCAGAACGCACAACTTAAAACCATACAGCAAGAGAAATAGAGCGAGACTCTGACAGATTTTATCTTCCAAGAACAGCAACAATGCTGTCTCCCACCCCATGTGTGCCTTGAAAACTATGCCATTTCTCACCAACTTGAGGTTGGTCTACTTCATCCCTCTTTAAATATGGAAAGGCTTGTATTGGGCTGCACCCCGAAGGCCTCCAAGCCCCGTGGCTGCCCAGCATGAAGACCTAAGAAAGAGCCCACAGACAGCGGAAACATTAATGTCTTACTGGACAGGGAATCTTAAGAAAAAGGTCTTGCAGCGACACCCCGTGGACAGCAAGCAAGACGTGGCAGCAATCTTACCTATTTCAGGGAAGCTACTATTATACAGGCAATTTTCATCAGATTGGCTCATCAGTTACCAAGGAAGCCAGTAGCAGGGGCTCTTCCATCACAACCCCTCAGGTTAATGACCAACATCACAGCAGATACTGATATTTCCCTTTTATAAGCTAGCAGGTGGAGCCGTTTTGGCCTAAGCATTAGAACAATCACTAGGCGGGCCCGGGGCGAGCACGCTGGTGGGCGTGGGGTGTGAGGGAAGTGGGGGCTGGTCTAGCGGGGGATGCACGAAGAGCAAGAGAACAGCCGTCCTGAGTGTCCTGACCACACACCCCACCCCTACGCACCCTACACGACCCTTATAATCTCCATCCGCCCCTCTTCCGAGACACCCCCGGGGTCAGGTACATAGCGGCGCACGCAACCAGATACCACAAATGCAATACACACAACAGCTGCTAAGAAGTGTCAAGAGTAAGCTAGGCCCTCGGCTACAGGGCAGGAAGAAGGCAAGAGTCTTCAGTTGCCCCCCCTATGGCGGCATGAGCCAGATGGATTTCCCATGGCATCTCGCTGCACACCCAGCCATCAGACTCATTTTGCAGCCTGGCCACCACGGTGGCCCAGTCCACAAGCTGATTCCCTGCCCTCAGGCTAGCGAGGAAGTCTACCAATACAATACAGGGAGGTCGTGACCAGTAAGCAAAATACAAGCCTTAACAGCATTCTGAGATAACACCACCCCTACCTGTGGTTTCTGTCCTGGCCTGCAGTACCATACGGCCGGTCCACCCTCAGTCCCCACAGCCGGCGCCAAATAATGGAACCTTTCAATTAGCAAGGCATCAGCAGGGTTGGAAGGCAGGTGGAAATACCAGCACTTATCTTTACCAGGCCATTCCTGAACTGCATAGCCAAGAAAGTGGGATTCCTTGGTTGATATCGATGTCTATGGTGAGAAAGGAAGATAAGAAAGAGTACAGCCATTTTGAAAAAAAGGCCAGACAACGGTCTTGGGCAAAACAGGTCTTGCAAGCTAGAGAACAAAGGCCAAGGGGTCCTGAGTCCTGGGGGTGGGATAAGAGAGGGGGACAACATCCTCCCAGGAATAAATGATCTCTGTTACATTAACGAGTATACCTAGTTGCCACAAGGGAAGAAGCTCAACTGCAGATTTCAACCTTACTTGTTCCGGGGCTCTCTTGCAGAAGCTCCTCACGCACTCCTTTCCCCTCCCAGAAGCGTTCCCTAACCTGAGAGCCACCATGGAGCCTCCTGCTGCTGAACGAAGAAGTGTGACAATCTCTGGAAATTGTCAGGGATTATGAGACAAACCCTCCCCTTTGTTATAAAAGCAACTCGCCTCTTCCTCTCAGGAAGCTGCTTTTTTTCCTCCGCCCCACACCCCAGCCTTCTCCCTCGTGCACACGCTGTCTCTTTTTTTTTTTTTTTTTTTTACGGTACACGGGCCTCTCACTGCTGTAGCCTCTCCCGCTGCGGAGCACAGGCTCCGGGCCCGCAGGCCCAGCGGCCATGGCCCACAAGCCCAGCCGCTCCATGGCATGTGGGATCCTCCCGGACCGGGGCACGAACCCGTGTCCCCTGCATCGGCAGGCGGACTCTCAACCACTGCGCCACCAGGGAAGCCCAAGCTGTCTCTTTTAATAAAAATCTTTGCTTGCCTAAGAGTCTTGTGGAAGTGGTATCATTTCTGTGGTACTGCTGCCCAAGAACCTGGAAAGGGCCCGGTAACAATGGGAGTCCTGTTTCTCTCCCACAGCTGTTCTAGATCCTGAAGAGTGGTCCTTTGCGTTGCTCTACGCATCATGGAAGCCTTCTGTAACGGCTTCCACCTGTTGTAAGACACTGCAAACTGCATAGAACTGTCGTTCCAACTCACTACATCACGGCTCCACCCCCTTCCACAGCTGGGCCCAGGAGCACCAGGGTATTAGTACTTTGCCATCGCCAAATGCCCAAACCACACCCTGCCGGGGAAGTGGCCACACCCAATTCACAAGCCTGTCCTCAGTTAATATCCCTGAAGCCTGTGGCTTTTAACTGTTTAGGGGTTTGGGGTTGGGGGTACGCTCCTTTACCCAACAGATAACTCCCAAACCATCGGATAGGAAACCCAGGTCCTCGCGTTTTGCCTTCACCAGCCAGTCCCGGGAAGTCAGATCGCCAACAAGCACAGGGCTGCTACTTTTAAACTGCAAAGAGCCTCTGAGGTTAACAGGATATCATCAGTATAAGGGTCGAGAAAGACATGCCTCATGGTAGACAGTTGCCACAGGTCCCACTTGCCAGTGGATGGCCACCTTGGGATTATCCCCCCACCCTACCCCGTTATCCATCATTATTTCCCGACATCTCAGCACTCACCGGAGTATCCTCGGCCTCTGGGCTTCTTGGCTGGCTCGCCAACTGTTGAGCTGCACCCAGCAGGCCTGCAAGCCTTATAGCTGCCCAATCTCCAGACCCAAGAAAGAGCCCAGAGGCGGTGGCAGAGACATCAGTGGTCTACTGGACAGAGGTCTTACGTGTCTGTATTAAAAGGTCCTCAAAGAACACCCAGCCGTGAAAAGCAATCGGCCGGCAGCCATGTTTGCCACGCCTCCCGGACACAGGAGACTACCATTTGTAGGGAGAACTGACCTCTGGTTCGCTCATCAGTTACCAAGGACACCAGCAGCTGGGGCAGGTCTCTCACAACCCCTCAGGTTAATGACTATCACCACCACAGATATTTCCCTTTTATGAACTAGCAGGTCGAGCTGTTTTGGCCCTAAGCTTTAGAACAATCACATGGTGGGGCAGGGGGCAAGCACGTTGGTGTGAGCGGGGTGTGAGTGAAGCAGGGACTGGTCTAGCGGGGGATGCACAAAGAGCAAGAGACAGCCGTCCTGAGTGTCCTGACCACACACCCCACCCCTACGCACCCTACACGACCCTTATAATCTCCATCCGCCCCTCTTCCGAGACACCCCCGGGGTCAGGTACATAGCGGCGCACCGCAACCAGATACCACAAATGCAATACACACAACAGCTGCTAAGAAGTGTCAAGAGTAAGCTAGGCCCTTGGCACACAGGGCAGGAAGAAGGCAAGAGTCTTCAGTTGCCCCCCCTATGGCGGCATGAGCCAGGTGGATTTCCCATGGCATCTCGCTGCACACCCAGCCATCAGACTCATTTTGCAGCCTGGCCACCACGGTGGCCCAGTCCACAAGCTGATTCCCTGCCCTCAGGCTAGCGAGGAAGTCTACCAATACAATACAGGGAGGTCGTGACCAGTAAGCAAAATACAAGCCTCAACAGCATTCTGAGATAACACCACCCCTACTTGTGGTTTCTGTCCTGGCCTGCAGTACCATACGGCCGGTCCACCCTCAGTCCCCACAGCCGGCGCCAAATAATGGAGCCTTTCAATTAGCAAGGCATCAGCAGGGTTGGAAGGCAGGTGGAAATACCAGCACTTATCTTTACCAGGCCATTCCTGAACTGCATAGCCAAGAAAGTGGGATTCCTTGGTTGATATCGATGTCTATGGTGAGAAAGGAAGACAAGAAAGAGTACAGCCATTTTGAAAAAGAGACCACACAACGGTCCTGGGCAAAACAGGCCTTGCAAGCTAGAGAACAAAGGCCAAGGGGTCCTGAGTTCTGGGGGTGGGATAAGAGGGGGGGAACAGCCTCCCAGGAATAAATGATCTCTGTTACATTAACGAGTATACCTAGTTGCCACAAGGGAAGAAGCTCAACTGCAGATTTCAACCTTACCTGTTCCGGGGCTCTCTTGCAGAAGCTCCTCACGCACTCCTTTCCCCTCCCAGAAGCGTTCCCTAACCTGAGAGCCACCATGGAGCCTCCTGCTGCTGAACGAAGAAGTGTGACAATCTCTGGAAATTGTCAGGGATTATGAGACAAACCCTCCCCTTTGTTATAAAAGCAACTCGCCCCTTCCTCTCAGGAAGCTACTTTTTTTCCTCCGCCCCACACCCCAGCCTTCTCCCTTGTGCACACGCTGTCTCTCTTTTTTTTTTTTTTTTTTTTTTTTTTTTTTTTTTTACGGTACACGGGCCTCTCACTGCTGTAGCCTCTCCCGCTGCGGAGCACAGGCTCCGGGCCCGCAGGCCCAGCGGCCATGGCCCACAAGCCCAGCCGCTCCATGGCATGTGGGATCCTCCCAGACCGGGGCACGAACCCGTGTCCCCTGCATCGGCAGGCGGACTCTCAACCACTGCGCCACCAGGGAAGCCCAAGCTGTCTCTTTTAATAAAAATCTTTGCTTGCCTAAGAGTCTTGTGGAAGTGGTATCATTTCTGTGGTACTGCTGCCCAAGAACCTGGAAAGGGCCCGGTAACAATGGGAGTCCTGTTTCTCTCCCACAGCTGTTCTAGATCCTGAAGAGTGGTCCTTTGCGTTGCTCTACGCATCATGGAAGCCTTCTGTAACGGCTTCCACCTGTTGTAAGACACTGCAAACTGCATAGAACTGTCGTTCCAACTCACTACATCACGGCTCCACCCCCTTCCACAGCTGGGCCCAGGAGCACCAGGGTATTAGTACTTTGCCATCGCCAAATGCCCAAACCACACCCTGCCGGGGAAGTGGCCACACCCAATTCACAAGCCTGTCCTCAGTTAATATCCCTGAAGCCTGTGGCTTTTAACTGTTTAGGGGTTTGGGGTTGGGGGTACGCTCCTTTACCCAACAGATAACTCCCAAACCATCGGATAGGAAACCCAGGTCCTCGCGTTTTGCCTTCACCAGCCAGTCCCGGGAAGTCAGATCGCCAACAAGCACAGGGCTGCTACTTTTAAACTGCAAAGAGCCTCTGAGGTTAACAGGATATCATCAGTATAAGGGTCGAGAAAGACATGCCTCATGGTAGACAGTTGCCACAGGTCCCACTTGCCAGTGGATGGCCACCTTGGGATTATCCCCCCACCCTACCCCGTTATCCATCATTATTTCCCGACATCTCAGCACTCACCGGAGTATCCTCGGCCTCTGGGTTCTTGGCTGGCTCGCCAACTGTTGAGCTGCACCCAGCAGGCCTGCAAGCCTTATAGCTGCCCAATCTCCAGACCCAAGAAAGAGCCCAGAGGCGGTGGCAGAGACATCAGTGGTCTACTGGACAGAGGTCTTACGTGTCTGTATTAAAAGGTCCTCAAAGAACACCCAGCCGTGAAAAGCAATCGGCCGGCAGCCATGTTTGCCACGCCTCCCGGACACAGGAGACTACCATTTGTAGGGAGAACTGACCTCTGGTTCGCTCATCAGTTACCAAGGACACCAGCAGCTGGGGCAGGTCTCTCACAACCTCTCAGGTTAATGACCATCACCACCACAGATATTTCCCTTTTATGAACTAGCAGGTCGAGCTGTTTTGGCCTAAGCTTTAGAACAATCACGTGGTGGGGCAGGGGGCAAGCACGTTGGTGTGAGCGGGGTGTGAGTGAAGCAGGGACTGGTCTAGCACGGGATGCACAAGAGCAAGCGAACAGCCATCTTGAATTGACTAACCATACAGAGTGTCAATGTTTTACAAAAAAATTTGTTGGAAATAATATTCTATGACTTCCAAAGGAAGGTTAGGGTTTATCAGGCCTGGCGGTGCACACATTAGAGGCCAGATAATTCTTTGCTGTGGCTGCTGTGCTGTGGGTACTGTAGGGTATTTAGCAGCATCCCTGGCCTCTATCCATTAGATGCCAGTATCAGCCCTCATCACCGGTTGTGACAACTGAAAACGTCTCCAGACATTGCCAAACGTGCCCTCGGGGACAAAACTGCCCTCACCGAGAACCAATGGATTAGGTCATAATAGCTTGCTTACTGGGCCACTCACTTCTGAGCCCAAGGCGCCTTTAAAAAGTTCAACTACACTGAGTCTACCACGCTCACAGAAAAACCAGACCACAAGGAGAGTCATTGTGAGGTGCTTCTGTACCCAGTACCAGCTGAGGTCCCAGCTGAGACTTATTCGCATCGGACAGGCAAGTGAAAGTGCCTACCACATGCCAGGTCAATCCCAGCCCCCCAGTGGAGTGTGCTCCTGACGCCCTAGAGATGGTGAAACACAGGCCAGCCCTTCCTTCCGTGCCCTGTGGGAATCCCTGGCTCACAGAATCTGTGAGATGAGACATTGATTATTTTGGGTGATAGACTTTGGAGTCATTTGTTTCAAAGCTATAGTACTGGGGACATTGTTTGTTTGTATTGCGAGTGGAGGGCTACAACAATAAACAAACAAGCCCTATTTATCAGATCAGATTGAGTATGAGTGTAAAATCCTTTAAGACTTCAGAAAGATCTAGGTGGTGTCTCAGAGAGTCTTTCAAACAAAGGGCCTTCTGAGGATCCTAGGGAATGCCTCACAGATTCTCTCCATTAAGTGACAGGGCTCTAAAACACCAATTGCTGCCTCACTGGAGACTCATGGGTAGCCCAAGGTGAAAAAGGGTATATATCTGAAGAGATTTGTGGGTGTGCCTCTTATCCAATGGCATTCATTATAAACGGATATACAGCAAACCCAGTAAATGGTTACAGTAATTATATCACTTTAGACTGAAAGTAATAGCATACACAATAAAGAGGGCTTCAGATCCCCAAACTTGTCCAGAAAGGAAGCAGGATGACAAGTCTACACGATGTAAAACATAGGCACTTTTTGTGGGAAAGGAAGGATAACTTAAAAGGCAGAGCCAAGAAGCCAGAAAGGAGAAAAATCAGCCTTGGAGAAGAACTCCCAGAGACTTAGAACTGAGCCCTAATCTGAACATTGACACCACCTGCCCTAATAGGGAGCCCGTGACTGCTATGTGCTTTCTGCTTTACCCCATTCTGAATGGGACTCTTATAGTATCTTATGCCTGCCTCACCATTGCATGTTGGGAGTAAAGGAACAAATAACCTCTCTATTTAGATTACAGGGCTTCACATTGAGAAGAATGGCACTCAAGGAGCAGTGCTAGAGGAACTGTGCCTGAGGAACTCCATCCACACCTTGATCTGACGGAGATGGTGAAACTCTGGACCTGGATTTTTGCCATAATAAGATGAGACTTTGGAAGGTTTTGAGAAGTGATGAATGTATTTTACATGTGAAAGGATGTGACGTTTTATGGACTGTAGCAGATTGTATTTTTAAAAGATGGCAGCAACATTTCCCTCATTTCACATATTTTTCTGGAATGTTGAAAATCCTCCAGTAAGAGATATATTGTCTAATTCCTCTCTCCTTGAATCTGAATGGGTTTGTGACATCTACAATACATCAAAATGATACTGTGATTTCTGAGGCTTGGTCATAAAAGGTAATGCTGCTTCTGCCTTGCTGACCCAGCCTTCATACGAGAAGTGCTATCACTCTGAGTATCACTCTTAGCTACTGCGCCACCAGGGAAGTCCGAGCAGATTACATTTAAAAGAAATATCTTCCTTCTGACCTTTTCAAAGATAACAGGAAAATAAATAATATATAACTTAGACCTTCGAATCAAGTGGGGTCTTTTTCTTCATTAACAACTTGACAGGAAAACTCAGGGATTAAGGGAAAATATTTTGGCTCTTGAGATACAGAACTTCACAGACTTTCACTGGTCACGAAGTTCAGCAAGCGGTTATTTTCACTGCCCTCATTAAGACTGGTTATTGATTAAAGGAACTGTTGATGCAAATACTTAGACCAGTCCATGCTTACGGTACCATTGGTTCAATGGCCTTCAAATTTAAAAAAAATAAAAGAATAAGTGGGACTTCCCTGGTGGTCCAGTGGGTAAGACTCTACACCCCCAATGCAGGGGGCCTGGGTTCGATCCCTGGTCAGGGAACTAGATCCCGCATACCATGCCGCAACTAAGAAATCTGCATGCAGCAACTAAAAGATCCCGCATGCCGTGACGAAGATCCCACATGCCACGACGAAGATCCCACATGCCACAACTAAGACCCTGCGCAGCCAAAATAAATGAAAAAAAATAAAAGTGTTTAAAAAAGCTATTTTGGACTGACCTCTAGAGGGGAAACAAGGTCTCAATTTCTTCCAAAACCACAAATTTGATTCTATTTGTTTGTGCTCCAAAGGAAAGAGATTCTAGGTGAGTAAGTAAAGACCAGTGAAGCCACTGAATACTGGTATCCATTAATATATCAGTGTTCAGGGACTTCCCTGGTGGTCCGGTGGGTAAGACTCTGTACTCCCAATGCAGGGGGCCTGGGTTTGATCCCTGGTCGGGGAGCTAGATCCTGCATGCATGCCACAGCTAAGAATCCACATGCCGCAACTAAAGGATCCCGCATGTCGCAGCAAAGATCCTGTGCCACAACTAAGACCCAGCGCAGCCAAAATAAATAAACAAATATTAAAATATATACATATATATATATATCAGTGTTCAAACCTAGATACTGGTATCCCTGTGGGTACATGATTACTATCTAGGGGCAGGCAAGCACATAGATTTTAAGAACACATTTTTTACATCCTCAGCATCGATAAACATCCTTGATGAAACTGATCAGCCAAAGAAGAGAGATGGAAGTTTGGCCGATCGCCATTCTCACATTTAGACTTTACATCACTTTGTAAAATAAAGTCCTTCTTACCCATTCCAAGCCTCAGCCTGGCGCACTGCCTCAGGGTGCAAAACCTCTGTGACACCAGAGGGACAATTCCAGAAGGCTTAGTTCTTCAGAATGATTCCTTTGATAGAAAAGCAGAGGGGACTTTCATAAGATGTTTATGCTTTATCAGTTACATCCTCTCTCTCCTGTATCAACATCTTTCTTTTTATTGGCTAGTTCTGATCAACGTTAAATGTGCTTAATTTTCATTTTATCCTAAACATGACTATTCCTCAGCCCTATAGCCACTTGTTAGTATTATTTTGCTTCTGTCATTCTGTTCACACCCAATCTTCTTCAACGTTCTCTGGATTATCTGTCCCTATTTCTTCACATGCACCTCATTCCTCCAATTGCCATAATTTGGCTTCAACCTCCCTGTTCTCTTAAAACTGCTCAGCCAAAGTTTATAATAAACTATCAATACATGTTACTGAGATCAGAGATCGCTGTCAGGCAGCCTCAGCTGACATCTCAGAAGCATCGGACACTTGTTACCACGCCCTCCATCTTAAGGTCTGACGCTCATCTGGTCTCCGTGTCACCACCATCCTCTGCTTTTCTGCCCCTCCTCCTCTCCTTCCTTCGTTGACTGCTCCCTCTCATCTTACGGAATTGGTGTTCCTCAAAATTCCGTGCTAGTCCCACACTTCATCCTCTCTGCACATACACTCTCAACCTCCCAAATAGTTCCAAATGTGGAACTGTGACCTTCATATGCATGTCTTTCCCTAGAATCTTATCTCCAAACATTAGATCCATATTTCTACATGCTAGAATATCTAGAATATCTCCACTTCACGTGTTCAAATTTGAATACATATTTTTCAAACTTTCTCGCCCTTCTATGTTCCTTGTGCGAATGGGCCCCAATCATTCTGCAGCCCAAGATAGAGACATGGACATTATCATTGAGTTCTCAACTTCCTCAAAGCCCATAGCCAATAAATCATCACAGATTCTTCTTCTGACATCATACTCATGGCCACCCATCATCTGTACAACAGCCTTTCTACATGAAGGGATATGCCTACCTTATGAATCCTATTTCTTTCATTGCAGTTGTTTTAAAATATAGTCACAGACTGTCTCATACTCTTTCCTGTCCCTTCCCTTGACTATGTGCTTGATGTAGCAACTTCCCTCTAATCAATACACAACACAGGTTGAAGTGATGGTGTGTAACTTATAAGACTCTGTCATAAAACAATTTACTGCCTTCTCCACTTCTAGTTTTCATCACTCACTTTGGTAGAAGCCAGCTGTTGTGAGGACACATCACAGGGCTTAGTGGAGGGGCTCAGGTGACTGTGATGAGGAACTGAGGCTTCCTGCCAGTGGTCATGTGAATGACCCATGTTAGAAGCAGATCCTCCAACCCAAGTCAAGCCTTCAGGTGACTGCAGGCCAGCTGACATCCTGACCGCCACCTCATGAGAGACCCTGAGCCCACTGAAAGCACTCTCAAATTCTTGATTCATAAAAACTGTTAGGTAATAGACTAGTGGTTAACGCCACTAAATTTTTAGGTTATTAATTATGCATCAATAGAACACTAATTTACCAATGTAGGAGACCCAATGCAAATTTCTAGCCTCCTTTGCGGTTAGAATGCAGGCACTTGAATAAGACTTTGCCAATCTGAAGCACCTGTGTGACATTTTGATCCAGAGTGAAAAATGAGAAGATACAGGCTCTGTGTGGTGATTCCATGTTTGCTGGCTGAAGCAGTGGTTTCCCATGGTGGCAAGTTCAAGTTTCCAGGAAAGAAATGGCATCAAAACATGGCATTTCCTTTCAGTTCCTACTGGGATATCGGCAAAAACATAAACAGAATTAACGAAACTATTTATGTGCCTTTTGGATTTTAAGGGTGACTGAAGGTTTAAGGGTGCTGTGTACCTCTTTAAAAGCAAAAGAGTGAAGTAAGCCGGAAAGAGATAAACAAATATCGTATATTAACGCATATATGTGGAAGCTAGAAAAATGGTACAGGTGAACCTATTTGCAGGGCAGGAGTAGAGACGCAGACATAGAGAACAGATGTGTGGACATGGTGGAGGGGGAAGGGAAGGGTGGGATAAACTGGGGGATTAGGATTGATGTATATACACTACCATGTGTAAAACAGATAGCTAGGGGGAACCTGCTGTTTGGCACAGGGAGCTCAGCTCGATGCTCTGTGATGACCTAGGTGGGATGGGGGAGGGGTGGGAGGGAGGTCCAAGAGGGAGGGGATATTTGTAGACATATATCTGATTCACTTCATTGTACAGCAGAAACTAACACAACATTTTAAAGCAATTATACTCCAATAAAAAAATAAGAAAATAAAAGCAAAAGTAAGATTCAGCGGACTTCCCTGGCGGTCCAGCAGTTAAGACTGTGGTTCCACTGCAGCAGGCATGGCTGTGATCCCTGCTCAGGGAACTAAGATCCCATGTGCTGTGCGCGGCCAAAAAAGAAAGTTAAGACTCAGCACTTAAAATATAGATTAAACTACCCCCACAAAGCAAAATAAAACAAAAGGCAAAGCTTGTTATAACATAAATAGTAAAATTTGCAAATATAGCAATTATCCTAAGATAATAAATACTAATTATTATAAATTAAAATGAAATTTCTTTCTACTCAAAACTAGTTTCTTATTTTTGATAAAAATCTGCCAAAATGACTCAATATATTTTTTAACGGAAGCAGACAAAAAAGTCTTTGAACTGAGTAAATATTTACAAGATTGAGGCCACTAATAAGTGCAGTCAGCCCTCCAAATACATGGGTTCAACCACTACAGGTTGAAAATATTTGAAAAAAAAGTTCCAGAAAGTTCCAAAAAACAAAGCTTGAATTTGCCACGTGCCAGCAACTATTTATAGCAATTACATTGTATTAGGTATTATAAGTAATCTAGAGGTGATTTAAAGTATATGGGAGATGTATGTAGGTTATATGCAAATACTATACCATCTTATATAAGGAACTTGAAGATCCACGGTATCCGTGGAGGTCCTGGAACCTCTCCCCCTCGGGTACTGAGGGAGGACTGTAGATGAGACATACTGTGGAAGCTGAAGTCTCCTTTTCAACTTCCTGAGTTTTCTGATGAGCTTATTAAGACAAAGAAAGCATTTACTGATTTTCATGTCTTAACTTCCAGTATGACAATGTCCCAGGCACAGCAGTTGTGTACTTTCCTTCTCATATCGACCCTGGTACTTTGTGTTTATTTTGGTTTTTTTTTTTTTTCCTCCTTTTTGTTGTTTTTGGCCACGTCCAGCGGCTTGTGGGATCAGGGACTGAATCCGAGTCACAGCAGTGAAGGCGCCGAGTCCAAACCACTGGAGCACCAGGGAATTCCCTGAGCCTGGTACTTTGGAAGGAGTTCTTCAAAGTCTGGCTGGAGTCCTCATTGCTCAGAAAGTCTTTCCATCTCCATTTTCTGCACCAAACAGGTCTCCAACAATTCTAGCTGCTGATCAGTCCAATGAGGATTATCATCCCTCTTTGCTGAAAAAGTTGAAGATCTGCTAGATTACCGCATGGAGAAAGAGGTGGCCTGAGCTATTTGCAACTGGCTGCTCCTGGAGGAACCTGAAACCCTTCTTGTCCTTCAGGCAGGAAAACAATGGAAAGATTCTTCCATTAGGTGCAGAACTTGTGAGGGTCTCCTGCTTTGGCAGGCCGTGGTTCGGGGCCAGGTGACAGCTAAGGGTGCAGACAGGGCTGGAGAACATCATCCTGGGTGACCTCAGTGAGGAGGGTGGCAGGCCCCGGTGAGCCTGGTGATTCAGGTGTCTGGCTGTGGGAGCCTGTATCCAGCTGCTCTGAGTACCTGCCTGCAAATGAGATTCTTAAATAGTACAAGGTTCTCAATTCTGTATTTATGCCAATTTTTTTTCCTAGTTTTTCCAATTTCTCGGCAACAGATAATGTCGCATCTTCAACGTTTCTTTTATTTATTACGCTGGAAATTAAACATTCATGGAAAAGGACAGAGTATAAATCCAATAGGATGTACTCATCCAAATGAGACCCAAGGTTGAAATAAAATCTGAGTCTCAATCTGTGTCTTTTTAAATTCTAATAAGAGTACTTAGACATTTGACATTTTACCGTATGTTCATGCTTTGTAATGCACCAAAATACAACTAGCCTCGCCTCTCTCCATGTCCCCTTTAAGGGGCTAAGACATTAGATTTGAATTCTTCCACATGACTTTATAGGAGTCATAGCTCATGTTTCCAGACATAGTCTACGGATAAGAGTGGCATAAATGTTAACACCAAGGGCTAATTCATACCATTCTCTTCCTTCTGTCACCAAAAGTGTGCTCAGCACATATATATGTGACAATGTGCTTGGCAATGTGGATTCCAGGAAAGTAAGGCAGGGATGGTGACCGCCCTCCAGGGAGCAGGGAAGACAGACTTTAGAGGCAGGATTAGGATGAGGGAAGCACCACGTGCTCAGTGCAGCTGAGGGCCAGTGCTCAGAGCTGATGAAGAGGAGGGCCTGGGAGCAGCAGAAGGCTCCACTCTGACAAAAATCTGGGGCTCCTCAATTTAAATGACATCAGATTTTGATTTCCTCTTCTAAAAAACTGAGACAACTCAAGTAGTTGTCACACAGGCAAATGTAAAGATTAAATGAAGTTTGCAAATTATAGTCTGAGAATCTGAATTTAGTGAACATAGCTGCCTTTAGCATTAATGTGACATATAGTAACTTGTAGAGTCCATGATCAGCCCCGCCAAGAAAGGCTTTGACTGCCGCTCCCTTAACACTGTCAGGGGTCTGCGTGTTGAGGCCCCAAATGCAAACTGCAGGAGAGGGGTTGCCTTCTGGACTGCGAAGGAGCAAAGCCCAAGTTTCCAGGCCTAGAGCAGTGTCTGGTACATTAAGGAGAGAAATCCTATAGCACTTGAAACATTTGCAGAGAACCAGCATCGAGGAAAAATTGCTGCTCTGTGAATAGTATAAATGAGATAAACGGTCCCTTCCCTCATCCTCAGTTAGTCTCAGACCACCTCTGGTGATATTATTTTAAGACAAAGGTGTTTTTAAATGTTATGGGGACCAGGAAATGGGTTATAAAATGTACATGGGGCAGAGGGTGACGAGAAATGGGCCATTCCTATATTTTTAGCTATGAAAGGTCACAACGTTACTTCGAAAGCTATTTCCTGGCTATTTGGGTAAAGAAAGGGAGGGCTTCCCTCAAGCATGGAATGTAAGAAGGCACCAAATCTAAGTGATCAAGATAAATCATATTTTAACGCAATATATAAAAATGGAAATGCCACAACATACATGCTGAAGAAAATGTCAAAATTTTAAATAAAGACAGAAATGACCCTGCATTTGGATGACGCTGACAGTCTTACAGAGGAAGGCTTCACGTTGCCAGTGAAATTTGGGTAATTTCTGTTTAGTCTATAAAATTCTTACTAGAGAAAATGAGAAGATCAGACCTGGTAAATGTCCTCAGCTGCTTGTACAGGACACTAATAACTCTTCTTTCTACACTACAGTCAAGCTGGAGTTCTGAGAAAGGGGTTTCAGAAACTCGAGTTAAATAAAAATTATTTAAGACTGTCACAGAGTCACAAGAACTTGTCAAACACTGCAGTTCTCTCAAACAGGTAAAGAAGTAGTCTTGAAAATATTAATGAGTTTGCTTCCATTAAAGCTAGGAAAGTAAAATTATATTAAATTCTTGTTTTAGTATAAAGAAACTATAGTTTAAGTAGTTTAATAAAATGCTGTTTTAATACCCATATATTTTAATATCCTACCTTCAAGATTTAAATATTTTCAGAAAATATCTTAAAATATAAAAAAATCTAAAATATTTAATTTAAGTCAAGCAATGTAAGTTTAATTTAAAAATATAAAAAATAAAATGCTGTGAGTTTTTGTTTTTTTTATTCTTTCTGCGGTACGCGGGCCTCTCACTGCTGTGGCCTCTCCTGTTGCAGAGCAAAGGCTCCGGACGCGCAGGCCCTGCGGCCATGGCTCACGGGTCTAGCTGCTCCGTGGCATGTGGGATCCTCCCGGACTGGGGCACGAACCCGTGTCCCCTGCATGGGCAGGCGGACTCTCAACCCCTGCGCCACCAGGGAAGCCCCCTGTGAGTTTTTTAATGTTCCTACTTTTCAGTTATACAGTACTTCCTCCCCCACGTTAACGCTGTATCCTTGAAAGACACCATGAAGTCCCAGAGCACCTACAGGCGCGCTCAGCTCCCGCGTCCTCGGCCCCGGTGGTGGCCGTGCTCCGACTCACCCCCAGGGCGTCCCCAACACCGTCCGGGCGTCCCATCGCCGCCGCCGCGTTCCCCTTTCTCTGAGCCGTCGCAGCATAGCGCCAGAAACGAGCCCGAAGCTGTAAAATCGGCCCCAACTCGCTTCCCAGCTTCAAACCCCTCAGAAAACGGCTTCTTTCCCAAAAATGGCCTCGCTCAAGTTTCTGTGCGAAAATAAAGCACAAAACTCAGGGGAAAGCCCGAAAATGCAAGGTTCCAGCTTCCAACCAGACAAAATTGTCGCTGGCGCGGCCGCAACAAGCCTCCCACTTGAGAACTCAGCATCGCGAAGACAAAAGTTTTTTTCTCACTATTAAATCAGTATAAAGTTGCTCCGTGAGGATGAAACTCAACTTTCTCTCGCGCTGCCCAAACCGGGAAACTGCAAACTCTCATAAGTCAGCGTTTCCCTAGCCGAACCCATCAAAAGACATCCAGCGCCCTGTCGCTGCCGCCTAGAGAAGCGCGCTGTCCCGGGTTCCAGGGAAGGAACCTTCCGGCTAATTATTTAGTGGTGCCCGCGCGCCCCCTCGCGGCCAGCGGGTGAATCACTGAAATTCTCAAAGGCCCAGATCTATTTGCTAGTGGCAGGAGTGATACTCTGCTCCATCCCTGCTCACCCTCTTGGCTGGAACTTGCCTTGGATCCAGAGCCTACAGAACAGGGAACTCTTCATACTTTTGAGACAGATGAAGAAGATCCCGTTTCAGTCATGCCTAGAGGACAGAACCGACTTCAAATTTCCTTGGAAAAGAGGGAATATCACAGAAATCCTGACGACTCAAAGCACCGGCTACCACCATCTGACACTCCAGCAGATGGTAACCTCTTCAACAAGGAGGAAAGCCAAGCTGCTTGGAACAACACCCTACTCCATAAACTACCCTCTAGCCTTGATCACACCTTGGAACTACTGCATAAGCCAGTGGAAAATGACAATCTGGACTGTCCATATTTGGGAATTGTTGTCCCGAAATATTTCCAAAGAATCCATCTCTATCTGAAGGAAAAGGAATACAGCCCCTGTGCCTGGGAGGTTATCAGAGGAGAAATTAAAGTGTTCCTTTCTCTCATGTAATAATTCTCCAATTACTGTCAACAAATAAAGAAGAAAGGTACACCTGTGACACTTCTAATCAAATGATTATTGTCTGTTTAGTCCTCTAAAGGTACGTCCACTCATATTTCTGCACATGTTGAAAAATATCTGAAGTGTCACGAGTTTACAAAAATATATTTACAAAGAAGAACACAATCTATTTTCTTATACAAGTAATTTTACAATGTGCTTTCTAAAATCTGTTTAACTTCTTGGAGGGTATTTGGATTCCCAACTATGACGTTTATTTTAAAATGGAAAGGTTATTAGCATAGTATGCTGTTCAAGACATTTGTCAGTTAATTTCATGATAGCTGCTGTCACAGAGAAACAGAAAGATGTCAGTAATTGGGTCATTATAGAAATTTACCTTTCCATCCTTAAGAGAAAAATGCAGGCATTCCTAATCAGATCAATTTTCCTGCTGGCCTCCTCTAAACAGTGATGTAGGGACATGGGTGCCCTCTATTGTGTGGCGTTGCTCTATTCAACGTGTGATTTCCGATTTGTGGTGTGTGAGTCTATTCCACTCAGTGGTAAAGGAAAAAGTATGAGGATTACATGGGATGTTTTCAAGGGCCAAGACAGTATAGGGCAATATCACCTCTGCCCACATTAGTTGGCCTGAATTTATTTTCATGGGAATCTAAGTGCAAAGAAGTTGGGAAGTTATTGGGTGACTAATGGAAGAGGAGACAAGTTCAATGAATAAGACTACTTTTCATTTTTATACTATTTGTACTAATGACATTCTAGAGAAAAGAAACCAAAACAATGTTCTTGCTTCCACCCACATTATAAAAAAAAGTTGACTTGGGGTCTGACTCCACAATTTCAACTTAGGTATGATGACATGGATGTCACTCATTAGAGTTCACAGCGTGATTGACTCTTTGAAAGAAGCATTCAAGTTGATTCCAAAAGGCATAGACTAACAAGGAAAATATCTGCAAGTGTAGACACAAGTTGTTTCCTTTTTGCCTGAGAGAGACAAGAAAAGTAGGGCCACGTAGCTCCTTGAAAGTACTTGAGGATGACTGAATGAAAAGTGGAGAGTGGGTCTTCCATTCATGTCCAGGCCCGTGATTCTCATCCTTATCTGCTAAATACTGAAAATGTGAACTTGAAGAAAATAGTGCTGCAAAGTCTTTTAAAAAATACCTCACACAATATTCCATTGTAACTTCCCTTGTAGAACCACAAAGAATTTTAAAGTATCTGTAGATTATTGTCCTTTCACGTCATATCTATCAAATATATCTATCAAATATATGATTGAGCTCCTGAAATGATAGGGACTGGACTAGCTGTCTAGGAAACGGGGTTGGGTAAGATGGTGTCTCTCCCTTTAGGTATTTTACACACGCCTGGAAGGTATTCTGAGGATACAATAGGTCAGGACATGTCTTACTATTTGGGCATCTTCAACAAAATAGCATAGACTGGGTAGTTTGTAAAGAGCAGAAACTACTCACAGTTCCATAGTCTGGAAATCCAAGATCTGGGTGTCAGCGTGGTCCAGTTCTGCTGAAAGCCTGCTTCCAGGTCACACACTGTCCACTTCTCCTTGGCAGAGACTGGGGGATTTATCTGAGACCTCGTTTAAAAGGGCACTAATTCCAATTGTGAGGCCTCCATCGTCATGACTTAATCACCTCCCAAAGGGCCCACCACCTAACACCATCACTTTGGGGATTAGGACTTTAATGAACCTTGTGGGGTACCAAACCTTAAGAACATAAAAGTCTTTAAAGGCTACATACCTGTCATTTAGAAGAAAGAATACATTCATGCTGAGTAAATAAAGATGAAAGGGCAGGTTAGCAGAAAAAAAGAGCAGACCAAGGACTCAGAATCCAAACTCATGGTTTTGGACCTGAAGTCATGCTTTAGTTATTACCGGCCAAATTTTGGAAATCAAACTGAAAGGAGCCCACTCTCCCATGGAATGGAACGAAGATACAGGATGCAACAGATCATTCATCATTCTTTGTGAAAAGTCTCCGAAGATTCTCAGGAGAAACGTAGTAATTGCGACATCAATAAAGATCCACTAAGGAGTAATATGTGTCTGGTACTGTGAGCTGTGAGATTCAGGAAGAGTCTGAGTTCAGACAGGTGGCTCTGTATATGACACCAGGCTAGTTCTTTTCTATTATAACCTAGTAGAGGGCAAATTAGAGATGAGGCCATCCTCATGAGTTTAATATAGTGCCAGGCAAAGGCTGAAAATTGTGCTGCAACTTGAATGCCCAGAACCATATGCACCTTAAAGGAAACATAATCCTAGTGGTTTTAGCAATAAACTCAGTAGGCATGACTGATACCAGTAAGGGAAGAGTGGAAATATGAGCCATTTCGATTATAATCCCAGCAAATATGGCCCTGATGAAGCAAAACAGCTTGGTCATTTGCAAATGACTTCCAGTAGGAGGAGAAAATCTAAGAAATTGCTTTAGTAAAAACTACTTGTTGAGTGATTACACTGCGCCTGGTGCCCATGATACCACAGAGAATAAGACAGAGTCCAGTTACTGCAGAGCTGATTTGCCAAAGATGGTCACATACCTATTGTTTGAAGATGGGAATGTAGAGGGCTGAAGCAACATAACTTCCACTGCAAAATAAAAAGTATTAAAGATTGGAGCTGAAAGTTAATTCTTTCCAAGACATAATATTTATTCAGTTCTAAATTAATTATGAAGATGGTTTCCTTTGGATTGAAAAGGATAGACTTGGATTGGAACCTCTGAAAATCCTTAGGGAAATTTGAAATTTAATGCAAAAATAGAGAGAAAGATTCAAATTGATGATGACTGCTAAATCATGCATTCTCATTGGGGATGCTAACTGCTTCCATGGGTACAAACATTAGTTTTTAGGGGTATGACAAATTTTGCTATTACAATGCTGTGGCACTCCAAAGCTTAACCCTATACAACAAAATCTTATTCCTTAGTATTCATTTTTGTCTTTGGGTTTTCCTATGTATCATACACACAAGAAGCGTTGACACTGAGTTCATGGACGATAAACAAACTGCATACACGATCAGTGCTCCAAACTATGGTGACTTGATGGCTCATTGGAGGACTTTCTCTCCATCATTTGCTTGATCTCAAAGTAATATTGTGAGAGGTGGCCTTCACTTACTTCTGAGCTCCCATTGGCTGTCTTGTGGATGTTGCTTATGTTTGAGTCTCAGTATGATTTGCACTATGGGAATTAAATACAAATAGAAAATTATATTTGCATATTAAATACAGAAAAGGTTATATTTTATCATTTAATTCTACTGAAATTGTTAAACACATCCATAATTACAGCAAGTGCTTAACAGAAAAAAATGTTTACAATATCTAGATGAATATCTAGCAGTAGTGAAATTAAAAATTATTTTCTGAAAAAAAATTATTGTATGATATGAAGCAAAATTAAAAGTTAAGTACCTAAAAATAAATATTAAGAAAATAATTTCAAAATTTCAATGATTTTGAGCAGTGTTGAATGATTTTTAAGTATATCTATACCTTGGTAGTACTATAATGTTTATAAATTTTATTTGAATATGTAGTTTGCTACATTCCTGTTTATATAAGTAAATATAGTCATTAAAAGTCACTCTGAAAACTTAGTTGTAAAGTTAAATTAAAATTCAATAGCTTATCAATCAGTGTGATACACCACATCAGCAAACTGAAGAATAAAAACCATATGATCATCTCAATAGATACAGAAAAATCTTTTGACAAAATTCAACACCCATTTATGAAGAAAACTCTCCACAAAGTGGGCATAGATGGAACCTACCCCAACATAATAAAGACCATATACAACAAACCCACAGCAAACATCATTCTCAATGGTGAAAAACTGAAAGCATTTCCTCTAAGATCAGGAACAAGACAACGATGTCCACTCCCACCACTATTATTCAACATAAACCTGGAAGTCCTAGCCACAGCAATCAGAGAAGAATAAGAAATAAAAGGAATCCAAAGTGGAAAAGAAGTAAAACTGTCACTGTTTGCAGATGACATGATACTATACAGAGAAAATCCTAAAGATGCTACTAGAAAACTACTAGAGCTCATCAATGAATTTGGTAAAGTTGCAGGATACAAACTTAATACACAGAAATCTCTTGCATTCCTATACACTAACAATGAAAGATCAGAAAGAGAAATCAAGAAAACAATCCCATTTACCATCAGATCAAAAACAAAAAATACCTAGGAATAAACCTACCTAAGGAGGCAGAAGATTTGTACTCAGAAAACTATAAGACACTGATGAAAGAAATCAAAGATGACCCAAACAGGACTTCCCTGGTGGTGCACTGGTTAAGAATCCGCCTACCAATGCAGGGGACAAGGGTTTGAGCCGTGGTCCGGGAAGATCCCACGTGCCGTGGAGCAACTAAGCCCATGCGCCACAACAACTGAGCCTGCATGCCACAACTACCGAAGCCCGTGTGCCTAGGGCCCGTGCTCTGCAGTGAGAGAAGCCACCGCAATGAGAAGCCCACACACTGCACCAAAGAGTAGCCCCTGCTCGCCGCAACTACAGAAAGCCCGCGTGCAGCAACCAAGACCCAATGCAGCCATAAATAAATAAATAAATAAATAAATAAATAAGACCCAAACAGATGGAGAGATGTATTGATACCATGTCTTGGATTGGAAGAATCAATATTGTGCTAATGACTATACTACCCAAAGCAATCTACAGATTCAATGCAATCCCTATGAAATTGCCAATGGCATTTATCACAGAGTTAGAACAAAAAATTTTACAATTTATATGGAAACACAAAAGACCATGAAAAGCTAAGCAATACTGAGAAAGAAAAATGGAGCTGGAGGAATCAGGCTCCCTGACTTCAGACTGCACTACAAAGCTATAGTAATCAAAACCGTACGGTACTGGCCCCAAAACAGAAATATAGATCAATGGAACAGGATAGAAAGTCCAGAGTTAAACCCATGCACCTATGGTCACCTAGTCTATGAAAAAGGAGGCAACAATATACAATGGAGAAAAGATAGTCTCTTTAATAAGTGCTGCTGGGAAAATTGGACAGCTACATGTAAAAGAATGAAATTAGAACACTCCCTAACACCATACACAAAAAATAAACTCAAAATGGATTAGAGACCTAAATGTAAGACTGGACACTCTAAAACTCTTAGAGGAAAACATAGGCAGAACACTCTATGACATAAGTCACAGCAAGATCCTTTTTGACCCACCTCCTAGAGAAATGGAAATAAAAACAGAAATAAACAAATGGGACCTAATTAAACTTAAAAGCTTTTACACAGCAAAGGAAATCATAAACGAAATGAAAAAATCACCCTCAGAATGGGAGAAAATATTTGTGAACGAGGCAACTGACAAGGGATTAATCTCCAAAATATACAAACAGCTCATGCAGCTCAATAACAAAAAAACAAACAACCCAATCAAAAAATGGGTGGAAGGAACTTCCCTGGTGGCGCAGTGGCTAAGAATCTGCCTGCCAATGCAGGGGACATGGGTTCAATCTCTGGTCTGGGAAGATCCCACATGTCGCAGAGCAACTAAGCCCGTGAGCCACAACTACTGAGCCTGCGTTCCACAACTACGAAAGCCTGTGTGCCTAGATCCCATGCTCCACAACAAGAGAAACCACTGCAATGAGAAGCCCACGCACTGCAACAAAGAATAGCCCCCGCTCACTGCACCTAGAGAAAGCCAGCACACAGCAACAAAGACCCAACACAGCCAAAAAATAAATTAAATAAATTTATATTTTAAAAAAGCTTTAAAAAATGGGCAGAATATCTAAATAGACATTTCTCCAAAGAAGATATGCAGATGGCCAAAGAGCACATGATGCTCAGCATCACTAATTATTAGAGAAATGCAAATCAAAACTACAAAGAAGTATCACTTCACACTGGTCAGAATGGCCTTCATCAAAAAACCTACAATAAATGCTGGAGACAGTGTGGAGAAAAGGGAACCCTCTTGCACTGTTGGTGGGAATGTAAACTGATACAGCCACTAGGGGGAACAGTATGGAGGTTCCTTAAAAAATTAAAAATAGGGACTTCCCTGGTGGTCCAGCAGTTAAGACTCCGCACTCCCAATGCAGGTGGCCTGGGTTCAATCCCTGGTCAGGGAACTAGATCCTGCATACCACAACTAAGAGTCTGCATGGCGCAACAAAAAGATCCCGTATGCTGCAACTAAAGATCCCGCATGCTGCAACTAAGACCCGGCTCAGCCAAATAAATAAATAATTTTTAAAAACCCTAAAAATAGAACTACCATATGACCCAGCAATCCCACTCCTGGGCATATACTCGAAGAAAACCATAATTCAAAAAGATACATGCACCCCAATGTTCACAGCAGCACTATTTACAATAGCCAGGACCTGGAAGCAACCTAAATGTCCATCAACAGATGAATGGATAAAGAAGATGTGGTATATATATACAGTGGAATATTAGCCATAAAAAGGAACAAAATTATGCCATTGGCAGAGATGTGGATGGACCTAGAGACTGTCATACAGAGTGAAGTAAGTCAGAAAGACAAAAACAAATATCGTATAATATTGCTCATATGTGGATCTAGAAAAATGGTACAGACGAACTTATCTGTAAAGCAGAAATAGAGACACAGATACAGAGAACAAACTTATGGATACCAAGGGGGGAAAAAGGGGGTAGGATGAATTGGGAGATTGGAATGGATATATATACACTACTACGTATAAAATAGATAAGTAATGAGAAACTACTGTATAGCACAGGGAACTCTACTCAGTGATCTGTGGTGACCTAAATGGGAAGGATACCCAAAAAAGAGAGGATATATGTATAACTGATTCACTTTGCTGTACAGCAGAAACTAACACAACACGGTAAAGCAACTATACTCCAATAAAAAGTAATTAAAAAATAGAGAAAAAAGGGAAGAAAAGATACATGCACCCCAATGTTCATTGTAGCACTATTTCCAATAGCCAGGACATGGAAGCAACCTAAATGTCCATTGACAGAGGAATGGATAAAGAAAATGTAGTACATATATATATAATGGAATATTATTTAGCCATAAAAAAGAACGAAATAATGCCATTTGCAGCAACATGGATGGACCCAGAGATGGTCATACTGAGTGAAATAAGTCAGACAGAGAAAGATAAATATCATATATCGCGTATACGTGGAATCTATAAAAAGGGTACAAATGAACTTATCTACAAAACAGAAACAGAGTGACAGATGAAGAAAACAAACTTATGGGTACCAGGGGGTAAGGGGAGGAGGGATAAACTGGGAGATTGGGATTGACATATACACACTACTATATACAAAATAGATAAATAATAAGGATCTACTTTGTAGCACAGGGAACTCTCCTCAATACTCTATAATGACCTACATGGGAAAAGAATCTAAAAAAGAGTGGATATACGTATGTATAAATGATTCACTTTGCTGTACACCTGAAACTAACACAACACTTTAAACCAACTCTACTCCGACAAAAATTTTTTAAAACTTCAATAGCTTAAAAAAAAAATTCAATAGCTTTAAAACTTCTTGTCATTCTTAATCCTGCAGTGAATACAAAGAGTAAGCTTTGCACTTTTTGTATGTACAGAGTAGAGATATCCATGGAGTACATAAATACATACACAGGACATATGTGTTATCAAAATTTAATGTTGCGGAGGCAATTAGGAAAAACTATCTAAGAAGGCTCTGTGGGCAGGGGCAGAGGCAATAATGGAAAAAAATATTTGCGAAACACTGCCCTAACCCATTTGGAGAGTGCAAAATGAAAAGCAAAAACAGAAGTAGAAAGTCACAAGAAATATTCAGAAAATGGAAATGAATACATTCTTATTTAAGACCCAAGCCTGAAGGAAGGTCTTCAGAGAACGTAGAGAGCAGGGTTCACAGAGTCCCCACCTCAGCCAGGCCGGCAGCATCTGCAGGATCCCCGATGTCCCCAACCTTGTCCTTACTCCTGGCCCTGGTGCTGCTCAGTTGCCACTCCAACTGCTCTCTGGACTGCGACCTGCCTCAGACCCACAGCCTGGCTAACACGAGGGCCCTGATGCTCCTGCAACAGATGAGGAGAATCTCCCCCTTCTCCTGCCTGAAGGACAGAAATGACTTTGGATTCCCCCAGGAGGCGTTTGGAGGCAACCAGTTCCAGAAGGCTCAAGCCATCGCTGTCGTCCATGAGATGATCCAGCAGACCTTCCAGCTCTTCAGCACAGAGGGCTCGGCTGCCGCTTGGGATGAGACCCTCCTGGACAAGTTCTGCACTGCACTTTATCAGCAGCTCACTGACCTGCAAGCCTGTCTGATGCAGGAGGCGGGGCTGGAAGGGACTCCCCTGCTGAAGGAGGACTCCATCCTGGCTGTGAGGAAATACTTCCACAGAATCACTGTCTATCTGCAAGAGAAGAAGTACAGCCCTTGTGCCTGGGAGATTGTCAGAGCAGAAGTCATGAGATCCTTCTCTTCATCAACAAACTTGCAAGAAAGACTCAGGAGGAAGGAATGACACACACCTGGTTCAACCTGAGAAATGATTCTCACTAACGAGACCACACTTCCACCTGTGCTGCCATGTCAAAGACTCTCATTTCTGCTCTCATCATGCCCTGAATTGAATTAATTTGTCCAGTGTTTTCAGGAATATTAAGCAACATGATGTTCTACTCTACAGGCACTCGTCCCTCATAGATGCCCATGCTGATCTATCTACTTACTTATCTACTTAAATATTTATTTATCTATTTTAATATTTATTTCACTATTTATAAAGATTTAAATTATTTTTATTTACATAATATTATGTGCATGTATACACTGTGGTTAAGAGAAGAAATATATACTTTGTATTAACTCAGTTTATGAGTTTTCTTTGTTCATTAAATTCTTACTAGAGAAAACTTCATTTGTTTATTCTTTAAAAAAGAAACACCAAGCCTGAATGTGCAAAATGATTAAAGAATGTGTTACAATTCCTTGACCATCATTATGATTCTCACATTAGAAATAAAAATAGACTAACTCTAGCCAGGTTTTGTGTTGCCCTCAGGACACAGACATGAACATAACTAATCCAATCTTGCTTTTTATAACTTTGATTTTTTTTTTAGGAGAGTAACCTAAAAACAATAATTAATTCATATTTCAATTAAATTTTATTACTTATTTTAAAAATAGTTCTGATTTGTAGTAGAAATGAATATCAGTTAGGTTGAATGCTACAATGAGAGGGAGAAAAATGGAATTCCCCCAGTAGAAGGTGGATCAAGCCATGTGAGGATACAAAAATAAAAGCAGTAGATATTACCTATAGTTAACTAGTAGGCATTTCAGTGCAAATGTCCATTGGATACTGGAGATGGCAATTTACAAGCAATCCCACGAAGTGTAAAGCATGGAACTGAAGAAGTGATCAAATGTGAGGACAGTATAGAATGAGAAAAGGACTTAAAATTGAGTCCTATGACCTTAACCTTAAAAGGGAGGGAACACCACAAAGGAAGCAGACATGGAATGGCCATATGTTAACAAGAGAGAAAGGTGAGAAGACCGTGTTTGAAAAGACTGAAACTGCTTAGAAGACTCAATGCATTCATGAAATCATAGATGGAAAATGCTCCCTACATTGGGAAAAGAGATGGCATTGGCCACTTAGTGACAGCTTGTTTGGTAGACTTAATCAGCAGAAGGTGAAGAGAAGGTGGAAGGATGAGTAAAAGAAGGTAATGACAATATACATAGAAAACAGGTTTGAGATATTTGCCATCTGAATTGGAGGAGAGAAAGGAGGTCCTACGCAAGGCTGGGACCTAGAGTAGAAGGTGGCTCATTTTATTCTCTGCATGGTTTTACCTTTCTGAAACATTTTTGCCTCAGAAGAAATTTCATGGATTTGATGTATTGTAACTCATAATCATATTTAATATTTTATTTACTTTAAAACATGACATATTTAATTATTCACAAGGATAATTTATCATCATTTTGATTAACATTATATTGATTGTCAGTAAGCTGCTCTGTAGATTGAAATCATCCACTACATGGGAAACAGATGGCACTGACCTTACTGAGAGCTGATTTGGTGGGATTAATCAGCAGAAACCATACTGGAGTAGGTGGAAGAGTGACAAGAGAAGAGAAGAACTCCCACTGTCATTGTTTCACCTGGGGAGTCACTTTACTTCTTTCACTCTCATCATAGTCAGGTTTGTATCTGTTTTCACTTTACTTCAGTGCATCAAATGCAATGACGCTTTCCAAGAAAGTTGAATGGAGAAGGAAATTAGTGATGTATTGAACATTATGGAAAATCATAATGTTTCCGTTTATGTTTCCATTTTTACTTTCCTATTAAGCAACTAACCTCAAGTTGAAACAGGAAGTAATTCAGTAGCAGCAAGACAACCCTTGCCAAGAAAAATATGAACTGAAAAAGAATGTATAACATTACAAAGACTCTGACACCAGGAAAGCAAAGAAGGCTAACTTTATCTAGCATCCTAGGCCCTAAATTTTCACCACCCTACATCTTCATTGTGAGATGGAGAATGATGAACCAAGAGGCTCAGTAGAAATCTACTGAGTCATCTAATGATGGTTACTAATTACTTCAATATAAGGTTCTGATGTGAGGTCAACAGAAGCTTCTAATGGGAGGTCTGATGGAAAATCCAATACTCTGTTAATAATTATTTGGAGTAACTGTTATGAACTCTGTGCTAATGATACAATGGTGAACAAGATGCAGACCTGTCTCCTATAGTGGTTATTTGCCAAACAGGTCTAATAAATCTATTTTCAAGAAAACCAATCCTGGGCTGCCCTGCTGATGCAGTGGTTAAGAATCTGCCTGCCAATGCAGGGCACACGGTTCAAGCCCTGGTCCAGGAAGATCCCACATGCTGCGGAGCAACTAAGCCCGTATGCCACAACTACTGAGCCTGTGCTCTAGAGCCTGCATGCCACAATTACTGAAGCCTGTGCACCTAGAGCCTGTTCTCCGCAACAAGAGAAGCCACCGCAATGAGAAGCCCGCGCACCGCAAAGAAGAGTAGCCCCCGCTCGCCGCAACTAAAGAAAGCCCATGCGCAGCAACGAAGACCCAAGGCAACCAAACATAAAGAAATAAATTAATTAATTAAAAAAAAAAAAGAAGACCAATCCTGAAGGATAAGCCAGCTTGGCCGATATGGAAAATAAAGACGGTAGAAACAGAGTCCAGGACTAGAAGTAAACACAGCCAACCTCTTAGCAAGATAAATGTAAATACTCATCTAATGGTCAATTTACCTCAGTTCCTTTTATCCTGTACATCACGTTCAACTTTACCATACTAAAAGGTGAAAAACACAGTTTGAAGTGATAGGGCAAATATCAGAAACAGTCTCAGATACAGTAGAAATTTAGGAATTATCAGACCAGGAGTTCAAAATAACAGTGATTAAAGTGCGAAAGGCTCTAATGTATTCACCTATTTTATTCTTCTACTTTATCTCAGTCAAACTATGTATGGTACTTAAAATAGTTTTGCTTGTATAATATCACGTTCAACTTTATAATGTATTCAAATATAATAAAATATGCTTACCTTTATCTTTTTTCAAATTATTTTCTTGTTTAATTTATGAAAATCTTCCCCAGATGACAGCCTGCATTGGTTTATTCTTACGAAAAGAAATAGCTTAAATTCTCAAAGCATAGTGAAAAATGGATGATGAATTTTTTTTTTTTTTTTTTTTTGCTGTGTTGGGTCTTCATTGGTATGCACAGGCTTTCTCTAGTTACGGCGAGCGGGGGCTACCCTTCGTTGTGGTGCGCAGGCTTCTCATTGCAGTGGCTTCTCTTGTTGCGGAGCACAGGCTCTCGGCACACAGGCTTCAGCAGTTGCAGCGAGTGGGCTCCGCAGTTGCGGTGCGCGGGTTCTAGGGTGCACAGGCTTCAGTAGTTGTGGCTCGCAGGCTCATTATTTGTGCCTTGTGGGCTCTAGAACTCAGGTTCAGTAGCTGTGGCACACGGGCTTAATTGCTCCATGGCATGTGGGATCTTCCTGGACCAGGGATCAAACCCGTGTCCCCTGTATTGGCAGGCAGATTCTTAACCACTGCGCCACCAGGGAAGTCCTGTATGATGAATTCTACTCATCATTCACTTGTTTCAGTAGGTTATATTTTACAACTTCATATTTCTATATCAGATATATAATAGTTCCACGAATAAAGAGGTGAAAAAAGCAAATGCCAAAGAGTTCTGTTTGGAAAAGAAAGAGATATAAAAACAGTAATCATGCTAAAATTATTTCAATTAAGTTTCCTGTTACAATGAGAGATAAAGGAAACGGGATTCTCTCACTAGCATCTGGAATGAGGCTTTTCAAGAAGGCAGATGTATTCTATAAAGTGCTCTACAAACATCTAAAGACAGATTTCCCATTGGTGGATGCATATGCAGATCTGGAATCTACAACAACGTACATCATGGAGATATTAATTTGTGTTTGTTGCATATTTGAAAATCAAGATATGGTAAGGATGTCATTACTTATGAGTAGGATGTAGAATGAGAAGAGGACCTAAAGCTTATGAGGACCTTCAACTTTTAAGACTGAGAAAGAGAAGGAGAGGCTGCCAAGGACACAGAGATGGAGTAGCGAGTGCAGTTAGGAGTCAGCCAGGGAACAACGATCTTCAGGAAACACTGAAGAAGGAAACCAAGGGTTTGAGAATTAAACAGGATGAAATTTAAATAATTATTTATATGTGAGATAGGATTCTGCATTGAATGTAGATTCTGCCAGGACATGTGTGTGATCCTGGAGAATCACGTAACTTCCCTGAGCCTCAGTTTCCTCAAATATAAAGTAAATGAAAATATTCCTAGAGTTGTTGTGGTATTAGACAAACTGGAACATTAAAGAGCCTTTAGCAGAATATCATCCACTGAGTGAAGGCTAACAGGTAGTGCCTATCTTCTTATTTTTTCATACAGATCTAAATGGGAATAATGAATTCTCCTCTCCCTCTCTCTGTCACTGACTGCAAAACACTGACAGCCTAAAAAACAGAACTGGGAAAAACTGTTTCATCAATTGTATGTAATTTTATGCATAATAATATAATAATACATATCTATGCTACATACTTATGAATTATAGTATAAGGTATACGATATATATAAAATTCTATTTATCTATCTGCTGATTCTGATACATGGCATAACTCTCCTTCATCTCTGCTTTCCTGGATCCCATTTTTTCATTTTTCAAATACCATAATCATTTCCTTTCTCCCAGTGTAGAAATCCATAGTGTACTTTCCCCATTCACTCTGCATTCAGCTGTACTGCCCATTCATACCGCTGTTTCTTTCTCCATTAGGGTTTCTGGCTGTCAATTTCCCCTTAAGACTACAAAGCCACCAATGGAAAGCAGAAGCTGAGTGAAAGTTCTAGGTTTGTCAGAAACTCTCATATGACTCCACACTCTCCGCCTGCCAAGCACTGCAGGTCCAGACTGTCCAGACTCCCAGAGAAACACAGTAAATAGATGGCACCCTGCCCAACACTGAACAGTGGTGGAGAATCCAGGAGCTCACCTGTGCCTCTATTTGCACACTTCCACGTGCTGACTGCACTAGGAGGAACTCACCTGGTTCAGGACTCTTATTTGCTCAAAAAGCCCAAAGCGCAGGAAACATGGAGTTGAAAGGCAGCAGCAGCTTGAGAACTTGGAAGGAGAACAGAGATGTTTAAAGCGTTCACTGGAACAGCGGCAGGTCCTCAGGACATGGAAGAACACAGATGAGATGCACTGAGGCAAGTGTTTCTCCAGAACGTTCCTTTTCAGAGAAGAAAAGATTGAGGTGCATGCAATAGCACAGAGTTCTCCCACAAGGACGTGGCCACTAGCAGTGTCCCCAGCACTGATACCACAGCAGCCTGCGGAGTCTTGGAAGGGACGAGGGTTACCTCAGTGCCAGCTGCAAACTTGTTTTGTCCTTAGGACCCAGCAAGTAATCACAGAGCAGGGAAGGATATTCCTGGGGACAATGCAATCCAAGGAATTTCTTACATTCCATCATGATGTCTTTGCCCCTTTGAAAGACAAACAAAACAAAATATGCTTGAATAGAAGGGACACAGGCAGGGATTTTAATATATTTAGCAACAACTGGGGTAGAGCCTTTCCAGCAGGGCAGGTATCAGTTACATGCACACTGGAAGGTCACAATTTCTAAAAGCAACAAAGAGCTAAGTGGAAATTCATTTATTTAATTTAGGCACTTTGGAAAGAGGACACTGATGGATCATCTTTCTGTTCTTTCCAGTTGGTGCATACAGCACTGAGTAGGTACTTCTAAAGTCAGAAGGACATTTAGAGGTTTGGGAAACTTCCTAAGGATTAGGGTCCTAAAACAAGCAGAAACCATTCCTATATTACTGCTAAAAATATCATTTTATTAACAAATGATTTTTAAAATATTTTTATTTCAATTCTTCAGTATTATGATGTTTTAATGGGCTGAGGCTAGAAATTTAAATAAAGACAACTATACAAGGCCATGAGGGTGACTCTGGAGTTCAAGCCAGACTCTCCCTGCTAAGGAGCCCATTAAAAACCTTCACTGCTTCTGTCTAAGAAGCGCATATGCGCTTCTGTCTTGGTCATACCCATATCTTAACCAATAGTTGGAACAATAGAGTAGAGATCCTTCCCTGGACTCTATCAGTAGACAAACGGATGTCCAGCCTGGACTGTAGGTGAGAAATGGAGGTGTCTTCATTGAGAATGAGAACAGGCTGACCTGAGGAGGTCTCCTGGGAAATCAGTGAGGTCCCTGTCGACTGAAAACAAACCACAACATGAGAGCTGAGAGTTCATTTTTTTGGGAGGACTTACTGAGGACTATAGCCTGGAGGACAGCCTTTCAGCTCTGACGAACTGCCCCAAGGACATAAGGGGGACGTCAGTATATACTGGTGATTTTGGTGAGGGAGGTACATGCAATCAAGGACACAACTTGGTAGAAGTTTGCTGCTAGTTATGAGGAACAGATGTCTCTGTTAATGATTTTAGGGCTTTTTACATACGGAGAACATGCAAGAAATTGCGTTTATTAAATTTTCTTGGGAAATTATTTAACGACCTACTGGCCTGTTCTGTCAGTTTTCCCAGAGCACAGCGTGCCTCGTTCTTCATCTCCACCCTGAACTCCTAACAGGGCACGCTGGGGTCAGGGACTACAGTGACTAGTGACTTCATTCTTGTAGAGCCGGATGGCGAGTGACTTTTTAGTTGTTATCCTGAAGAAGAAATGTCAGAGCTCATATGGATAGAAATCGTTAGGTGCTTTTACTTTGTTCTTAAACTCACAAGAAAACTCAAGAGTTAAAAATACATAGATTCCAGAAGTCTGCTGTTCTTGGATTAATAAAGCTATTTACTGTATTTCGTTGAAGAAATAACTCATAAAATCTTAGACTTGTTCCTTCAATTGGCAGAAAAATCCACTCCTTTCTAACTGTTCAATAAGGATTTTGCCTATTTTTGCTTAGAACTTAAAGTCAGCTCGGTTGACAGACCACACCCTGTGTAGCCCTCCAAAACAAGCGACAGCAATCCTTTGGCATCTGAAGTGGAATTAAGGGTCCTTTGTCATCTCGCTATTTTCCCTCTGATGATTTAGTTGGTTCTTAAATATCATGTTCTTTTCCACCCTTCACTTTCTTTACTGGGCTCTTTCAGACAAATCACAGAAAAGCCCCTCACTAAGGTTTGCCCTTGTATCTATGGTACGTTTGGAATAGTTCATCCGTCCAGATTGATATTTGTCTCCAGCTGTGTAAGTGAGTGTGATCGAAATAGGGTTACTGAGAGGACCAAGTTAACAGAACTTAGAAAGTGGCTAGTTCCTTATAAGCAAGCAATAAAATTCGGTTGTTACTTTTTTTTTTTCAACATATTCCCTACATCTCTCAGCAAAGACTCTGTTTCTCCCTTTTTTTTTCTTAATATTTATTTATTTTGGCTGCACCAGGTCTTAGTTGCAACATGCGGGATCTCTTTTGAGGCATGCAGGATCTTTAGTTGTGGTATGTGGACTCTTAGTTGTGGCATGCATGTGGGATCTACTTCCCCAATCAGGGATTGAACCCGGGCCCCCTGCATTGGAAGCTCGGAGTCTTACCCACTGGACCATCAGGGAAGTCCCCAGTTGCTACTTTTATATGACGATTACTATCCAGATTAAGATCAGTATCATTTGGCATCATCTAATTCCCTTCCTTTTAATTCTAGTGTTCTCAAAGCACTCTTCATATTACCTGAATGGATTCATCAACTAGACAGATGCTCAGCAAGGCTGATCTCCACGATCCTGCCACAGAGGGTTAGTGTTCTAGCCATTGGGTTCTGGTTGCCAGTTGCTTGTGAGCTGATCGGTGTGACTTCTTCCCTCTTTCTTCAAAAATAATCACATATCGATTAAATGAAAGAAAAATCAGGTGCCTGGTCTTGCAAAGCTGAAGGCAGTCCGTTAACCCAGGACTCGGTCTTCTTTGAGTTTCTGGCAGAAGCAGCCATTTTCCAGACTTTCTGTTATTCATATTGGCTTTTATCCTGCCCCAACAATGCTGTATTAAATTTTGCTAACTTAGAATATGTCATTGTGTCTGTGGAAAATCACTTCCCTTCTTTCACATTCGTGAATTTCACCTCACATTAGTTTCCTTTTCACCCACAAAATAATTGTGGAATTTTACTTTCTAAGAAAGTAGCAATGAGAAACAAAAAATTTAAAGCATTGAAAATGATAGAGACCGCAGCCCCTCTGCCTTTTTTACTTCCCTGTATTGCTCTTACCTCACCATGAATTAGAACTAACGAGGAGCAGCAAGACAAATTTTGCCCAATAAGTCACTAAGTGAATATAATTTATAAAAAACTTTAAAACTTTAAATGTAGAATCGCACACAAGTAGAGGAAAGAAGGCGATTTCTCTCTGACCTAATCCTGGGCCTCGCTGCCCTGCATTCTCAGAGGGAGACAGAGACAGAGGAAGGGAGAAGCCCACTGGCATCAACTGACTGAATGAACAACTGAACCTCACTGGTTTCTGTGACATAAGCTTTAATGAGAGACAACACCATCGTTGAATTCTCTGCCCCCAGCTCAGAAATTCTGAATGTAACAAGTGTTCACTAGTTTTAGTAAAAGAGTTGAATAATAAAATTTGTATTTGGTAAAATAAAAATTATTTGTTTACTCAGGGTGAAATGATTAGAATTGGATAATTCCTCCACCTCCTTAGAGAAAACACACTTTTGCTCTTAGCATCTGAGGGCTGCTGACACTTCTGATACGGGTCAGGAGAAGAGGAGGTCACCACTGAGGACTAGGGTCCTTCACAAAAACACTCCAGGGGCAAGGGTGAGGGTCCTGGAAGATGAATTATTTTCCCAACAATAAACAAATCCCTCCATAGAAAGGAGATTTTAAAGTTCTCAGGATGTGGTGAGCCTGCCCTCAGGCAGGGAGTCCAGGTTAGGAAGGGGACTCTGTCACTCTAGAGGAGAGGGTGTGACTAGATGTGATCTCTCCCTTGTGACTGAGGTGCTGCTGGGGAAATACAATTTTCTTGGAATTAGGACCTCAACACCCATATTCTCTGAAAAGAACCAGTATTCCCGGTGGGAGTATTGGCCCAGCCTGTGGAGGACTAGGTCTCCAGTAAGAAAATGGTGGAAAGAAAGGGTACTAGTACTAACCTTGTGGTCCCCTGAAACATAACTACATGGACCTGTATGAATGTGAAGGAAGAGAAACATTAAAAAGCTCATTCACTTATAATCATCAGCCTCTGCTGTGAAACCCCTCTTTGGCTTCAAAGAGCTTAAATGCCAGAGGTGGTCTAGTAAATCCCTAAAAAAGTACGGAAACCATAGGGCTGAGGAAGCCTGCCTTTCTATATAAAGTAAGGCAGTAAAAATGGCGACTAAGGTCATGGCTAAAAATTTGTTCCTGGAACAGAGAAAAGCAATATTTATGCATGAGAAGGAGAGAGAGAATGTACTTACATACCTGTAGCATTTCTGACTTTAACACAAAGACATTTCTCATTTGATTAATAAATATCCATTTGGATGGGCACATCAGAAGTTATTGGGAAAAGTGCAAAATTAATAGTTTAGATTGATAACATCTTCTTAGATACTGAGAATACATAAATGAAACCCAAAAAAGGAAGTAAAAGTGACAGAAATGTTTAGAAAATGAAAATTACTGTGTTCCCTATTTAATGGCCTTGCTTAGAAAGAATGTCACCAGAGAACCTACCCCCAAGGCTCCCACAGACGCCCGTCTCAGCCAGGCCAGCAGCAGCCTCATTTGCCCCATGGCCTTCGTGCTCTCTCTACTGACCGCCCTGGTGATGTTCAGCTATGGCCCTGGTGGATCTCTGGGCTGCGACCTGTCTCAGAACCACGTGAGGATTAGCAGGAAGAACTTCATGCTTCTGGGCCAGATGCGGAGAATCTCCCCTCGCTTCTGTCTGAAGGACAGAAAAGACTTCGGTTTCCCCCAGGACATGGTGGATGGCAGCCAGCTCCCGAAGGCCCAGGCCACCTCTGTCCTCCACGAGATGCTCCAGCAGGTCTTCCGCCTCTTCCACACAGAGCGCTCCTCTGCCGCCTGGGACACCTCCCTCCTGGACAAACTCTGCACTGGACTCCATCAGCAGCTGGAGGACCTGGACGCCTGCTTGGTGCAGGCGATGGAAGATGAAGAAACTGCCCTGGGAGTCATGGGCCCTACACTGGCCGTGAAGAGGTACTTCCAGGGAATCCATCTCTACCTGAAAGAGAAGAAATACAGTGACTGTGCCTGGGAAATTGTCAGAGTGGAAATCATGAGATCCTTGTATTCATCAACCAACTTGCAAGAAAGGATAAGAATTATGGATGGAGACCTGGGGTCACCTTGAAATGTTTCTCATTGGCTAAGATGCCATATCACCCTTGCACATACGTGTTTGGTCATTTCAGAAGGCTCTTATTTCAACTTTAATCACAGAATTTATTGTATTAATTCAGCTGATACTCTGTCAGCAATAATACACAACTATATGTTAAAATTATTAAGCCCTAAGGGCATCAGTCCTTAAGAGATGACTGCCCTGATGTTATTTATTGTTTACTTACTTATATTTATATATTTATTCTTGTATCTTATTTATATTTTAATGTAAAAGATATTTTTATGTGTACACTGTATTAAAATTTAGAAAATATATTCACCTATTTTACTAAATTTGCATTTTGTTTTATTTTTTTCAATTCTTATGAAAGAAAACATGAGTTTTTTTTTTATTCTGAAAACCAAATCCTTATTTTTTCTATATGAATCTATCTCCGAATAGTATTTGTCCATTTTGTCCTTTGAAACAGTCCTACCACTATCAGGAAATGCTTGTCAAAAGGTGGAATTCCATGGAATTGAGGGAAGTCCTGGAAATTATGGAGAATGGTTAGTCCTGATGTCATAGGTGTAACTGATTTATACCACCAGGAAAGAGTGGTCAGTGCAAATACCTGTGGGAAGGAGTCATCTCCACGAGGGAAGCTGGTGACGTATGGTGTTGACTGGCCAATCCTGGCACCTTCCTCTCACCTTCTCCCCGGTCCTGCTTTACTGAACCATTCATCCCTTATACATACTTTCAGTCCCTCCAAATCACTGACTAGCTACACAGCTGCTCTGGTTCTGTGCAGGTTTCCAGCTTCAAGGTTTCTGTTAGAGTGAAAGCCACAGGAAGAGAGCACAAGTGAAAGGAGAGTTCTAGGATTTTCAAAACCTCTGTGAGAAGGAGCCAGGGTTCATGGCACTGGATCCCAGCTCTGCTATTAATAGCAGTGTGACCTTGACAAATAACACAAACACTAAGCTCCCTAGTTTTCTCATCTTTAATATGGGGACAATAGTAATATTTTTTCATAGGATTATTCTCGGATTCAATGAGTAAATATACACAAGAGGCATAAAAGTGTGTCTGTCAGAAATAATCAGGACTGTTAGAGTCACAGAGTGGCTACCATCGGGGAGGAGAAGGAGAGCTGCTCTGAGGTAGCAACTGGAAGGCAACATAAGAAACATGCTAGGTCCTGGGCAAAATCTATTACTTTTAACTTGGGTGCTAGTTTCACAGTGTATTCAGTGTGTGAAATTTCCTTGTGCTGTATGCTGAAAATACTTGCATTTTCTGTGTATTATACTTCTAAAAGATTTCCTGGGAATTAGTAAACCTTTTTTGAGAAAGAACGATCAGTAGAAGATACTTTGATCTACCTTAAAAGTGAGTAAAATGGAAACAACAGAGATCTCATATCAATGCAGATAGTCACATGCATTTTTCATTAATACTGTTTGTTGCTTTTTTAGTATGAGAAAGATAAAAAATAGCTTCTGAACTGGTTTTGGTTTTTGGTCTTTCAGCAGCAATGCAGAGGCAGGAAGAAAAAAGCAGGAGTTATGAAATGTAAAGTTTTGCTCTCCAATCCTGGGCTCTCCCAGGTTTAATCTTAGTCTCTTTTCCATAAAGTCCCAGGTCCATAACTGCTGGCAATGTCACATCCTAGAGCCGGTCCTTCCCAGGATTTAGTGCTTTCAGAGGAGAGACTTCTACAAGTGTCATGCAGGTGTCTTATACCCAAGTAAGAGTCTTTCTCTGAAGAAGGTGCCATCAGTCAACTATATTGGTCAAAATACATACACATTGCAAATACATACCGCCAATTCTCCACGATAAAATGGCTATGTTGATCCGTATTCAAGAGCATATAAGTTTATATGTGCTCCCACACATTATCCAAAACACAATCTTATCATTCTTTTTAGTTTTTGCCAACCTGATAGGTGACAGATAGCATCTAGTAGCAACCATTAGTTGTCCTTTTCCTAATTGATGGTCGCTGTTATCAGTCACAGGCTAGTCAGAAAAACAGAAAAATTTCCTCCAGCCTTCTAGTCCATCTCTTGCAACTTGTATGGAAGAACTTTAGAAGAAAAAAATCTGCTGGCAAAGGAGAAATGTAGTCAAAAGAACTGGAGCCCCAGCATCACAGAGCAGAGTTGAGAAGGATAGCTGTGGAGCTGAGGCTTTAGCTTCAAGACCAGTACACTAAGATAGGTGACAGTGCCCACTGGAAATTCAAGTTTCCTCCGTGAATTTCCTTTTTTTAAAAAAAAATTTTATTCATTTATTTATTTATTTTTGGCTGCGTTGGGTCTCCGTTGCTGCACGTGGGCCTTCTCTAGTTGTGGCGAGCAGGGGCTATTCTTCGTTGCGGTGCGCGGGTTTCTCCTTGCAGTGGCTTCTCTTGTTGCAGAGCACGGGCTCTGGTGTGCGGGCTTCGGTAGTTGTGGCACATGGGCTCGGTAGTTGTGGCTCGTGGGCTCTAGAGGGCAGGCTCAGTAGTTGTGGTGCACGGGCTTAGTTGCTCCGTGGCGTGTGGGATCTTCCCAGACCAGGGCTTGAACCCGTGTCCCCTGCACTGGCAGGCGGATTCTTAACCACTGCACCACCAGGGAAGTCCCCATAAGTTTCCTATCCATACACAATGCACCTACTGCTCTTGCATTGTCACCTTTTCACCTCTTTAAAGAAATTCATTATTCATTTTTTATACAAACTTTGTGTTATAAAAGTAGAAGACACATAGTCTGTCATGCCCTAAACTGGATCCCAGAAGCCACACTCACATTGTGCTCCTCCCATCTCACTGGCTGCCCATTCTGAGTTTCATTCATGACACAAACGTTGGTGCCTTTCCTGTGTTCTGTGCCCAGAATTCTTTCCAGTTTAAACTCATGAAATAAGTCCTGATCTAATCTAGTTTCAGGGATTGAAAAACAATCGTGATACTCACGTCTTCCAAAGTTAAGTTCTGGAATGACATACCCAACTGCCTATTTGACAGCTGGTATCTAGTAATCATCTCACATTTATGTTATTCAAAATTAACTCTCCTTAAAAAATAAATAACTAAAATAATAACAAGAACCCGTCCTTTCTCATTGTTCTCTAATCAGTTAATGGCAACTCTGTATTTCCACGTTCTCAGGTTAAAGTACATGACATCATTCTCCGCTCCTCTCTCACAACCAGTCTGAATGCAATCAAAGTTTTACACCACTGAGGTTTTTCATCCAAGAACTTGGTAAAGCTCTGCATTCTGAACACAAGACTTCTTCTATCTACTGAATTATATTAATAGCTATGCTGTAATCATCCTTGAATTATTAAATTCTACTTATATGATTTATTAATCATTAACATGCCTATTTATTTTACTGATATTTTATTTGTTATGCATCCATAGTTGTTTTTTTAATCTGAATTTCTTTTCGTATTGAACCCATTTAAAATCCTTGAACCAGGAGTTTATTTTTCTTGAAAAAGAAGGTGGATGACTTTTCACTTTATCCCATGATGTGTTAAAAATATTTTAACATATTTATAGGTGTTTTCTGACAAAAGTATTTTAACACATTTATTGGTGTTTTCTGACATGCTTGCTATTCTACCAGTTCTTTAAGATACTTCCCTGAAGAATTTGCCTGCTAATTCTAAAAGCTAAAGGCTGAAAGTGACCCTAAGAAAGAGTAGGAAGGTCTTTAATTATTGTGAAAACTCCTCCCTGCACCTTTTCAGGTTATTTATCTCTGTAAATATTACCTTTAAATCCAGCCTACATTCCTCTGTCTCCCTTGCCTATTAAGATACTTACATGCACGTCACTCACATTTTATAAATCAAACATAATAAATCAAACGTCAATATGCAGATATAAGCTAGAAGCTTGAAATTTGACTATTTGCAACGTGTCAAAGCATCTCATCTAATCCCAGCACATCATTTATTTACCACCATAGACTGAGGTTTGGCTGAGATTTGAACATGGGGTTACAAACCCTACTGTAATGAGCCAGAGTTAATTAATTAAAATTGACTCCCCAAAATCCTACCATGGTTTCTATATTTCATATAAGACATTTCAGCTTTTATTACTCTAATAATTTCCTATGCTCCTGTACTTTTCAAGATCAAGGTCTTGCCCTTTACTTTCAACCCCTCTCCCCACCCTTCCCTGTGCACATACTCACCCAAGGCCTTGTAACTGAGAGTCACTTAAATGCTTGTGATTTACTCCCCAGAGTAGAAGCACTTCTACACTTCTTATTCCCACCCAGTATCCTGCACAATGTTAGGGATATTACTGGTCCTCAGGGTTGTTAATAAAAGTGATAAATGTAATAAGCTTAACATAGTTGTGCCAGTAAAACTGTTTGAAAACTACAGTTTTCCTCCATTTTCTCTTGTGGGTTACTCTTGTCTTCTCAGGTGACCAGTAAATTTGTTAGCCAGGCATCTCCTTAGTCTTCCTTCAACCTCCTGCATGATTTAGAGCAACTGTTTCCTTTTTCCTATTGTACAGTTTTTCTCAGCTTTAAAATAGGGTTAATGAGAATACCATACTCCATTGAACGTACCATCTTATGTTATATGCTCTATTTAATGAGAATACAACTCATAACTGTTATCATAACTGAGGATATTTTATAATCAGAGACATATACACATAGTTATCATAGTTGTTACTGTGACGGGTGTACACAAGGTGTAAAAACCATTATTTCATGATCACCCAAAAGATGATTATGGCACATTTGTGCCTTGCTCAGCTCATAACCTTGTTATGCAAAAATTCTACCTCTGTGAATTAAAATAGGGTTATCTTTTTTAGCATTGTACAAAGCATACACACAAATTTTTAAATTCTACTCGCAAATGAAATATCCTCATGGCTGTACCAAACACTCGATTAAAAATATCTATGGATCTCTAGTGGGCATCAAAACAAAATGCAATCAGTGCATTGGCACAAAAGTTATGTATTTAGTAGAAAATGTTATATTAAGTTTAAATCTACACTATGCTGAAATTAAAAGCATCTTGATACAGATTACAAAGTTTTATGTAACGTATCCATATGAGATGACATTCTGAAGAAGTTAATAAAATTCTACAATGAAAAACCGTGACTATAATAAAGCTGAATGTTTAATAGAAGACACTTGCTTAAAACAAATGAGAGGGGACTTCCCTGGTGGTGCAGTGGTTAAGAATCCGCCTGCCAATGCAGGAAACGTGGGTTTGATCTCTGGTCCGGGAAGATCCCACATGCCACGGAACAACTAAGTCCGTGCATGCACCACAACTACTGAAGCCTGTGAGCCCTAGAGCCTGCGTGCCGCAATACTGAGCCTACGCACCACAACTACTGAAGCCTGCTAGATTTAGGGCCCGTGTGTGGCAACTACTGAGCCCGCATGCTGCAATTACTGAAGCCTGTGCACCTAGCCGTGCTCTGCCAACAAAAGAAGCCACCGCAATGAGAAGCCCACTCGCTGCAACTAGAGAAAGCCTGTGCACAGCAAGAAGACCCAATGCAGCCAAAAAACAAAAGAGAAACAAACAAAAAAACCCGAAGTAAAACAAATGAGAGGACCAAAAGATTCTGTAACTTTAGATTAATTATTGAAGACGTTACTGGGTCATAAGAGATTGCCAAATACGTCCTTCTCTCAATTGAAATGAGATAAGCAAATAAGTAATTCTGAAAATATTACTGATGATTTTGCTTCCATTGAAGCCAGGAACTTATAATAAAGTCTTCTTTTGGCATAAATAAAATATTTAGACGGTGTGAGTTTAATACTTTTAAATTTAAAAATATTTTTTCAACAACATAAACATTGGACGAGAAATTAACCATTTACATTAAAGGTTAATTAATTTCACATTTTCCCTTTCCCACGAGGCTCCTTTAAGTCTCAGCCTTGTCCCCAAGTCTTCCCACTGGAGGGTCCCAATATCTAGTAGCTTCCCTTCCAGAATGTAGATGCGTTTACCCTTTCCCCGATTTCCTTTCTCCCTAGAAAAGTGTGTTAATCTGAACACATACCACGACATGCTCTGATTTCGAGCCGTCAATCCCTGCATAAATGGGCACCGGCGTCAACCGGTCTGGCTAAAAGCTCCTACCAGGAAGGGAAGGATGGACGCAGAGGCAGGCGCAGAAAATGAAGACTGCGAAGCCGCGGCAAAGCTCCCCTCCGCAGTCAGGCCCGAAAAGGAAGTTTCCTCTCTGCTCTCGCGGCCCCACGCGCTCCCTGGGCCCCGGCGGCGCCTTTCCGGGGCCGGGGCTCCTGCAGACGGCAACTCGCCGGTTCTTCCCGCGGGCGCTGCGCCAGAGTTCGCGGAGCTGGATCCGGAAGCGGGTCCCGCTGGGTGGGCGGTGCCCGTCGGTCCTTTGGGGCGAGTTCGGGCGCCCCCTCCCGGCCGCTGCGGCTTAGCGAAGGCAGCTTTGAGGGCTTTGCCTCGCGGAGGACCTGAGCTCCCTTTCACGGTGGTCCAGGTGAAGCGCTGAATTTCTGGACTCCTGATCTCGCTGCTCATGGCCGTGGGGATGCTCTGCTCCATCCCTCACATTTTACCCGTTAGTATACATCGTCTTATATTCTTCCAATCATTTCCCATATCCATGTAAGTTGGTAGCGTTAAGTATTTGTTGCCTGAATCCACTAGAGCTTTGGTGTTGTCTACAGAGGACTCCTTGAAATGTTTGTAATCCAATCTGGTGCAGGGGTCAAAACTCTCAAGGGTCTTGTCTAGCACGCAGCTCATAAATTTATGGTGAGAATTAACTGAACAATCTATATGAATCATCCTTGGACAATTAAATATGATTTAAAAATTTTTTTTTATTATAGTTGATTTACAATATAGTGTTTCAGGTGTAGAGCAAAGTGATTCAGTTATACACGTACATATATTCATTCTTTTTCAGATTCTTATATAGGTTATTACAGAATATTGAGTAGAGTTCCCTGTGCTAAATATGATTATTTTAAAATAATTAGAATTATTAATTTTGTTGATCACATTTAAGGCTATCAGAAATAATTACCAGTTGATAATTTCATTTTGTTTATTATGTAAAATAATCAGGATACTTTGTAATTTGGTCAACGCATCTACAAATTTGTAGGTGGACGATAAACTTATGAAAATATAGAGAATTTGTAACAGCGAAGTATGAGACGACAAAGGAATATCAATGTTATGAGAAAAGTATAGGGCTTTCCCGAAAATAAGTTATGGTTCAATACATGCCGTTTGCACAGATGTCTAAGGTGTGGATAGGGAGGTGGAATTTGGAATATGACCTACTAGGTTGTGAAACCTGGACTTACCATTTACTTATTAGATTGTTTTATACACATAAACTCTTAGCAGGTGACTCTTGGAAACGAGAATATTAGAATATTAACAACTCAGTTTCAACTATGTTGGAAAGATTAAGTGAGTCCTCTATAAGGGCTAAGGAATTTGTAGTTGCTGTCATCATCATTTTTGATAAAGACTGAAAGTCTGTAGAATTTGTCTGGCAGGTCCTTGGTAATCATGTTCACAGTAGCATTGTAACATTTAATTAATAATCAGTACAGGTTTTAATGTGCCATTAAAAGTAAGGGCAGCATCAAGGAAGGTGTTCTTTATCCTCAAGTAAATGTCAAGATGAAATACATTCTAATGATTCCTTGCCATAAACACAATACCTTCAGATCTTCTTATCTCCGCTTTACAGACTGAATGTGTGTGTGTATCCAAAATTCATATACGGAAACCCTACCCCTCAATGTGATGGTATTACGAGGTGGGATATTTAGGAGGTTATTAGGAGTAGATGAGGTTATGAGGGTGAACCCTCATGAATGGGATTAATGCTTTCATGAGACTCACAAGACAGTTTGCTTCCTCTCTTTGCTCTCCACCATGTGAGGATACAAAGAGAAGCTGGCAGTATGCAACCTAGAAGAGGGCTCTCACCAGAACTCAACCGCGCTGGCATGCTGATCTCAGACTTCCAGGCAACAGACTTTGACAAATAAAACTCTGCCATTTATAAGCCACCCAGTCTCTGGTACCTTTTTAGAGCAGCCTGAACTAAGATGCACGACATCAGTCATTTAGCTCATATAATACACTAGTTAGATTGTGTCTAAATAGTTCAAGTTCAAATCATACCTGACAGGGAGTATTGATGAGAGAAAGGAAACAGCAAGAAGTAAAATGAGGCTACAAGAAAGAATACGCTTTGTCTGGTTCCTCCCAAGGGATAATCCCAAATAAATATCTAAAATAATTTTTACTGTAATTTATTATTTGAAAAAAGTTTGGATTTTTTTAAAACCATTTAACCAATTGTTCCCTAACCATGGCTTGGTCTAAATATTTGCATCAACCATTCCTTTCATTAGTAACCAGTCAGAAAGGGGGCAGTGAAGTTAGCCAATTTGCTTAACTTCAAGTACCAGTGAAAGTCAGTGAACTTCAGTATCTTGAGAATCAAAATATTTTTTCTTTAATTCCTGAGTTTTCCTGTCAACATGTTAATGAAGAAGAGAACCTACTTGTTTCCAGGTTCTGAATTATTTTTCTTTTATTTTCCTATTATCTTTGAATATGCCAGGAAAAAGATATTTTTAAAATTTAATCTGCTCAGGGACAAATATTAAGGCAGGAAGTCATTTTGCCTGGTTTCTTAGTAAACCGATATATAATTGAATCCAAAAGTGGATGTGTAATATCTATCAGACAGGGGCTAATAAGTAAAGAAAGGATTTACTGGTGAATCCAAATTCATTAAATGTTTAAACATTTTTTGATTTTATACTTTGTAATATACTGGTTTGAAGATCTGTAGTACAATATATTTCTATACAAGTTTAAAATTATTATAAATGTTTAGACATATATAATATTTAATCAATATATGATTGTCATAAGTATCAAACAAAATGTTTCTCTGAGTTTATTAATTCATGGTGTTAATAATAAATCCTAGCTACCAATTATCCAAACGCTCTTATTGACATGACAAGGAAAATTTTGTTTTTCCTGTATCAAACAGCTGTATTTTAAAAAATTATTCAGAAGATAATATTTTTTAAAAAGTGTTCAAATTTATTTAAATATTTCATTAAGCAGATTTTTAACACCATCATGCTTGGCATAGAACTGATTGGCCTGAGAAGAGAGATGGACATTTAGCCTATCTCCATTCCCACTTCCATTCTCACATTTAGACCACATATCACTTTATAAAAGAAAAAAGAAAGTACCTCTTACTCATCCCAAGCCTCACCACGGTTCACTGAACCAGGGTGAAAAACCTCTGTGAGAGCAAACAGAGGGAGAATTCCAGAAGGTTTAGCTTTTGGGAGAGATTCCCTTGATGCAAAGCAGAGAAGGCCTTAGTACAATAAGATGCTTATGCTTTATCAGTTACCTCCTCTCTCTGCTGCATCAACATTTTCCTTTTTACTGTCTAGTTTTGATCAATATTAATATGCTTAATTTTCATCTTCTTCATCCTAAATATGCCCATTTCTTAATAACCACCTGTAGGTTATTATCTTCCTTCTGTCATTCTGTTCACATCCAAACATCTTGAGCATTCTCTGCAATATCCGTCCCTAACTTCACATGCACCTCATTTTTCCAGTTGTTATAATAATTTGGCTTCAGCCTCCCTGTTCTCCCTGTTCTCCTGCTCAGCCAAGATTTATAATAAGCTACATGTTACTGAGATCAGAGATCACTGTCAGGCAGCCTCAGCTGACATCTCAGAAGCATTGGACACTTGTTACCACGCCCTCCATCTTAAGGTCTGACGCTCATCTGGTCTCCGTGTCACCACCACCCTCTGCTTTTCTGCCCCTCCTCCTCTCCTTCCTTTGTTGACTGCTCCCTCTCATCTTAGGGAATTGGTGTTCCTCAAAATTCCGTGCTAGTCCCACACTTCATCCTCTCTGCACATACACTCTCAACCTCCCAAATAGTTCCAAATGTCCTCTCTATGATTGTGACCTCCATATGCATGTCTTTCCCCAGGGTCACATCTCCAAACACTTGTTCCTCTCCAAGCACTTATATGTACCTGCTACCCTAGAATATTTCCACATAATATGTCCAAAATTGACCATTAGTTAATTACCTGGCTAACTCCTACAGACCCTTGAGATGCCGGCTCACCAACTGCTTCCTCTGGAAGCTTTCCTTGACCCATGCAATCCCACATGCTCCCAGTATCCTATTTTCTCCCTGTCACCGTATTAGCATTCCTTTAATTGAATCTCCACTGCTATAACCTGTCATAGTGCCTTATGCGTCTCCTTCACAGCCCTGAAAAGGGTTCCTACCTAATTTCTTACTGTTTAATGCCTGTCTTCTCTGACAGAATGCTCCACTAAGAAAGTAATATATTTCTTTTATTGACCAATATATTCACAAACACAAGAAAATTACTGGGAGCAGAGATACTTCAAAATATTTTCAAAATCAATGAAACAAACAAAACTATTTACATTCCTTTTGGATTTTAAGGCAGATTAAAGGTTTAAGGACACTTCCTATCTCTTTAAGAGTATGAGAAGACCTAACATTTAAAACACACCATTTGTGGTAAAGATGATCTTATTTGCAAAGCAGAAGTAGAGACACAGATGCAGAGAAAATGTATGGATACCAAGGGGGGAGGGGAGGTAGGAGGAATTGGGAGTTGGGATTGACACATATACACTATTGATACTATGTATAAAATAGATAACTAATGAGAACCTACTGTATAGCACAGGGAACTCTACTGGATGCTCTGTGGTAACCTAAAATGGGAAGGAAATCCAAAAAAGAGGGGCTATAAGTATATGTATAGCTGATTCACTTTGCTGTACCGTAGAAACTAACACAACATTGTAAAGCAACCATACTCCAATAAAAATTAATTTTAAAAAATTGAAAAATAAAACACACCATTTAAATACTACTCAGCCACGAAAAACTATGAAATAATGCCATTTGCAGCAACACTGATGGAAGTAGAGATTATCATACTCAGTCAAGTAAGTCAGAAAGAGAAAGACAAACACCATAATGGTATCACTTATATGTAGAATCTAAAATATGACACAAATGAACTTATCTACAAAACAGAAACAGACTCAAAGACATAGAGACAGACTTGTGGTTGCCGAGGGGGAGGGTTGGATTGGCAGTTTGGGATTAGTGGATGCAAACTATTATATAGAGAATGGATAAACAACAGGTCCTACTGTGTAGCACAGGGAACTACATTCCATATCCTGTGATAAACCATAATGGAAAAGAATAAGAAAAAGTATGTATATATATTTATAACAGAATCAGGTTGCTGTTCAGTAGAAATTAACACAACACTGTAAATCAACTATACTTCAATAAAATAAATTTAAAAGTAAAATAAAATACACCATTTGCACCCAAAAGCAAAGCAGAACAAGACACAAAGGACCACATAATAATATGAAGAATAAATTTTGTAAGTAAAAAAATACCATAGAGAAATAAATTCTAATTATTACAAATAAAAACTCAAAACTATACTTTCCTCTTACTATTGTAAAACAATCTGCTGAGATGACTCAATGCAGTTAACAACTGAAGCAAAGAAAAAGTTCTGAACTCAGTGAATATTGACATGCTTGAGGCTACCTATAAGTAGATAAGATCCCATTGTGGAAGACTGGGTCCAAATCTCCTTTGCCACTCCTGGGTGCTCTCTGAGGTTGAACATACGAGGAAAGCACACACTGACTTTCACAGCTTCCAGTCTGATAGTGTCCCGGTCACAGCAGCTGTGGACTTTCTTTTCAGATCAAGCCTGGTCCTTTGGAAGGAGTACTTCAAAATCTGGCTGGAGTCCTCATTGCCTAACAGAGTCTTTTCCTCTCCATCTCCTGCACCAAACTGGTCTCTAGATCTTCCCAGTGGCGATCAAGCCTAATAGGAATTTCAGCTCTTTGGGCGGAAGAGACTGAAGATCTGCTGGATCATTTCATAAAGAATGAGGCAGCCTGAGCATTTTGGAACCAACTGTCATCCAGCTTGTCCTAAGGGAACCTGAAAACATTCTTGTCCTTCAGGCAGGAAAACAAGGAAGATTCTCCCCCTTAGGTGTAGAACTGTGAAGGTCTCCTGCTTTGGCCGGCCATGGTTTGGGGCTGGTCACAGCTAAGGGTGCAGACAGGGCTGGAGAACATCATCCTGGGTGTCCTCAGTGAGGAGGGTGGCAGGCCCCGGTAAGCCTGGTGATGCAGGTGTCTGGCTGTGGGAGCCTGTATCCAGCTGCTCTGACTACCTGCCTGCAAATGAGATTCTTAAATAGGCCAGGAATGTCATTTCTCTACTTATCCCACTGTTGTTTCCACGTTTTTGCAATTTGTCTTCCATTTATGGGCAACATAGAATGTCGCAACTTCAATTCCTTTATTACACTGGAAATTACACTCCTGGAACATGAAAGAGTATCAATCCAATGGATGTATTCATCTAAATGAGACCCAAGGTTGTAATAAAAACCTGAGTCTCAATCTATCTCTTTTTGAATTCTAATAAGAGTACTTAGAGATTTGATATTTTACTCTATTTTCACGCTTTGCAATGCACCAAAATACAACTAGCCTCGCCTCTCTCCATTTCTCCTTTAAGGGGTTAAGACATTAGATTTGAATTCCTCTACATGACTTTACAGGAGTCATAGCTCATGTTTTCAGACATAGTCTACGGATAAGAGTGGCATAAATGTTAACACCAAGGGCTAATTCATACCATTCTCTTCCTTCTGTCACCAAAAGTGTACTCACTGCATATATGTGTAACAATGTGCTTGGCAATGTGGATTGTTAGGAAAGTAAGGCAGGGATGGTGACCGCCCTCCAGGGAGCAGGGAGGACAGACACTAGAGGCAGGATTAGGATGAGGGAAGCACCACGTGCTCAGTGCAGCTGAGGGCCAGTGCTCAGAGCTGATGAAGAGGAGGGCCTGGGAGCAGCAGAAGGCTCCACTCTGACAAAAATCTGGGGCTCCTCAATTTAAATGACATCAGATTTTGATTTCCTCTTCTAAAAAACTGAGACAACTCAAGTAGTTGTCACACAGGCAAATGTAAAGATTAAATGAAGTTTGCAGATTATAGTCTGAGAATCTGAATTTAGTGAACATAGCTGCCTTTAGCATTAATGTGACATATAGTAACTTGTAGAGTCCATGATCAGCCCCACCAAGAGAGGCTTTGACTGCCGCTCCCTTAACACTGTCAGGGGTCTGCGTGTTGAGGCCCCAAATGCAAACTCTAGGAGAGGGGTTGCCTTCTGAACTGTGAAGGAGCAAAGCCCAAGTTTCCAGGCCTAGAGCAGTGTCTGGTACATTAAGGAGAGAAATCCTACAGCACTTGAAACATTTGCAGAGAACCAGCATCGAGGAAAAATGGCTGCTCTGTATAAATGTATAGTATAAATGAGATAAACGGTCCCTTCCCTCATCCTCAGTTAGTCTCAGACCACCTCTGGTGATATTATTTTAAGACAAAGATGTTTTTAAAAGCTATAGAGGGACTTCCCGGGTGGCGCAGTGGTTAAGAAACCGCCTGCCGACTCAGGGGACACGGGTTCAACCCCTGTCCGGAAAGATCCCATATGCTGTGGAGCAACTAAGCCCACGTGCCACAACTACTGAGCCCGCGCGCCTGGAGCCTGTGCTCCGCAACAAGAGAGGCCACCGCAATGAGAAGCCTGTGCACCGCAAGGAAGAGTAACCCCTGCTCGCCGCAACTAGAGAAAGCCCGCACACAGCAGTGAAGACCCAACGCAGCCAAAAATAAATAAATAAATAAATAAACGAAATAAAAAAATAAAAGTTATAGAGACCAGGATATAGGTTATAAAATGTAGATGGGGCAGAGGGTGATGAAAAATGGGACATTCCTATATTTTTAGCTATGAAAGGTCACAACGTTACTTCGAAAGCTATTTCCTGGCTATTTGGGTAAAGAAAGGGAGGGCTTCCCTCAAGCATGGAATGTAAGAAGGCACCAAATCTAAGTGATCAAGATAAATCATATTTTAACGCAATATATAAAAATGAAAACACCACAACATACATGCTGAAGAAAATAGCAAAATTTTAAATAAAGACAGAAATGACCCTGCATTTGGATGACGCTGACAGTCTTACAGAGGAAGGCTTCACGTTGCCAATGAAATTTGGGCAATTTCTGTTCAGTCTCTAAAATTCTTACCAAAGAAAATGAGAAGCTCAGACCTGGTCAATGTCCTCAACTGCTTGAACAGGACACTAACTCTTCTTTCTACACTACAGTCGAGCTGGGGTCCTGAGAAAGGTGTTTCAGAAACTCGAGTTAAATAAAAATTATTTAAGACTGTCACAGAGTCACAAGAAATTGTCAAACACTGCAGTTCTCTCAAACAGGTAAAGAAGTAGTCTTGAAAATATTAATGAGTTTGCTTCCATTAAAGCTAGGAAAGTAAAATTATATTAAATTCTTGTTTTCGTATGAAGAAACTATAGTTTAAACAGTTTAATAAAATGCTGTGTTTTAACAACCATATATTTTAATACCCTACCTTCAATATTTAAAATATTTTCAGAAAATATATTAAAATGTAAAAAATTCTAAAATATTTAATTTAAATAAAACAATATAAATTTAATTTAAAAATATTAAAAAATACTGTGAGTTTTAAAATATTCCCACTTTTCAGTTATTCAGTACTTCCTCCCCCACTTTAACGCTGTATCCTTGAAAGACACCATGAAGTCCCAGAGCATCTACAGGCGCGCTCAGCTCCCGCGTCCTCAGCCCCGGTGGTGGCCGCGCTCCGACTCACCCCCAAGGCGTCCCCGACACTGTCCTGTAGTCCCATCGCCGCCGCGTTCCCCTCTCTCTGAGCCGTCGCAGCACAGCGCCAGAAACGAGCCCGAATCTGTAAAATCGGCCCCAACTCGCTTCCCAGCTTCAAACCCCTCAGAAAACGGCTTCTTTCCCAAAAATGGCCTCGCTTAAGTTTCTGTGCGAAAATAAAGCACAAAACTCAGGGAAGCCCAGAAAATGCAAGGTTCCGGGCTTGCTACCAGACAAAAATATCGCTGGAGAGGCCGCATTAAGGTTCCCTCTGCAGCACTCAGCACCGTGAAAATGAAGGGGGTTTTTCGCACTACTATATCAGTATAAAATTGCTCCGTGAGAACCCGACCCACTCCCTCTCGTGCTGCCCAAACCGCGGAACCTGCAACTCTCCGACGTGGGCGTTTCCCTAACACATCCGATCAAAAGACATCCTGTGCCCTCTTGCGACCGCGTAGAGAAGCGTGCTGTTCCCGGTTCCAGGGAAGGTTCTATGATATTTTATTGTTTAATTCTACTAAAGTTGTTCAACACATCCATAATTATGGCAAGTGATAAACAAAAAAAAATGTTGATAATATCTGATGAATATCTAGCAGCCAGTGAAATTAAAAATTATTTTCTGATATGAAGCAAAATTTAAACTACCGAAAAATAAATATTAAGAAAATAATTTAAGATTTTCAATGATTTTGAGCAATTTTAAATTATTTTTAAGTATATCTATACTTTGGTATTATTATAAAGTATTTATATAAAACTTATATGGATATGTAATTTGATATATTACTATTTATATAAGTAAATATCCTACCTCAAAAATCATTCTGCAAACTTAGTCATAAGTTATAACAAAATTCAATAGCTTTTCCACTTAATTTATAGCTTTCAATTTTATGTCATTCTTAACCCTGCATAGAATACAAACAGTAAGCTTTGCACTTTCTCTGTCTACATATAAAGTAAATATACCCATGAAGTACAAAACTAGACACACAGTATATCTGTGTTATCAAAATTTCATGCTGGGGGCAATTAGGAAAAAACCTATCTAAAAAGGATCTGTGGGCAGGAGAAGAGGCAATAATGGGGGAAAAAAAGGTTGAGAAATGTTGTCCTAACCCATCTGGAGAGTGCAAAATGAAAAGCAAAAACAGAAGTAGAAAGTTAGAGGGAACATTCAGAAAATGGAAACCAATTCGCTCCCATTTAAGACCCAGGCCTGAAGGAAGGTCTTCAGAGAACCTAGAGAGCAGGGTTCACAGAGTCCCCACCTCAGCCAGGCCGGCAGCATCTGCAGGGTCCCCGATGGCCCCAACTTTGTCCTTACTCCTGGCCCTGGTGCTGCTCAGCTGCAACTCCAACTGCTCTCTGGGCTGCGACCTGCCTCAGACCCACAGCCTGGCTAACACGAGGGCCCTGATGCTCCTGCAACAAATGAGGAGAATCTCCCCCTTCTCCTGCCTGAAGGACAGAAATGACTTTGGATTCCCCCAGGAGGTGTTCGGAGGCAACCAGTTCCAGAAGGCTCAAGCCATCGCTGTCATCCATGAGATGATCCAGCAGACCTTCCAGCTCTTCAGCACAGAGGGCTCAGCTGCCGCTTGGGATGAGACCCTCCTGGACAAGTTCTGCACTGCACTTTATCAGCAGCTCACTGACCTGCAAGCCTGTCTGATGCAGGAGGCGGGGCTGGAAGGGACTCCCCTGCTGAAGGAGGACTCCATCCTGGCTGTGAAGAAATACTTCCACAGAATCACTGTCTATCTGCAAGAGAAGAAGTACAGCCCTTGTGCCTGGGAGATTGTCAGAGCAGAAGTCATGAGATCCTTCTCTTCATCAACAAACTTGCAAGAAAGACTCAGGAGGAAGGAATGACACACACCTGGTTCAACACCGAAATGATTCTCAGTGACTAACAAGACCATACTTCCACCTGTGCTGCCATGTCAAAGACTCTCATTTCTGCTCTCATCATGCCCTGAATTGAATGAATTTGTCAAGTGTTTTCAGGAATATTAAGCAACATGATGTTCTACTCTACAGGCACTCGTCCCTCATAGATGCCCATGCTGATCTATCTACTTACTTATCTACTTAAATATTTATTTATCTATTTTAATATTTATTTCACTATTTATAAAGATTTAAATTATTTTTATTTACATAATATTATGTGCATGTATACAATGTGGTTAAGAGAATAAATATATACTTTGTATTAACTCAGTTTATGAGTTTTCTTTGTGCATTAAATTCTTACTAGAGAAAACTTCCTGTTTTGTTTTTTTTCTTTAAAAAAGAAACACCAAGGGGCTTCCCTGGTGGCGCAGTGGTTGAGAGTCCGCCTGCAGATGCAGGGGACACAGGTTCGTGCCCCGGTCTGGGAAGATCCCACATGCTACGGAGCGGCTGGGCCCGTGAGCCATGGCCGCTGAGCCTGCGTGTCCGGAGCCTGTGCTCCGCAATGGGAGAGGCCAAAACAGTGAGAGGCCCGCGTACCACTAAAAAAAAAAAAAAAGAAAGAAACACCAAGCCTGAATGTGTAACCTGATGAAAGAATGTATGTTACAATTCCTTGACCCATCATTACGATTTTCACGTAAGAAATAAAAATAGACTTCTTCTAGCCAGGTCGTGGGTTGCCCTCAGGACCTAGAGGTGAACATAACTAATCCAATTCTGCTTTGGGTAACTTTGATTTTTTTTTTAAAGGAAAATAACCTAAAAACAATAATCAGTTAATACAGGGACTTCCTTGGTGGTGTAGTGTTTAAGACTCTGCTCTCCCAATACAGGGGGCCCGGATTCCATCCCTGATCAGGGAACTAGATCCTGCATGCCACAACTAAGAGCCCACATGCCGCAAACAACTAAAAGATCCTGAATGCTGCAACCAAAGATCCCGAATATCGCGATGAAGATCCTGCACGCAGCAATGAAGATCCCGTGTACCACAACTAACACCTGGCACAGCCAAATAAATAAATAAATAAATTTTAAAAATCAGTTAACTCACAATTAAATTTAATTATTTTTAAAATAGTACTAATTTGTAGTAGAAATTAATATCGGTTAAATTTAGTGCTACAGTGAGGTGGGAAAATGGAATTCCCCCAGCAGCAGGTGGATCATGTCATGCGAGGATATAGAAATTAAAGCAGTAGATATTACCTATAGTTAACTAGTAGACATTTCAGTGCAAATGTCCATTGGATACTGGAGATGGCAATTTATAAGCAATTCCATGAAGTGTAAAGCATGGAACAGAAGAAGTGATCAAACAGGAGGAGAGTATCACATGAGAAAAGGACTGAAAATTTAATCCTATGACCTTAACGTTAAAAGTGAGGGAACGCTACAAAGGAAAGCAAGGGGAATGGCCATATGTTAACAGGACAAGAGAGAAAAGTGAGAAGACCATGTTTGAAAGACTGGAACTGCTTAGAAGATTCAATGCATTCGTGAAAACGTACATGGAAAGTGCTCCTACGTTGGGAAAAGAGATGGCATTGGCCACTTAGTGACAGCTTGTTTGGTAGAATTAATCAGCAGAAACCATAGTGGAGAAGGTGGAAGGATGAATAATAGAAGGGAATGACAATATATACAGAAAATAGGTTTGAGATATTTGCCATCTGAATTGGAGGAGAGACATAGGGTGGAACCTAGAATGGATGTGGATTATTTTTTTCTCTGCATTGTTTTCCTTTTTTGAACTATTTTTTGCTTCTGAAGAGATTTCATGGATTTGATGTACTGAAAACTCATATCAATGTTCAAGATTTGATTTACTTTAAATCCTGACATTTAATCACTTACAGTGATAATGTATCATTATTTTGATGAATATGATGTTGAATGTCAGTAAGCTGCTCTGCGCTTGAAACCATCCACTACAAGGGAAACAGATAGAACTGACCTTAGTGAGAGCTGATTTGCTGAAATTAATCAGCAGAACCCATTCTGGAGCAAGTGGAAGGGTAACAAGAGAAGAACTCCCATTGTCATTATTTCACCTGGGGAGTCACTTTACTTCTTTCACTCTCATCATAGTCAGATTTGCATTTGTTTTCCTTTTACCTCAGTACATCAAATGCAAGGACAGCTTTCCAAGAAAGTTGAATGGAGAAGCAAATCAATGATGTATTGCACATTATGGAAAATCATGGTATGGGCCCTTTATGTTTCCATTTTTGCTTCCCTCTTAAGATACTCAACTCAAGATGATAAAGGAAGTAATTCAGTAGTAGCAAGACAACCCCTGCCCAGAAAAATACTAAATGAAAAAGAACGTATAACATTACAAAGACTCTGACACCAGAAAAGCAGAGAAGGCTAATTGTATCTAGCATCCTATGCCCTACATTTTTACCACCCTACGTCTTCACTGTGAGATGGAGAATGATGAACCAAGAGGCTCAGTAGAAATGTACTGAATCATCTAATGATGCTTAATAATTACTTCAATATAAGGCTCTGACGCGAGGTCACTAGAAGCTTCTGATGGGAGGTCTAATGGAAAATCTAAGAATACTCTTTGTTAATAATTATTTGGAATAATTATTATGAACTCTGTACTAATGATAAAATGGTGAACAAGATATAGACCTGTCACCTATGGTGGTTACTTGTCAAACAGGTCTAATAAATCTATTTTCAAGAAGACCAATCCCAAAGGATAAGCCAGCTTGGCTGATATGGAAAATAAAGAGGGCAGAAACAGAGCCCAGGACTAGAAGTAAACACAGCCAACCTCGTAGCAAGATAAATGTAACTCCTCACCCTAAAGGCCAATTTACCTCAGTTCCTTTTACCCCATACATCATGTTCAACTTTCAACAGAAACTTACCATACTAAAAGGTGAAAAACACAGTTTGAAGAGACAGAGCAAGTATCAGAACTAGACACATATACAGTAGAGATTTAGAAATGATCAGACCAGGAGTCAAAATTATAGTGATTAAAGTGCAAAGGGCTCTCATGAAGTCATCTATTTATTCTTCTACTTAATCTCAGTCATACTATGTATGGTATTTAAAATAGTTTTGTTCATATAATACCATGTTCAACTTTATAGTGTATTCAGTATAATAAAATATGCTTACCTCTATATTGTTTCAAATTATTTTCTTGTTTAATTTATGAAACTCTCCCCCAGATGACATTTGGATTTTTTTTTTCTTACAAAAAGAAGTAGCTTTAATTTGCAAGGCATACTGAAACATGGATGATAAATTCTACTCATCATTCTCATCATTCATTTATTTCAGTGGTTTATATTTTATTTTATTTTTTTAAATTTTATTTATTGTTCACAGTGCTGGATCTTTGTTGCTGTGCGCAGGCTTTCTCTAGTTTTGGCGAGCAGGGGCTACTCTTCGTTGTGATGCGCGGGCTTCTCATTGCGATGGCTTCTCTTGTGGAGCACGGGCTCTACGAGTGCGGGTTTCAGTAGTTGCTGCACGTGGGCTCAGTAGTTGTGGCTCACGGGCTGTAGAGCACAGGCTCAGTAGTTGTGACCCACAAGCTTAGTGGCTCCGCGGCATGTGGGATCTTCCCGGACCAGGGATCGAACCCGTTTCCCCTGCAATGGCAGGCGGATTCTTAACCACTGCACCAGCAGGGAAGTTCCAGGTTATATTTTAAAACTTCATATTTCTATATTGGGTATATGATAGTTCTGAGAATACAGAGGTGAAAAAAGAGAATGCCAAACCTATTCTTCTGGAGAGTTCAGTTTGGAAGAGATAAAAGTTGTAAAAACAGTAATCATGCTAAATTATTTCAATTAAGTTTCCTATTACAATGAGAGATAGGGAAAAGGGGATTCTCTCACCAGAATCTGGAATGAGGCATCTCAAGAAGGGGAGAAAGCACATGGACTCCATAAAGTGGCCAAGAAACATCTAAAGACAGACTTCCCATTGGAAGCAGCATATGTGGATGTCGTTCCTTAGGAGTAGAGTGTAGAACGAGATGACGACCGAAAGCTCATGAGGACCTTCAACTTTTAAGAGTGAGAAAGAGGAGAGTCTGAAGAGGGCACAAAGGTGGAGTAGCCAGTGCACTTAGGAGTCAAGCAGGGAAAAATGATCTTCAGAAAGCACCAAAGAAGCAAACAAAGAGCTTGAGAATTACAGAGGATGGAAGTTAAATAATTATTTATATGTGATATGGGTTTCTGCATTGAGTCTAGATTCTGCCAGGACACACGTGTGATGCTGGGGAATCACTTAACTTCCCTGAGCCTCAGTTTCCTCAAATATAAAGTATGGAAAATATTCCTAGAGTTGTATTGAATATTAGACCAACCAGAACATTTAAGAGCACTTAGCAGAGTATCATCCACAGAGTGAGGGCTAAACAGGTAGTGTGTTGTTTCCTATATTTTTCATATAGGTCTAAATGGGAATAATGAATTCTCCTCCCCCTCTCTCTGTCACTGACTGCAGAACAATGACAGCCTAAAAAACAGAACTGGGAGAAAGTGTGTCATCAATTGTATGTAATTTTACATACAATAATATACATATATGGTACATATATATGAATACATAGTATAAAATATACCATATATCTATCTGCTGATTCTGATACATGGCACAATTCCCCTTCCCCTCTGTTTTCCTGGATCCCATTCTTTCACTAAAATATCACAATCATTCAGTTCCACCCAGTGTAGAAATCCATAGTGTACTTTCCCCATTCACTCTGCATTCAGCTGTACTGCCCATTCATACCGCTGTTTCCTTCTCCATTAGGGTTTCTGGCTGTCAATTTCCGCTAAAGACTACAAAGCCACCAATGGAAAGCAGAAGCTGAGTGAAAGTTCTAGGTTTGTCAGAAACTCTCATATGACTCCACGCTCTCCGCCTGCCAAGCACTGCAGGTCCAGACTGTCCAGACTCCCAGAGAAACACAGTAAATAGATGGCACCCTGCCCAACACTGAACAGTGGTGGAGAATCCAGGAGCTCACCTGTGCCTCTATTTGCACACTTCCACGTGCTGACTGCACTAGGAGGAACTCACCTGGTTCAGGACTCTTATTTGCTCAAAAAGCCCAAAGCGCAGGAAACATGGAGTTGAAAGGCAGCAGCAGCTTGAGAACTTGGAAGGAGAACAGAGATGTTTAAAGCGTTCACTGGAACAGCGGCAGGTCCTCAGGACATGGAAGAACTCCGATCAGCTGCACCGAGGCAAGTGTTTCTCCAGAACATTCCTTTTCAGAGAAGAAAAGAATGAGGTGCATGCGATAGCACAGAGTTCTCCCATAAGGATGTGGCCACTAGCAGTGTCCCCAGCACTGATACCACAGCAGCCTGCGGAGTCTTGGAAGGGACGAGGGTTACCTCAGTGCCAGCTGCAAACTTGTTTTGTCCTTAGGACCCAGCAAGTAATCACAGAGCAGGGAAGGATATTCCTGGGGACAATGCAATCCAAGGAATTTCTTACATTCCATCATGATGTCTTTGCCCCTTTGAAAGACAAACAAAATAAAACATGCTTGAATAGAAGGGACACAGGCAGGGATTTTAATATATTTAGCAACAACTGGGGTAGAGCCTTTCCAGCAGGGCAGGTATCAGTAACATGCACACTGGAAGGTCACAATTTCTAAAAGCAACAAAGAGCTAAGTGGAAATTCATTTATTTAATTTAGGCACTTTGGAAAGAGGACACTGATGGATCAATCATCTTTCTATTCTTTCCAGTTGGTGCATATAGCACTGAGTAGGTACTTTTAAAGTCAGAAGGACATTTAAAGTACATTTAGAGGTTTGGAAACCTTCCTAAGGATTAGGGTCCTAAAACAAGCAGAAACCATTCCTATATTACGGCTAAAAATATCATTTTATTAACAAATGATTTTTTAAATAATATTTTTATTTCAATTCTTCAGTATTATGATGTTTTAATGGGCTGAGGCTAGAAATTTAAAGAAAGACAACTATACAAGGCCATGAGGGTGACTCTGGAGTTCAAGCCAGACTCTCCCTGCTAAGGAGCCCATTAAAAACCTTCACTGCTTCTGTCTAAGAAGCGCGTATGCTCTTCCGTCTTCGTCATACCCATATCTTAACCAAGAGTTGGAACAATGGCGTAGAGATCCTTCCCTGGACTCTATCAGTAGACAAACGATGTCCAGCCTAGACTGTAGGTGAGAAATGGAGGTGTCTTCATTGAGAATGAGAACAGGCTGACCTGAGGAGGTCTCCTGGGAAATCAGTGAGGTCCTTGTTGACTGGAAACAAACGACAACGTAGGAGCTGGGAGTTCAGTTTTTTGGGAGGACTCACTGGACTATAGCCTGGAGGACAGCCTCTCAGTCAGCTCTGACGAACTGCTCCAAGGACATAATGGGGACGTCAGTATATAGGTGATTGTGGTGAAGGGGATACGTGCAATCAAGGACACATCTTCGTAGAAGGTTGCTGCTAGTCATGAGGAGCATTTGTCACTATTAATGCTTTTAGTGCTTTTCTAAGTATGAGAAGTTGCAAAAAATTGAATTCATAGAATTTTCTCAGGAAATTATCTAACTACCTGCAGGCCTATTCTGTCAGTTTTCCCAGAGCAGAGAGTGCCCCATTCCTGATCTCCACCCTGAACTCCTGTCAGGGCGTGTTGGGGTAAGGGACTGCTGTGGCTAATGACTTTATTCTTGTAGAACCAGATGGTGAGTGACTTTTTAGTTGTCATCCTGAAGGAGAAATGTCAGAGCTCACATGGCTAGAAATTGTTAGGTGCTTTTTTTTTTTCTCTTAAACTCACAAGAAAACGCAAGCGTTAAAAATACGTAGATTCCAGGGGTCAGCTCTTCTAGGGTTAATAAAGTTATTTTACCATATTTCATTGAAGAAATCACTCACGAAATCTTAGACTTGGCAGTGCGTGGCTTGTGTGATCTCAGTTCCCTCACCGGGGATTGAATCGGGGCCACGGCAGTGAGAGTGCCGGATCTTAACCACTAGGCCACTAGGAAACTTCCTTTTTTTTCAATAGGCAGAAAAATCTATTCCCTTCTAACTACTTAATAGTGATTTTGTCTATTCTGATTAGAACTTAAAGTCAGTTCAGTGGACTCAGACCACACCTCATGTAGCCCTACAAAACCATAGACAGTAACCCTTTGGCATCTTAAGTGGAATAAGGGTCCTTTGTCATCTCACTGTCCTCTGTCTGCTTATTTCGTTGGTTCCTAAATATCATGTTCATGTGCAGTCTTCACTTTCTTTAATGGGTGCTTTCAGACAAATCATTGTAAGCACCCTAAGGTTTGCCCTTGTACCTTTGGTACATTTGGTTCAGTTCATTCGTCCAGATTTATATTTCTCTCCAGTTGTATAAGTGAGTTGGATCCAATAGGGTTATTGAGAGTGTTGAGTTAATTTTTTTTTCTATGTTTTGGCTGCGCCACGGCACATGCGAGATCTTAGTTCCCCGACCAGGGATCGAACCTGTGCCCCCAGAAGTGGAAGCTCGGTGTCTTAACTACTGGACTGCCAGGGAAGTCCCTAAATTTTAAAGAACTTAGAAAGTGGCTAGTCCATTAGTAGCAAGCAATAAAATTCAGTTCTTACTTTTTAATATCACGATTCCTATTAAGCAGATAAGATCAGGATCTTTTGGAATCATCTAATTCCCTTCCTTTAATTCTAGTTTTCTTAAAGTACCCTTCTCATTGCCTGAATGCATTTATCACCTAGACGGATGCTCAGCAAGACGGATCTTGCTGATCCTCCCAGACAGGGTTAGTGTTCTAGCAATTGGGGTTCTGGTTGCCAGTCACTTGTGAGCTGGTGGGTGTGACTTCTTCCTTCTCTCCTCAAAACTGATCATTCATGGATTAAATGAAAGAAAAATGAGGGAGCTGGTCTTGCGAAGCTGAAGGCCATCAACTGACCCAGGACTTGGTCTTTTCTGAGCTTCTGGCAGAAGCAACCATGTTCCTGTCTTTCTGTTTTTCACATTGGCCTCATCCTTCTCCTCTGACGTAGCCTCCTCTCCAACTGTGCTGCACTCAAGTTAGCTAAATTAGTATCCGGCATTGTGTCAGGGGGAAATCACTTCCCTTCTTTCACATTCATGACATTCAGACTCACATTTGTTTTCTTTATGCCCACAAGACAGCTGTCGACTTTTACTTTCTAGGACAGTTGCAGTGATAAACAAAAAATCTAAAGTTTGAAAATGATAGAGACTGGAGCCCCTTTGCCTTTCTTTACCTCCCTTTATTGTTCTTACCTCATCATGAATTAGAACTAATGCAGGAGCAGCGAGACAAATCTTGTCCAATAAGTCACTAAGTGAATATAAGTGACAAAAACTTTAAATGAAAAATTACACACAAGTAAAGGAAAGAAGGCGATTTCTCTCTGACCTAATCCTGGGCCTCGCTGGCCTGCATTCTCAGAGGGAGACAGAGACAGAGGAAGGGAGAAGCCCACTGGCATCAACTGACTGAATGAACAACTGAACCTCACTGGTTTCTGTGACATAAGCTTTAACGAGAGACAACACCGTCGCTGAATTCTCTGCCCCCAGCTCAGAAACTTTGAGCATAACAAGTGTTGACTAGTTTTAGTAAAGGAGTTGAATAATAAAATTTGTATTTGGCAAAATAAAAATTATGTGTCTACTCAGGGTAAAATGATTAGAATTGGGTAACTCCTCCACCACCTTAGAGAAAACACACTTTTGCTCTCAGCATCTGAGGGCTGCTGACACTTCTGATACCTGAGGACATGGGTCAGGAGGGGAGGAGGTCACCACTGAGGACTAGGGTCCTTCACACAAACACTCCGGGAGCAAGGGTGAGGGTCCTGGAAGATGAATTATTTTCCCAACAAATAAACAAGCCCCTCCACAGATAGGAGATTGTAAAGTCCTCGGGATGTGGTGAGCCTGCCCTCAGGGTGGGAGTCCAGGTTAGGAAGGGGACTCTGTCACTCTAGAGGAGAGGGTGTAACTAGATGTGATCTCTCCCTTGTGACTGAGGTGCTGCTGGGGAAATACAATTGTCTTGGAATTAGGATCTCCACACCCATATTCTCCTGAAAAGAACCAGGATTCCTGGTGGGGGTACTGGCCCAGCCTGTGGAGGACTATAGGTCTCCAGTAAGAAAATGGTGGAAAGAAAGGACAATATCTATAATAGTCCTCACCTCGTGGTCCCCTGAAGCATGACCACATGGACATGAAGGAACATGTTCTAGAAGGAAAGGAAACATGGGAGAAGCTCATGGACTCATAATAATCAGCCTCTTCTCTAAATCAAACACTAAACAAAACCCATCTTTTGTTTCAAACAGCTTATGCCAGAGTGATCTGGTAAATCCCTAAGCAAATACAGAAAGCATACGGCTGAGGGAGCCTGCCTTCCTAGGTAAACTAAGAGGTAACAATGGAACCTAAGATCAGGGCTAAAAATTTCTTCCTGGAACAGAGAAGACCAACATTTATGCATGAAAGAGATATAGAATGTGCGTATTTACAAACCTACATCACTTCTGACTTTAAGACGAAAACCTTTCTCATTTCATTAATAAATATCCATTTGGATGGGCACATCTGAAATTACTGGGAAAATTAAACTTCTTGCAAAATTAATAGTTTAGAATGATGACATCTTCATAGACCATACTGAGAAGATATAAGTGAAAATCAAAAAAAGGAAGTAAAAGTGTATAGAAATGTTTAGAAAATGAAAATTACTGTGTTCCCTATTTAATGGCCTTGCTTACAAAGAATGTCATCACAGAACCTACCCCCAAGGTTCCCCCGGACGCCCGTCTCAGCCAGGCCAGCAGCAGCCTCATTTGCCCCATGGCCTTCGTGCTCTCTCTACTGACCGCCCTGGTGGTGTTCAGCTACGGCCCTGGTGGATCTCTGGGCTGCGACCTGTCTCAGAACCACGTGCGGATTAGCAGGAAGAACTTCATGCTTCTGGGCCAGATGCGGAGAATCTCCCCTCGCTTCTGTCTGAAGGACAGAAAAGACTTCGGTTTCCCCCAGGACATGGTGGATGGCAGCCAGCTCCCGAAGGCCCAGGCCACCTCTGTCCTCCACGAGATGCTCCAGCAGGTCTTCCGCCTCTTCCACACAGAGCGCTCCCCTGCCACCTGGGACACCTCCCTCCTGGACAAACTCCGCACTGGACTCCATCAGCAGCTGGAGGACCTGGACGCCTGCTTGGTGCAGGCGATGGGAGATGAAGAAACTGCCCTGGGAGTGACGGGCCCTACACTGGCCGTGAAGAGGTACTTCCAGGGAATCCACCTCTACCTGAAAGAGAAGAAATACAGTGACTGTGCCTGGGAAATTGTCAGAGTGGAAATCATGAGATCCTTGTCTTCATCAACCAACTTGCAAGAAAGGATAAGAATTATGCATGGAGACCTGGGGTCACCTTGAAATGATTCTCATTGACTAAGATGCCCTATCACCCTTGCACACATGTCTTTAGTCATTTCAGAAGGCTCTTATTTCAACTTTAATCACAGAATTTATTGTATTAATTCAGCTACTACTTTGTCAGTAGTGATAAGGAAGTATATGTTAAATTTATTCAGCTTCAGGGGCATCAGTCCCTAAGCAATGACTACCCTGTTATTTATTTATTCTGTTTATTTGTTTATTTATTTATTTATGTATCTTATTTTTATATTTTCATATCAATATATTTATACTTACATTGTATTAAAATTTAGAAAATATTCACCTTTCCATTTCATTAAATTTGCATTTTGTTTTATTTATTAAATTCTTATGAGAGAAAATTTCTTGAGTTTTTTAAGTTCTGAAACCTACATTCTTATCTTTTTCTGTGTAAATTTATTTCAGATTAGTATTGGTCCATTTTGTCCTTTGGAACAGTCCTACCACTTTCATTTCAGGAAATGCTTGTCAAAAGGTGGAATTCCATGGAATTGAGGGAAGTCCTGGAAATTATGGAGAATGGTTAGTCCTGATGTCATAGGTGTAACTGATTTATACCACCAGGAAAGAGTGGTCGGTGCAAATACCTGTGGGAAGGAGTCATCTCCTCGAGGGAAGCTGGTGACATACGGTGTTGACTGGCCAATCCTGGCACCTTCCTCTCACCTTCTCCCCGGTCCTGCTTTACTGAACCATTCATCCCTTACACATAACTTCAGACCCTCCACCTCACTGACCAGCTACACAGCTGCTCTGGTTCTGTGCAGGTTTCCAGCTTCAAGGTTTCTGTTAGAGTGAAAGCCACAGGAAGAGCGCACAAGTGAAAGGAGAGTTCTAGGATTTTCAAAACTTCTATGAGAAGGAGCCAGGGTTCATGGCACTGGATCCCAGCTCTGCTATTAATAGCAGTGTGACCTTGACAAATAACACAATCACTAAGCTCCCTAGTTTCCTCATCTTTAATATGGGGACAATAGTAGTATTTTTTCATAGGATTATTCTCAGGATTCAATGAGTAAATATACACAAGAGGCATAATAGTGTGTCTGTCAGAAATAATCAGGACTGTTAGAGTCACAGAGTGGCTACTATTGGGGAGGAGAAGGAGAGCTGCTCTGAGGTAGCAACTGGAAAGCAACATAAGAAACATGCTAGGTCCTGGGCAAAATGTATTACGTTTAACTTGGGTGCTAGTTTCACAGTGTATTCAGTGTGTGAAATTTCCCTGTGCTGTATGTTGAAGATACTTGCAATTTCTGTGTATTATACTTCTTTTTTTTCAAAACAATTTATTTATTTATTTATTTACATTTTATTTTTGGCTGCATTGGGTCTTCGTTGTGGCAAGTGGGGGCTACTCTTCCTTGCGGTGCGCAGGCTTCTCATTGCGGTGGCTTCTCTTGTCACGAAGCATGGACTCTAGGTACGCAGGCTTCAGTAGTTGTGGCACACAGGCTTAGTTGCTCCGCGGGATGTGGGATCTTCCCGGACCACGGCTTGAACTCGTGTCCCCTGCATTGGCAGGCGGATTCTTAACCACTCTGCCACCAGGGAAGTACTTGTGTATTATACTTCTGAAAGATTTTCTGGGAATTAGTAAAAATTCTTTGAGAAAGAAGGATCAGTAGAAAATACTTGGATCTACTTTAAAAATGAATAATATGGAAATAACAGAGACCTCAAATAATGCAAAAAGTCACAAACACTTTTCATTGATAACGTTTGTTGCTTCTTTAGTATGAGAAAGGCACAAAATAGCTTCTGAACCCTTTCATTTTGGGGGCTTACAGCAGCAACGCAGAAGCAGGAAGAAAAAAGCAGGAGCTATGAAAGGTAAGGTTCTGCTCTCTAATCCTGGGTTCTCCCGGGTTTGATCTTAGTTCTCTTCTCCATACAGTCCCAGGTCTATAATTGCTGGCAATGTCACCTCCTAGAGCCTGTACTCTCAGAAAATAATGGCCCCCCAGAGGAGAGACTCAGAGCTAGAAAGCAAAGAAGTCAGGACCTGGGACACTTCTAACCCAGGCTCTGCTCGTCCATGTGAAAGCTGGGCCATGGCGCTTACTCATCAAGTGACAGTGTGAGACGTGGTGGAACAATGACTGTTTTGGTGGCAAAATTTTGGATAATGACTCAGACAACTTAACCTCCCTAAGTTTCATAGTCTGTGTCTGGGAGAGTCCCAGGATTGTTGTGATGATTGCCTGGGGCAATGTGTGTGAAAGAGCTTTGAAATGACACTGCTCTACACACATGGACCTTACTATTAGTGTCATTGAACCTCTGACCTAGAATAATTCTAGTTCCTGGGCATTAATCTTGAAAGAATCTCTTCCCAGTAGAACAGTCTGCTCAGTATGTTCCACTCTCTCTTTGCTTCCACTCTCCCTAGACACACCCAGGCTCCTATTTTTGGTTTGCAGAGCTCACCTGAAAGGCATTCATGAGACACCAGCCCCACTCTCTCTTCAGAAAGGTGATTCATATCTTCTGTCATCTCAGGCATCCCTCTTGCTAGCTGGCCCTGTGGAATTCCAGGGTCCTAGTCCAGCAAGAGGTTGACACGAGGGAGTCCCACTGGGAACAGATTATGGAAGGAAGCCTTGGGGTAAGGCATCTTCTGAAAACAAAATGGTGTCTCTCAAAAACAGCAAAGTTCATTCTTCACAAGTAAATCGTTTCTTCTAAAAGAGAATGTTTTCTTTTGTCTCTGCTGCATTTGGGGGAAGGATGCAGTAGCCCAGGAACTGGGTTTAGGGAAAAGAAGAGGTTCTCCAGTTCTCACTGAGAGCTGACTTTGAGTGTTTGAGGCAGAGGAAGGTTAGAGAGAGAGTCTGACAGTGGCCTTGCACACCCTCTACCATCTCAGCCACCTTCATTTGTGTCATGATGAATACAGCCCTTCACAAAGCAAATACAAAAGCATAGGAATTTGACAAATGCTGAGGGGCTTTACAAATTGAGAAAATCCATTAAAGAACGAGTCTCAGGAACTGGACTTCCCAGTCCTTCCCCTTCTCCATCATGATACTGATCTGTAAACAGCCGTGGGTTGGAATGTTTCGGGTTACACAGGCACATAGATTCCCAATGTCCCAATCAGCCCCTAGGAACAGAGACAAGAAACTTCACATATTCCCCAAAACAGCACTGGAATTTGGCATTCCTGAGGTCTCAAGTTCAGAAGGAAATGGAACAAACCAGAGGACCCCAAATATTTTGATGGAGAATAACTTTCTTCTAACTCCAAGGCCTTCTTGCGTCCTGATGAAGGCTGGGCAAAGCAGCTCAGCTCCCCAGTTCTCAATTTAGCCTTAATGAAAGTGTACAGCTGAGGACTTTTCGCCTTTCCTTTCTCATGGGACAGGCTCTGCAGCAGCAGGGATGCAGAACTCCTGGCCATGTTTGTGGTTGAGCAAGCAGGGACAAGAGGAGGCCAAAGGGGAGGCAGAGCAGTATAGGATCTTAGCAAACCTGGGAGTGGAACTGCATAGTCTTATCAGGCTTAGGAAAGAGATCTCCATCTACATCAGGTACCATAGCACTCAGCTCACTCTCCAGCTACACTTCTTATTCCCACCCAGTAATCTGCACACTGTTAGGGACATCATTGGTCCTCAGAGTTGTTAATAAAAGCGATACGTGTAATAAGCTGAACATAGTTGTGTCAGTAAAAGTGTTTGAAAATGACAGTCTTGCTGCATCTTCTCTTGTGGGTTACTCTTGTCTTCTCAGGTGACCAGTAAATTTGTTAGCTCGGCATCTCCTTATCTTCCTTTGGCTTCATGCATGATTTAGGGCAATTGTTTTCTTTTTCCTACAGTACAGTTTTCTCAGCTTTAGAATAGGGATAATGAGACTACTATATTCCATTCAACATACCATCGCATGTTATATGCTCTATATCATGAGAATATAACAAGTCATAAACTTATCTTAAGTGAGCAGATTATTGTAAGCACCAGGGACATATTAAACATAGCAATGATAGTTGTTATTGTGACAGGTATGCACAAAGGAGTAAAAGCCATTATTTCATGTCCACTCAAAAGATACATGTTTTTTTAAGATTTTTTTTTGATGTGGACCATTTTTAAAGTCTTTATTGAATTTGTTACAATATTGCTTCTGTTTTTTTTTTATGTTTTGGTTTTGTGGCCCTGAGGCATGTGGGATCTTAGCTCCCCAGCGAGGGATCGAACTCACGCCCCCTGCATTGGAAGGAGAAGTCTTAACCACTGGACCGCCAGGGAAGTCCCCAAAAGATATTGATATAATGCCATATTTGTGCCTTACTGAGCTCATAATTTTGTTATGCAAAAATTCTACCTCTGTGAATTAAAATAGGATCATCTTTTTAAGTATTGTGCAAAGCATACAAACACATTTTTAAATTCTACGAGCAAATGAAATATTCTCACAGATGTACCAAACACTAGATTACAAATACCTATGGATCTCTAGGGGACATCAAAATAAAATGCAGTCAGTGCATTGGCACTGAAGATATTTATCAATATTAAGTAGAAAATAATATATTAAATTTACATCATGCTGAAATTAAAAGCATTTTGATGCAGATTACAAATTTTTATGCAATTTATCCATAAAAAATGACATTTTGAAGTAGTGAATAAAACTCTCCAATGAAAAATCCTGATTAAATATATAAAGCTGAATGCTTTATCTATGAAGCCTTAAGGGTCTTCTAAGACCCTTGCTTAAAACATATGAGAGGAAAAAAATATCTTGAAAATTGAGATTAATTTCTTAAGATACTTATTAGGTCATAAGATATTGCCAATAAGCTATATCTTACTGAGGTTAGAGATCAACGTGAAGCAGCCTTGGCTGACATGTCCGAAGCATCAGATACTTGTTATTATACCTGCCATTTTAAAGTCTGACGCTCGTCTGGTCTCCCTGTCACCCCCGTCCTCTGCTTTTCTGCCCCTCCTTCTCTCCTTCCTTTGTTGACTCCACACTCTCATCTTAGGGAATTGGTGTTCCTCAACGATCTATGCTAGTCCCACACTTCATCCTCTCTGCACATATAGTCTCAACCTCCCAAATAGTTCCAAACGTTCTCTCTATGACTGTTGACTTCCATATGCATGTCTTTACCCAGGGTCACATCTCCAAACAAATGTCATTAGCTCCAAACCCTCATATTTACCTGCTACCCTAGATGACCTCCACACATGGCCAAACTTGACCAGCATGTAATTACCTGGCAAACTGCTGCAGACCCCTGGGATGCCAGCTTACCAACTGCTCTTGCAGAAGCTTTCCCTGATCCATGCAAGCCCACATACTCCCAAGAACCTGTACTTTCCCTGTCACAGCATTAGCATTCCTTTCATTGAACACCTAGTTACCCATATCCCCACCAGACTGCAAGCTCTGTGACAGCGGGCAATGTGTCTACTATTTTCATTGCACCTGGCACCCACCACAGTGCCAACAATACAAGGGATAGTCACACTTCTTTGTTGAAGTTTAAATTCCATGATTCTATAATATATTTCACAGTTTATTGATCATGCAACTGCTGACACTGAATCAGCAACAATTAGACATGCTTTCTCCGAGAAAGAACAAGTAAAAGAGAATAGCTCCAGCTGCTATAACCTGTCATAATGCCTTGTGCTTCTCCTTCATAACCTAGAAAGGGTTTCAAGCTAATTTTTTACTCTTTAATGCCTGTCTTCTCTGACAGAGTGCTCCATTAAGAAAGTAATATCTTTGTTTTATCTACCAATATATTAAAAAACACAAGTAAAATCCTGAAAGCAGAGATACTTCAAAATATTTTAAGAACCAATGAAATGAATAAAACTATTTATGTTCCTGTTGGATTTTAAGGCAGATTAAAGGTTTAAGGACACTCTGATTTTCTTTAAGAGTATGAGTTAAACCTAACACTTAAAATATACCTTTTGCACCCCCAAAGCAAAGGAAAACAAGACACAAAGCTGACCATATCATAATATGAAGAATAAATTTGGTAAATATAACAATCATCATAGAGAAATAAATTCTAATTATTACAAATTAAAAATAAATTTTCTCCCCATTCAAAAGTATTGTTCCACTTACTGTTGAAAAACAATGTGCTGAGGTGACTCGATGTATTTACAACTGAATCAGAAGAAAAGTCATTGAAGGGAGTGAATATGGACGCGCTAGAGGCCACCTCTAAGCAGAGAAGACTCCATTGTAGAAGATTGGGTCCAGGTCTCCTTTTCCCACTCCTGCGTTCTCTGAGGTTGAACATACAGGGAAAGCACACTCTGATTTTCACGCCTTAACTTCCACTCTCGTATAGTCCTGGGCACAGCAGCTGTGGACTTTCTTTTCAGATCGAGCCTGGTCCTTTGGAAGTTCTTCAAAGTCAGGCTGGAGTCCTCATTGCCCAGCAGGGTCTTTTCCTCTCCATCTCCTGCACCAAACTAGTCTCCAGATCTGCCCACTGTTGATCAAGCCCACTGAGGAATTTCAGCTCTTTGTGCTGAAGACGATGGAGAAGTGCTGTATCGTCTCATGGAGAATGAGGCGGCCTGAGCGTTTGGGAACTGGCTGTCAGCCAGCTGGTGCTGATGGAACCTGAAAACCTCCTTGTCCTTCAGGCAGGAAAACAAAGAAGATTCTCCCTGTTAGGGGCAGGACTGTGAGGGTCTCCTGCTTTGGCAGGCTGTGGTTCTGGGCCAGGTGACAGCTAAGGGTGCAGACAGGGCTGGAGAACATCATCCTGGGTGTCCTCAGTGAGGAGGGTGGCAGGCCCCGGTGAGCCTGGTGATGCAGGTGTCTGGCTGTGGGAGCCTGTATCCAGCTGCTGTGGGTACCTGCCTGCAAAGGAGATTCTTAAATAAGCCATTTATGGGCAACATAGAATGTCACAACTTCAATTCTTTTATTACACTGGAAATTAAACACACTCCTGGAACATGAAAGAGTATCAATCCAATAGGATGTATTCATCTAAATGAGACCCAAGGTTGAAATAAAAACCTGAGTCTCAATATATCTCTTTTTCAGTTCTAATACGAATACTTAGAGGTTTGACCCTGTACTCTGTTTTGCCACTTCTTAAATTGCACCAAAATACAACTAGCCTCACCTCTCTGCATTCTCCTCTAAAGGGACTCATACATCAGATTTAAATTCTTCCACATTTCCTTACAGGACCATAGCTCACATTTTCTGAAAGTTTACAGATAATGGTGACATAAAAATGAACAGCAAGGGTGAATTCATGCAGTTCTCTTCATTCCGTCACCAGAAATGTTCTGACTGCGTATATATGTGACAATGCGCTTGGCAATGTGGATTCCAGGAAAGTGAGGCAGGGATGGTGACTGCCCTCCAGGGAGCAGGGAGGACAGACTTTAGAGGCAGGATTAGGATGAAGGAAGCACCACGGGCTCAGTGCAGCTGAGGGCCAGTGCTCAGAGCTGATGAAGAGGAGGGCCTGGGAGCAGCAGAAGGCTCCACTCTGACAAAAATCTGGGGCTCCTGAATTTAAATGACATCAGATTTTCATTTCATCTTTTAAAAAATGGAGACACCGTTAGTTGTGGTCACACAAGACATTGCCGAGATCAAATAAAATAAAGTTTGCAAAGTACAGGCTGAGAATTTGAACAGAGTGAATGATAGAAGGCTTTTGTATTAATATAACAAATGGAAACCTCTAGAGTCCACCCTCAGCCCAGCCAAGAGAAGCTCTGACTACAGGTTCCTTAACACTCAGCGGTCTGCATGTTGAGGCCCCCAAATGCAAACTCTAGGAGAGGGATTGCCTGTAGGCCTGCGAAGGAGTAGAGACCTAGTCTCCACCCTTAGAGCAGTGCCCCGTACATTAAGGAGAGAAATCCCACGGCACCTGAGGCTCTTTGCAGCATCTAAGAAAGTGTTTTGACCTCTTCCCCACAAGAAAAAAAAAAAAAGCCTGCTCTGTGACTAGTATAAATGAGATAAATAGTCCTTTTCCTCACCTTATTTTGTTTCAGACCACCTCTGGTGTTAATTTTTAAGACACAGATTAAATTATACTTTAAAAACAAACACATAACCTCAGAGAAAAAGATCAGATTTGTGGTTACCATAGCCAAGGGGGTGTGAGTTGAGAAAATCAGATGAAGGCAGTCAAAAGGGTTTTTTCTTCCTTTAAAAAAAGACATTAAAATAATGTTGTAGAGACCAGGAAAATGGTAAGAAATATATATATGGGGAGAGATGATGAGAATTAAAGCATTCCTAGATTTTCAGCCATGGAACAGCACAATACTCTAATTCAAAAGCTATTTCCTGGGTTAGCATTAGGGCAACGTTAAGCTAGTACTTCTCTTAAGCACCAATGGTAAGAAGGCACCAAATCTAAGTCATCAAGATAAAGGATGTTTTAATGCAACATTTTAAAATGAAAATTAATACCAAAATATGCACGAGGAACAAAATATAAAACTTTTAAGTAAAGAAATGAAGCTGACCTCCATTTGCATGGCCCTGACAGTCTTACAAAGTAAGCCTTCATGATGTAAATGAAATCTGGGCAAATTCCACTTAGTGTATAAAATTCCTACTAAAGAAAAATGAAAAAGTCTGACCTGCTAAACGTCCTCAAATGCTTGTACACACCAACTCTTCTTTCTAACCTTATAGTCAAGGTGAGGTCCTGGGAAAGACATTTCAGGAACATGAGTTAAAAATCAGTTAAGACTATCACGGGGTCATTAGAAATTGTCAAACATGGTAATTCCCTCAATTAAAAACAAGTGAAAAAGTAATCTTGACAATATTAATGAGTTGGCTTCCATTAAAGATAGAAAAGTAAAACTATATTAAATACTTGGGGCTTCGCCGGTGGCGCAGTGGTTAAGAATCCGCCTGCCAACTCAGGGGACAGGGGTTCGAGCCCTGGTCTAGGAAGATCCCACATGCCGTGGAGCAACCAAGTCCATGTGCTGCTACTACTGAGCCTGTGCTCTGAAACCCGCGAGCCACGACTACTGAAGCCTGCGCACCTAGAGCCTGTGCTCCTCAACAAGAGAAGCCACCACAATGAGAAGCCTGCACACCGCAATGAAGACTGAACCCAGCCTAAAATAAATACACCCAGCCTAAAATAAATAAACAAATAATTAATTATATTAAATACTTACTTTAGTAGAAAGACAATATAGTTTAAATAAAGTTTAATAAAATGCTATATTTTAATATGAAAATATATTTTAAGTCTATGCTTAATATTGAAAATATTTTAACATAAATTTATAAAAATATCAAACATTTAAAATATTTAATTTAAATATGATATGAATTAAGTTAAATATAAAATTAATTTTAAAATGTAAAAAAAAAAGGCTGTGAGTTTTTTTTAATATTCCTACTTTTCAGATACTCAATACTTTCTCCCTCACTTTAACGCTGTATCCTTGAAAGACTCCATGAAGTCCCAGAGAATCTACAGGGGTGCTCAGCTCCCGCGTCCTCGGCCCCGGTGGTGGCCGCGCGCCGACTCACCCCTCAGGGCGTCCCCAACACCGTCCTGTCGTCCCATCGCCGCCGCCGCCGCCTTCCCCTTTCTCTGGGCCTTCGCTGTCTCGCGCCAGAAACCAGCCCGAATCGGAAAAATCGGCTCCCCTTTCTCTGCGGCTGGGAATCGCTCTGATTTCCCACCTCAGACCGCTCAGAAAAAGGCTTCTTTCCCAAAAATTGCCTCGCTCAAGTTTCTGTGAGAAAATAAAGCGCAAAACTCAGGGGAAGCCTGAAAATGCAAGGTTCTTGTTCCCAGCCACACAAAAATGTCTGTGGCGAGGCCGCGACAAGGCTTCCTCTTCAACGCTCAGCACCGAGAAAACCAAGGTGTTTCGCGTATGCTGATTATTAAAGCAGCCTCAGGGACTACTTCTCGCCCTGTCTCTCGAGCTGCAGGAGACAGCTGCAGACGGCAAACTCAACAGTCGGCGTTTCCCAAACAAACCCTGCGCCCTCTACCGGCCACCTAGGGAAGGACGCTGTCCACAGTTCCAGGGAAGGAAGCTTCCCACTCATTAATTGTTTGGCGGTGCCCACGCCTCTCCTGGCGGCCGTCTAGTGAATCACCCTTTCTTAATGGCCCAGATCTATTTGCTAGTGGCAGGAGTGCTGCTCTGCTCTATCCCTGCTTACTCTCTTGGCTGGAACTTGCCTAGAAGCCATAGCCAGGAAAACAAGGACGTCTTCCAACATTTGGAACAGTTGCAAAGAATCCCCTCTCAGTGGTGCCTAAAGGACAGAACCGACTTCAAATTTCCTTGGAAAAGAGAGAATATCACCCCAATCCAGGTGACTCAAGGCACCTGTCACCACCATCTGATGCTCCAGCAGATCTTCAACCTCTTCACCACAGAGGACAGCCGTGCTGCCTGGAACAACACCCTCCTCGATAAACTTCTCTCTAGCCTTCATCTGAGGCTGCACCGACTGGAGCAGATGAAAAAAGACAATCTGGATTGTCGAGATTTGGGACGTGCTGCCCGGGAGTATTTCCATGGAATCCATGTCTATCTGAAGGCAAAGGAATACAGCCCCTGTGCCTGGGAGGTTGTCAGAGTGGAAATTAAAAGGTGCCTTTCCCTTATGTAAGAATCCTCAAAGAAATGTCAACAAATACAGAATATTTTTTATACTCGTGACACTTCTCATTCAATTACATTAGTGTTCAAGTCCAAAGCAATCTCGACTTGTGTTTCCTCACAGGCTGAAAAATGTCTGAAAAGAAAATCATGATTTTAAAAAAGGTTTTGACAGAACACAATCTCTTTTCTTGTATAAATAATTTTCTAACGTAATTTAAAAGATCACTTTAAGTTTTGGGAGAGGTATTTGCTATTTTCAACACATGAAGTATAGAAAGGTTTTTTGGATAGTGTGGTGTTAAAGATATTTGTCAGTTAACTTAATGCTGACTGCTGTAACGGGTAAAGAGAATGCTGTCAGGAATTGGATCATAATAGAATCTTATCTTTCCCTGGTATAAGAACACAAGGCAGGCATTCCTGATCAGATGGATGTTCTAAGTTGCTCTCCAAAGAGTGAGTCAGGGACATGGGTACCCCCTGTTTTGTGGATTTTTCCATCATCAACAGGTGACTGCAAATTTTTCTGCAATATTTGAGTCTATTCCACTCAGTGGTAAAGGGAAAAAGTCCGGTGCATCACATGGGACGTTTTCAAGGGCCAGGACTATACAGGGCAAGAGCCCTTCTGCTCACATTACATGGCCTGGATTTATCCTCGTGGAAATCTCACTGCAAAGAAGTTGGGAAATTATTGGATGATTAATAGACGAGGAGACAAGTTCAGTGCATAAGACCACTTTTCATCTTTACACTATTTGTCCTAATGAAGTTCTGGGTGGGGTGGAGGGGAACAACTAATGTTCTTGCTTGCACACACTTCATTAAAAAACAATCTGACCCACAGAGAAAGAGAAATATCATTTATATGTGGAATCTAAAAAAAAGGATACAAATGAACTTATTTACAATACAGAAACGGTCCAGTTCTGGTGAAAGCCTGCTTCAGGTCTCACACTGCAGAGTTCTCCTTGTATCATCATACAGCAGGAGAGGGAGGCATTTATCTCTGACCTCGTTGATAAGGGCACTAATTCCATCGTGAGGCCTCCATCTTCACACCCTAATCAAGTCCCAAAGGGCCCGCCACCTGATACCATCACTTTGGGGGTTAGGACTTCCAAATATGAATTTTGTGGGGACGGAAACATTCAGACCAGAAAGGGCATTGAAGGCTACATGTCTTGGCATCCAGAAGAGAAAATATATTCATGTAAATAAAGAAGAATGAGCCATTTACCAGGCCAAAAGAGCAGACCGAGGACTCAGAATCCAAACTCTTGATTTCCAACCTGCAGTAATGCTTTAATTATTATGTGTCAAAATTTGGAAATCAAACTGAAGTGGACCCCATCGTCCCTTGAAAGGGAATGAAGACACAGGAGGAAAAGGATCATTCATCAGTCTTTGTGAGGAGTCTCCAAAGAATCTCAGGATATAGGTAGTCATTGCCACATCCGTAAAGACCCACCGAAGAGTAACGTGGTTAATTGTCTGGTCGCTGTGACCTGTGTGAATCAGGGAGACTTTGAGTTCAGATACATGGCTCTGTATGTGACATCAAGCTGGTTATTTTCTGTCATGACCTAGTAGAGGACAAATTAGCGACGAGGCCATCCTCCTGAGTTTAATAGAGTGCCGGGCAACGGCTGAAAATTGTGCTGCTCTTACAACTTGAATCCCCAGAGCCATAGGCACCTTAAAGGAAAGAGAATCCTAGGGGTTTTAGCAACAAACTGAGTAGGCATGACTGATACCAGTAGGAGTAGAGTGGGAATACCAGCCACTGTCTATTATAATCCCAGCAAATACGACCGTGATAAAGGAAAATAGCTTGGTCATTCGTAACTGCCTTCCAGTGGGAGGAGACCATCTGAGAAACTGCTTTCGTTAAAAGTACCTGTTCGGGCTTCCCTGGTGGCGCAGTGGTTGAGAGTCCGCCTGCCGATGCAGGGGACACGGGTTCGTGCCCCGGTCTGGGAAGATCCCTCATGCCGCAGAGCGGCTGGGCCCGTGAGCCATGGCCGCTGAGCCTGCGTGTCCGGAGCCTGTGCTCCGCAATGTGAGAGGCCAAAACAGTGAGAGGCCCACGTACCGCAAAAAAAAAAAAAAAAAGAAAAAATTACCTGTTGCGTGATTACACTGGGCCTGGTGCCGAGGATACCACAGAGAATACGACAGAGTCCAGTTGCTACAGAGCTGATTTGCCACAGATAGTCACATACCTATTATTTATTGAAAGATCGGTATTAGAGGGGGCTGAGGCCACAGAACATCCACTGCAAAATAAAAGAATTCATGATCAGAGTTGAAAGTGAATTCTTTCCATGATACCAATCAACATTTATCCAGTTCTCAATTAATTACAAAGATGGTTTTCTTTTGTTTGAAAAGAATAGGCTTGGATTGGAACCTCTGACAGTCCTTTGGGGAATCTGAAATTCAATGCAAAAATACAGAGAAAGATTCAAATCGATGATGATTCCTAAATCATCTGGGAGCAGATCGCTCCCACGGGTGCAAACAGTAGTCGTTAGGGGTGCGAACAAATCTTAGCTACTACAATGGTGGGTGGCACTCCAAAGCTCAACCCTATCCAACCCTATCCTTTGTATTCATTTTTCTCTTTGGGTTTTCTTGTGTATGAGACGAGAGGCATTGACATTGAGTGCATGGAAGATACACAATATGCAGGATCAGTGCTACAATCCATGGTGGCTTGATGTTTCATTACAGGACTTTCTCTCCATCATATGATTGAACTCAAAGTCATAATGTGAGAGGTGCCCTCTGCTTACTTATGAGCTGTCCTTGTCTGTCTTGTGGATTTTGCTTATGTTTGAGCCTCAGTGTGATGTGGGCATCGGGAATTAAGCACAAATAGGTTGTATTTTATTATTTAATTCTAAAAAAGTTATCTAGGAGATCAATAATTATGTCTAGTCCTAAAGAGAAAAAGTTGTTGACAATATCTAGAGGAATATCTAGCAGCTAGTGAAGTTAGAAATCATTTTATGATATGAATCAAAACTCAGAATTACTTAAAAATAAATGTTAAGAAAATCATTTAAATTTTCAATGGTTTTAGCAGTTTTGATAGATTTTAAAATATATCTACACATTGGTATTCTTATGAAGTATTTGTATAAATTTTTATTGAATATGTAATTTGATACATTCCTATTTATTAAGTAAATGTATTACATTAAAAGTCATTCTGCACACTTAACCAAAATGTTAAATTAATTGCAGTAGCTTTTACAGCTAATTTTTAGCCTAAATATTTTTGTCATACTCACCACTGCTTTGAATAAAAAGAAAAAACTTTTCACTTTTTTTTCTATTTATAAAGTAGAGATATGCATGGAGTACATACCGATGTACACAGTATATCTGTGTATCAAAATTTCATAGGGGGGCCATATGGAAAAAAAATATCTAGAAAGGTTCTGTGGGCAGGAGAAGGGGAGGCAAGGATGAAAAACAGTGGTTGAGAAACGCTGCCCTAACCTATCTGGAGAGTGCAAAATGAAAAGCAAAAACAGAAGTAGAAAGTAAGAGGGAACATTCAGAAAATGGAAACCAATTCGCTCCCATTTAAGACCCAGGCCTGAAGGAAGGTCTTCAGAGAACCTAGAGAGCAGGGTTCACAGAGTCCCCACCTCAGCCAGGCCAGCAGCATCTGCAGGGTCCCCGATGTCCCCAACCTTGTCCTTACTCCTGGCCCTGGTGCTGCTCAGCTGCAACTCCAACTGCTCTCTGGGCTGCGACCTGCCTCAGACCCACAGCCTGGCTAACACGAGGGCCCTGATGCTCCTGCGACAGATGAGGAGAATCTCCCCCTTCTCCTGCCTGAAGGACAGAAATGACTTTGGATTCCCCCAGGAGGCGTTTGGAGGCAACCAGTTCCAGAAGGCTCAAGCCATCGCTGTCGTCCATGAGTTGATCCAGCAGACCTTCCAGCTCTTCAGCACAGAGGGCTCGGCTGCTGCTTGGGATGAGACCCTCCTGGACAAGTTCTGCACTGCACTTTATCAGCAGCTCACTGACCTGCAAGCCTGTCTGATGCAGGAGGCGGGGCTGGAAGGGACTCCCCTGCTCAAGGAGGACTCCATCCTGGCTGTGAGGAAATACTTCCACAGAATCACTGTCTATCTGCAAGAGAAGAAGTACAGCCCTTGTGCCTGGGAGATTGTCAGAGCAGAAGTCATGAGATCCTTCTCTTCATCAACGAACTTGTAAGACAGACTCAGGAGGAAGGAATGACACACACCTGGTTCAACACCGAAATGATTCTCACTGCCTAACAAGACCATACTTCCACCTGTGCTGCCATGTCAAAGACTCTCATTTCTGCTCTCATCATGCCCTGAATTGAATTAATTTGTCAAGTGTTTTCAGGAATATTAAGCAACATGATGTTCTACTCTACAGGCACTCGTCCCTCATAGATGCCCATGCTGATCTATCTACTTACTTATCTACTTAAATATTTATTTATCTATTTTAATATTTATTTCACTATTTATAAAGATTTAAATTATTTTTATTTACATAATATGATGTGCAAGTATACATTGTGGTTAAGAGAAAAATATATACTTTGTATTACCTCAGTTTATGAGTTTTCTTTGTGCATTAAATTCTTACTAGAGAAAACTTCCTGTTTTTTTTTTTTTCTTTAAAAAAGAAACACCAAGGGCCTTCCCTGGTGGCGCAGTGGTTGAGAGTCCGCCTGCCGATGCAGGGGACACAGGTTCGTGCCCCGGTCCGGGAAGATCCCACATGCCGCGGAGCGCCTGGGCCCGTGAGCCATGGCCGCTGAGCCTGCGCGTCCGGAGCCTGTGCTCCGCAATGGGAGAGGCCACAACAGTGAGAGGCCCGCGTACCACTAAAAAAAAAAAAGAGAGAAAGAAACACCAAGCCTGAATGTGCAACCTGATTAAAGAATGTATGTTACAATTCCTTGACCCATCATTACGATTTTCACGTTAGAAATAAAAATAGACTTCTTCTAGCCAGGTCGTGGGTTGCCCTCAGGACCTAGAGGTGAACATAGCTAATCCAATTCTGCTTTGGGTAACTCTGATTTTTTTTTTTAAAGGAAAGTAATCTAAAAACAATAATCAGTTAATACAGGGACTTCCTTGGTGGTACAGTGTTTAAGACTCTGCTCTCCCAGTACAGGCGGCCCGGATTCCATCCCTGGTCAGGGAACTAGATCCTGCATGCCACAAGTAAGAGCCCACATGCCGCAAACAACTAAAAGATCCTGAATGCTGCAACCAAAGATCCCGAATGCCGCGATGAAGATCCTGCACGCAGCAATGAAGATGCCGTGTGCCACAACTAACACCTGGCACAGCCAAATAAATAAATAAATAATTTTATAAAATCAGTTAACTCACAATTAAATTTAATTATTTTTAAAATAGTACTAATTTGTAGTAGAAATTAATATCGGTTAAATTTAGTGCTACAGTGAGAAGGTGGGAAAATGGAATTCCCCCAGCAGAAGGTGGATCATGTCATGCGAGGATATAGAAATTAAAGCAGTAGATATTTCCTATAGTTAACTAGTAGACATTTCAGTGCAAATGTCCACTGGATACTGGAGATGGCAATTTATAAGCAATTCCATGAAGTGTAAAGCATGGAACAGAAGAAGTGATCAAATAGGAGGAGAGTATCAAATGAGAAAAGGACTGAAAATTTAATCCTATGACCTTAACGTTAAAAGGGAGGGAAAGCAAGGGAAATGGCCATATGTTAACATGACAAGAGAGAAAGGTGAGAAGACCATGTTTGAAAGACTGAAACTGCTTAGAAGGTTCAATGCATTCATGAAAACGTAGATGGAAAGTGCTCCTACATTGGGAAAAGAGATGGCATTGGCCACTTAGTGACAGCTTGTTTGGTAGAATTAATCAGCAGAAACCATAGTGGAGAAGGTGGAAGGATGAATAAGAGAAAGGAATGACAATATACACAGAAAATAGGTTTGAGATGTTTGCCGTCTGAATTGGAGGAGAGACATAGGGTGGAACCTAGAATGGATGTGGATTATTTTTTTTCTCTGCATTGTTTTCCTTTTTTGAACTATTTTTTGCTTCTGAAGAGATTTCATGGATTTGATGTACTGAAAACTCGTATCAATGTTCAAGATTTGATTTACTTTAAATCCTGACATTTAATCACTTACAGTGATAATGTATCATTATTTTGATGAATATGATGTTGAATGTCAGTAAGCTGCTCTGCGCTTGAAACCATCCACTACAAGGGAAACAGATAGAACTGACCTTAGTGAGAGCTGATTTGCTGAAATTAATCAGCAGAACCCATTCTGGAGCAAGTGGAAGGGTAACAAGAGAAGAACTCCCATTGTCATTATTTCACCTGGGGAGTCACTTTACTTCTTTCACTCTCATCATAGTCAGATTTGCATTTGTTTTCCTTTTACCTAAGTACATCAAATGCGAGGACACCTTTCCAAGAAAGTTGAATGGAGAAGCAAATCAATGATGTATTGCACATTATGGAAAATCATGGTATGGGCCCTTTATGTTTCCATTTTTGCTTCCCTCTTAAGATACTCAACTCAAGATGAAAAAGGAAGTAAATCAGTAGTAGCAAGACAAACCTTGCCCAGAAAAATACTAAATGAAAAAGAACGTATAACATTACAAAGACTCTGACACCAGGAAAGCAGAGAAGGCTAATTTTATCTAGCATCCTATGCCCTACATTTTCACCACCCTACGTCTTCACTGTGAGATGGAGAATGATGAACCAAGAGGCTCAGTAGAAATGTACTGAATCATCTAATGATGCTTAATAATTACTTCAATATAAGGCTCTGATGCGAGGTCAGTAGAAGCTTCTGATGGGAGGTCTAATGGAAAATCTAAGAATACTCTTTGTTAATAATTATTTGGAGTAATTATTATGAACTCTGTACTAATGATAAAATGGTGAACAAGATATAGACCTGTCACCTATGGTGGTTACTTGTCAAACAGGTCTAATAAATCTATTTTCAAGAAGACCAATCCCAAAGGATAAGCCAGCTTGGCTGATATGGAAAATAAAGAGGGCAGAAACAGAGCCCAGGACTTGAAGTAAACAGAGCCAACCTCGTAGCAAGAGAATTGTAAATCCTCACCCTAAAGGCCAATTTACCTCAGTTCCTTTTACCCCATACATCATGTTCAACTTTCAACAGAAACTTACCATACTGAAAGGTGAAAAACACAGTTTGAAGAGATAGAGCAAGTATCAGAACTAGACTCATATACAGTAGAGATTTAGAAATGATCAGACCAGGAGTCAAAATGATAGTGATTAAAGTGCAAAGGGCTCTAATGTAGTCATCTATTTATTCTTCTACTTTATCTCAGTCATACTATGTATGGTATTTAAAATAGTTTTGTTCATATAATATCATGTTCACCTTTATAGTGTTTTCAATATAATAAAATATGCTTACCTCTATATTGTTTCAAATTATTTTCTTGTTTAATTTATGAAACTCTCCCCCAGATGACATCCTGGGTTTTTTTATTCTTACAAAAAGATGTAGCTTTAATTTGCAAGGCATACTGAAACATGGATGATAAATTCTACTCATCATTCTCATCATTCATTTATTTCAGTGGTTTATATTTTATTTTACTTTTTAAAATTTTATTTATTGTTCACCGTGCTGGGTCTTTGTTGCTGTGCGCAGGCTTTCTCTAGTTGTGGGGAGCAGGGGCTACTCTTCGTTGTGATGCGCGGGCTTCTCATTGTGATGGCTTCTCTTGTTGTGGAGCACGGGCTCTAGGCGTGCGGGTTTCAGTAGTTGCGGCACGTGGGCTCAGTAGTTGTGGTGCACAGGCTCAGTAGTTGTGGCTCGCGGGCTCCAGAGCGCAGGCTCAGTAGTTGTGGCCCACGGGCTTAGTTGCTCCGCGGCATGTGGGATCTTCCCGAACCAGGGATCGAACCCGTGTTCCCTGCAATGGCAGGCGGATTCTTAACCACTGCACCAGCAGAGAAATCCCAGGTTATATTTTAAAACTTCACATTTCTATATCAGATATATGATAGTTCTGAGAATACAGAGGTGAAAAGAGAAAATGTCAAACCTACTCTTCTGGAGAGTTCAGTTTGGAAGAGATAAAAGATATAAACACAGTAATCATGCTAAATTATTTCAATTAAGTTTCCTATTACAATGACAGATAGGGAAAAGGGGATTCTCTCACCAGAATCTGGAATGAGGCATCTCAAGAAGGGGAGAAAGCACATGGACTCCATAAAGTGGCCAAGAAACCTCTAAAGACAGACTTCCCATTGGAAGCAGCATATGTGGATATCGTTCCTTAGGAGTGGAGTGTAGAACGAGATGATGACCGAAAGCTCATGAGGACCTTCAACTTTTAGGAGTGAGAAAGAGAAGGAGAGTCTGAAGAGGGCACAAAGCTGGAGTAGCCAGTGCACTTAGGAGTCAAGCAGGGAAAAATGATCTTCAGAAAGCACCAAAGAAGAAAACAAAGAGCTTGAGAATTACAGAGGATGGAAGTTAAATAATTATTTATATGTGATATGGGTTTCTGCATTGAGTCTAGATTCTGCCAGGACACACGTGTGATGCTGGGGAATCACTTAACTTCCCTGAGCCTCAGTTTCCTCAAATATAAAGTACGGAAAATATTCCTAGAGTTGTATTGAATATTAGACCAACCAGAACATTTAAGAGCACTTAGCAGAGTATCATCCACAGAATGAGGGCTAAACAGGTAGTGTGTTGTTTCCTATATTTTTCATATAGGTCTAAATGGGAATAATGAATTCTCCTCCCCCTCTCTCTGTCACTGACTGCAGAACAATGACAGCCTAAAAAACAGAACTGGGAGAAAGTGTGTCATCAATTGTATGTAATTTTACATACAATAATATACATATATGGTACATATATATGAATACATAGTATAAAATATGCTACATATAAAATATACCATATATCTATCTGCTGATTCTGATACATGGCACAATTCCCCTTCCCCTCTGTTTTCCTGGATCCCATTCTTTCACTAAAATATCACAATCATTCAGTTCCACCCAGTGTAGAAATCCATAGTGTACTTTCCCCATTCACTCTGCATTAAGCTGTACTGCCCATTCATACCGCTGTTTCCTTCTCCATTATGGTTTCTGGCTGTCAATTTCCCCTAAAGACTAGAAAGCCACCAATGGAAAGCAGAAGCTGAGTGAAAGTTCTAGGTTTGTCAGAAACTCTCATATGACTCCACGCTCTCCGCCTGCCAAGCACTGCAGGTCCAGACTGTCCAGACTCCCAGAGAAACACAGTAAATAGATGGCACCCTGCCCAACACTGAACAGTAGTGGAGAATCCAGGAGCTCACCTGTGCCTCTATTTGCACACTTCCACGTGCTGACTGCACTAGGAGGAGCTCACCTGGTTCAGGACTCTTATTTGCTCAAAAAGCCCAAAGTGCAGGAAACATGGAGTTGAAAGGCAGCAGCAGCTTGAGAACTTGGAAGGAGAACAGAGATGTTTAAAGCGTTCACTGGAACAGCGGCAGGTCCTCAGGACATGGAAGAACTCCGATCAGCTGCACCGAGGCAAGTGTTTCTCCAGAACATTCCTTTTCAGAGAAGAAAAGAATGAGGTGCATGCGATAGCACAGAGTTCTCCCATAAGGATGTGGCCACTAGCAGTGTCCCCAGCACTGATACCACAGCAGCCTGCGGAGTCTTGGAAGGGACGAGGGTTACCTCAGTGCCAGCTGCAAACTTGTTTTGTCCTTAGGACCCAGCAAGTAATCACAGAGCAGGGAAGGATATTCCTGGGGACAATGCAATCCAAGGAATTTCTTACATTCCATCATGATGTCTTTGCCCCTTTGAAAGACAAACAAAATAAAACATGCTTGAATAGAAGGGACACAGGCAGGGATTTTAATATATTTAGCAACAACTGGGGTAGAGCCTTTCCAGCAGGGCAGGTATCAGTAACATGCACACTGGAAGGTCACAATTTCTAAAAGCAACAAAGAGCTAAGTGGAAATTCATTTATTTAATTTAGGCACTTTGGAAAGAGGACACTGATGGATCAATCATCTTTCTATTCTTTCCAGTTGGTGCATATAGCACTGAGTAGGTACTTTTAAAGTCAGAAGGACATTTAAAGTACATTTAGAGGTTTGGAAACCTTCTTAAGGATTAGGGTCCTAAAACAAGCAGAAACCATTCCTATATTACTGCTAAAAATATCATTTTATTAACAAATGATTTTTTAAATAATATTTTTATTTCAATTCTTCAGTATTATGATGTTTTAATGGGCTGAGTCTAGAAATTTAAAGAAAGACAACTATACAAGGCCATGAGGGTGACTCTGGAGTTCAAGCCAGACTCTCCCTGCTAAGGAGCCCATTAAAAACCTTCACTGCTTCTGTCTAAGAAGCGCGTATGCTCTTCCGTCTTGGTCATACATAAGGCCTCTTCGGTACCCACATCTTAACCAACAGTTGGAACAATAAAGAGTAGAGATTCTTATTTGGACTCTATCAGTAAACAAATGGATGTCCAGCCTGGACTGTAGGTGAGAAATGGAGGTGTCTTCATTGAGATTGAGAACAGGAGGCTGACCTGAGGAGGTCTGCTGGGAAATCAGTGAGGTCCTTGTTGACTGGAAACAAACGACAACATAAGAGCTGGGAGTTCAGTTTTTTGGGAGGACTTACTGAGGACTATAGCCTGGAGGACAGCCTCTCAGTCAGCTCTGACGAACAGCTCCAAGGACAGAATGGGGATGTCAGTATATATGTGATTGTGGTGAAGAGGATACGTGCAATCAAGGACACATTTTGGGAGAAGGTTGCTGCTAGTCATGAGGAGCATTTGTCACTATTAATGATTTTAGTGCTTTTCTAAGTATGAGAAGTTGCAAAAAATTGAATTCATAGAATTTCTCAGGAAATTATCTAACTGCCTGCAGGCCTATTCTGTCAGTTTTCCCAGAGCAGAGAGTGCCCCATTCCTGAACTCCTGTCAGGGCGTGTTGGGGTAAGGGACTGCTGTGGCTAATGACTTTATTCTTGTAGAACCAGATGGTGAGTGACTTTTTAGTTGTCATCCTGAAGGAGAAATGTCAGAGCTCACATGGCTAGAAATTGTTAGGTGCTTTTTTTTTTTCTCTTAAACTCACAAGAAAACGCAAGCGTTAAAAATACGTAGATTCCAGGGGTCAGCTCTTCTAGGGTTAATAAAGTTATTTTACCATATTTCATTGAAGAAATCACTCACGAAATCTTAGACTTGGCAGTGCGTGGCTTGTGTGATCTCAGTTCCCTCACCGGGGATTGAATCGGGGCCACGGCAGTGAGAGTGCCGGATCTTAACCACTAGGCCACTAGGAAACTTCCTTTTTTTTCAATAGGCAGAAAAATCTATTCCCTTCTAACTACTTAATAGTGATTTTGTCTATTCTGATTAGAACTTAAAGTCAGTTCAGTGGACTCAGACCACACCTCATGTAGCCCTACAAAACCATAGACAGTAACCCTTTGGCATCTTAAGTGGAATAAGGGTCCTTTGTCATCTCACTGTCCTCTGTCTGCTTATTTCGTTGGTTCCTAAATATCATGTTCATGTGCAGTCTTCACTTTCTTTAATGGGTGCTTTCAGACAAATCATTGTAAGCACCCTAAGGTTTGCCCTTGTACCTTTGGTACATTTGGTTCAGTTCATTCGTCCAGATTTATATTTCTCTCCAGTTGTATAAGTGAGTTGGATCCAATAGGGTTATTGAGAGTGTTGAGTTAATTTTTTTTTCTATGTTTTGGCTGCGCCACGGCACATGCGAGATCTTAGTTCCCCGACCAGGGATCGAACCTGTGCCCCCAGAAGTGGAAGCTCGGTGTCTTAACTACTGGACTGCCAGGGAAGTCCCTAAATTTTAAAGAACTTAGAAAGTGGCTAGTCCATTAGTAGCAAGCAATAAAATTCAGTTCTTACTTTTTAATATCACGATTCCTATTAAGCAGATAAGATCAGGATCTTTTGGAATCATCTAATTCCCTTCCTTTAATTCTAGTTTTCTTAAAGTACCCTTCTCATTGCCTGAATGCATTTATCACCTAGACGGATGCTCAGCAAGACGGATCTTGCTGATCCTCCCAGACAGGGTTAGTGTTCTAGCAATTGGGGTTCTGGTTGCCAGTCACTTGTGAGCTGGTGGGTGTGACTTCTTCCTTCTCTCCTCAAAACTGATCATTCATGGATTAAATGAAAGAAAAATGAGGGAGCTGGTCTTGCGAAGCTGAAGGCCATCAACTGACCCAGGACTTGGTCTTTTCTGAGCTTCTGGCAGAAGCAACCATGTTCCTGTCTTTCTGTTTTTCACATTGGCCTCATCCTTCTCCTCTGACGTAGCCTCCTCTCCAACTGTGCTGCACTCAAGTTAGCTAAATTAGTATCCGGCATTGTGTCAGGGGGAAATCACTTCCCTTCTTTCACATTCATGACATTCAGACTCACATTTGTTTTCTTTATGCCCACAAGACAGCTGTCGACTTTTACTTTCTAGGACAGTTGCAGTGATAAACAAAAAATCTAAAGTTTGAAAATGATAGAGACTGGAGCCCCTTTGCCTTTCTTTACCTCCCTTTATTGTTCTTACCTCATCATGAATTAGAACTAATGCAGGAGCAGCGAGACAAATCTTGTCCAATAAGTCACTAAGTGAATATAAGTGACAAAAACTTTAAATGAAAAATTACACACAAGTAAAGGAAAGAAGGCGATTTCTCTCTGACCTAATCCTGGGCCTCGCTGGCCTGCATTCTCAGAGGGAGACAGAGACAGAGGAAGGGAGAAGCCCACTGGCATCAACTGACTGAATGAACAACTGAACCTCACTGGTTTCTGTGACATAAGCTTTAACGAGAGACAACACCGTCGCTGAATTCTCTGCCCCCAGCTCAGAAACTTTGAGCATAACAAGTGTTGACTAGTTTTAGTAAAGGAGTTGAATAATAAAATTTGTATTTGGCAAAATAAAAATTATGTGTCTACTCAGGGTAAAATGATTAGAATTGGGTAACTCCTCCACCACCTTAGAGAAAACACACTTTTGCTCTCAGCATCTGAGGGCTGCTGACACTTCTGATACCTGAGGACATGGGTCAGGAGGGGAGGAGGTCACCACTGAGGACTAGGGTCCTTCACACAAACACTCCGGGAGCAAGGGTGAGGGTCCTGGAAGATGAATTATTTTCCCAACAAATAAACAAGCCCCTCCACAGATAGGAGATTGTAAAGTCCTCGGGATGTGGTGAGCCTGCCCTCAGGGTGGGAGTCCAGGTTAGGAAGGGGACTCTGTCACTCTAGAGGAGAGGGTGTAACTAGATGTGATCTCTCCCTTGTGACTGAGGTGCTGCTGGGGAAATACAATTGTCTTGGAATTAGGATCTCCACACCCATATTCTCCTGAAAAGAACCAGGATTCCTGGTGGGGGTACTGGCCCAGCCTGTGGAGGACTATAGGTCTCCAGTAAGAAAATGGTGGAAAGAAAGGACAATATCTATAATAGTCCTCACCTCGTGGTCCCCTGAAGCATGACCACATGGACATGAAGGAACATGTTCTAGAAGGAAAGGAAACATGGGAGAAGCTCATGGACTCATAATAATCAGCCTCTTCTCTAAATCAAACCCTAAACAAAGCCCATCTTTTGTTTCAAACAGCTTATGCCAGAGTGATCTGGTAAATCCCTAAGCAAATACAGAAAGCATACGGCTGAGGGAGCCTGCCTTCCTAGGTAAACTAAGAGGTAACAATGGAACCTAAGATCAGGGCTAAAAATTTCTTCCTGGAACAGAGAAGACCAACATTTATGCATGAAAGAGATATAGAATGTGCGTATTTACAAACCTACATCACTTCTGACTTTAAGACGAAAACCTTTCTCATTTCATTAATAAATATCCATTTGGATGGGCACATCTGAAATTACTGGGAAAATTAAACTTCTTGCAAAATTAATAGTTTAGAATGATGACATCTTCATAGACCATACTGAGAAGATATAAGTGAAAATCAAAAAAAGGAAGTAAAAGTGTATAGAAATGTTTAGAAAATGAAAATTACTGTGTTCCCTATTTAATGGCCTTGCTTACAAAGAATGTCATCACAGAACCTACCCCCAAGGTTCCCCCGGACGCCCGTCTCAGCCAGGCCAGCAGCAGCCTCATTTGCCCCATGGCCTTCGTGCTCTCTCTACTGACCGCCCTGGTGGTGTTCAGCTACGGCCCTGGTGGATCTCTGGGCTGCGACCTGTCTCAGAACCACGTGCGGATTAGCAGGAAGAACTTCATGCTTCTGGGCCAGATGCGGAGAATCTCCCCTCGCTTCTGTCTGAAGGACAGAAAAGACTTCGGTTTCCCCCAGGACATGGTGGATGGCAGCCAGCTCCCGAAGGCCCAGGCCACCTCTGTCCTCCACGAGATGCTCCAGCAGGTCTTCCGCCTCTTCCACACAGAGCGCTCCCCTGCCTCCTGGGACACCTCCCTCCTGGACAAACTCCGCACTGGACTCCATCAGCAGCTGGAGGACCTGGACGCCTGCTTGGTGCAGGCGATGGGAGATGAAGAAACTGCCCTGGGAGTGACGGGCCCTACACTGGCCGTGAAGAGGTACTTCCAGGGAATCCACCTCTACCTGAAAGAGAAGAAATACAGTGACTGTGCCTGGGAAATTGTCAGAGTGGAAATCATGAGATCCTTGTCTTCATCAACCAACTTGCAAGAAAGGATAAGAATTATGCATGGAGACCTGGGGTCACCTTGAAATGATTCTCATTGACTAAGATGCCCTATCACCCTTGCACACATGTCTTTAGTCATTTCAGAAGGCTCTTATTTCAACTTTAATCACAGAATTTATTGTATTAATTCAGCTACTACTTTGTCAGTAGTGATAAGGAAGTATATGTTAAATTTATTCAGCTTCAGGGGCATCAGTCCCTAAGCAATGACTACCCTGTTATTTATTTATTCTGTTTATTTGTTTATTTATTTATTTATGCATCTTATTTTTATATTTTCATATCAATATATTTATACTTACATTGTATTAAAATTTAGAAAATATTCACCTTTCCATTTCATTAAATTTGCATTTTGTTTTATTTATTAAATTCTTATGAGAGAAAACTTCTTGAGTTTTTTAAGTTCTGAAACCTACATTCTTATCTTTTTCTGTGTAAATTTATTTCAGATTAGTATTGGTCCATTTTGTCCTTTGGAACAGTCCTACCACTTTCATTTCAGGAAATGCTTGTCAAAAGGTGGAATTCCATGGAATTGAGGGAAGTCCTGGAAATTATGGAGAATGGTTAGTCCTGATGTCATAGGTGTAACTGATTTATACCACCAGGAAAGAGTGGTCGGTGCAAATACCTGTGGGAAGGAGTCATCTCCTCGAGGGAAGCTGGTGACATACGGTGTTGACTGGCCAATCCTGGCACCTTCCTCTCACCTTCTCCCCGGTCCTGCTTTACTGAACCATTCATCCCTTACACATAACTTCAGACCCTCCACCTCACTGACCAGCTACACAGCTGCTCTGGTTCTGTGCAGGTTTCCAGCTTCAAGGTTTCTGTTAGAGTGAAAGCCACAGGAAGAGCGCACAAGTGAAAGGAGAGTTCTAGGATTTTCAAAACTTCTATGAGAAGGAGCCAGGGTTCATGGCACTGGATCCCAGCTCTGCTATTAATAGCAGTGTGACCTTGACAAATAACACAATCACTAAGCTCCCTAGTTTCCTCATCTTTAATATGGGGACAATAGTAGTATTTTTTCATAGGATTATTCTCAGGATTCAATGAGTAAATATACACAAGAGGCATAATAGTGTGTCTGTCAGAAATAATCAGGACTGTTAGAGTCACAGAGTGGCTACTATCGGGGAGGAGAAGGAGAGCTGCTCTGAGGTAGCAACTGGAAAGCAACATAAGAAACATGCTAGGTCCTGGGCAAAATGTATTACGTTTAACTTGGGTGCTAGTTTCACAGTGTATTCAGTGTGTGAAATTTCCCTGTGCTGTATGTTGAAGATACTTGCAATTTCTGTGTATTATACTTCTTTTTTTTCAAAACAATTTATTTATTTATTTATTTACATTTTATTTTTGGCTGCATTGGGTCTTCGTTGTGGCAAGTGGGGGCTACTCTTCCTTGCGGTGCGCAGGCTTCTCATTGCGGTGGCTTCTCTTGTCACGAAGCATGGACTCTAGGTACGCAGGCTTCAGTAGTTGTGGCACACAGGCTTAGTTGCTCCGCGGGATGTGGGATCTTCCCGGACCACGGCTTGAACTCGTGTCCCCTGCATTGGCAGGCGGATTCTTAACCACTCTGCCACCAGGGAAGTACTTGTGTATTATACTTCTGAAAGATTTTCTGGGAATTAGTAAAAATTCTTTGAGAAAGAAGGATCAGTAGAAAATACTTGGATCTACTTTAAAAATGAATAATATGGAAATAACAGACCTCAAATAATGCAAAAAGTCACAAACACTTTTCATTGATAACGTTTGTTGCTTCTTTAGTATGAGAAAGGCACAAAATAGCTTCTGAACCCTTTCATTTTGGGGGCTTACAGCAGCAACGCAGAAGCAGGAAGAAAAAAGCAGGAGCTATGAAAGGTAAGGTTCTGCTCTCTAATCCTGGGCTCTCCCAGGTTTGATCTTAGTTCTCTTCTCCATACAGTCCCAGGTCTATAATTGCTGGCAATGTCACCTCCTAGAGCCTGTACTCTCAGAAAATAATGGCCCCCCAGAGGAGAGACTCAGAGCTAGAAAGCAAAGAAGTCAGGACCTGGGACACTTCTAACCCAGGCTCTGCTCGTCCATGTGAAAGCTGGGCCATGGCGCTTACCCATCAAGTGACAGTGTGAGACGTGGTGGAACAATGACTGTTTTGGGGGCAAAATTTTGGGTAATGACTCAGACAACTTAACCTCCCTAAGTTTCATAGTCTGTGTCTGGGAGAGTCCCAGGATTGTTGTGATGATTGCCTGGGGCAATGTGTGTGAAAGAGCTTTGAAATGACACTGCTCTACACACATGGACCTTACTATTAGTGTCATTGAACCTCTGACCTCGAATTCTAGTTCCTGGGCATTAATCTTGAAAGAATCTCTTCCCAGTAGAACAGTCTGCTCAGTATGTTCCACTCTCTCTTTGCTTCCACTCTCCCTAGACACACCCAGGCTCCTATTTTTGGTTTGCAGAGCTCACCTGAAAGGCACTCATGTGACACCAGCCCCACCCTCTCTTCAGAAAGGTGATTCATATCTTCTGTCATCTCAGGCATCCCTCTTGCTAGCTGGCCCTGTGGAATTCCAGGGTCCTAGTCCAGCAAGAGGTTGACACGAGGGAGTCCCACTGGGAACAGATTATGGAAGGAAGCCTTGGGGTAAGGCATCTTCTGAAAACAAAATGGTCTCTCTCAAAAACAGCAAAGTTCATTCTTCACAAGTAAATCGTTTCTTCTAAAAAAGAGTGTTTTCTTTTGTCTCTGCTGCATTTGGGGGAAGGATGCAGTAGTCCAGGAACTGGGTTTAGGGAAAGGAAGAGGTTCTCCAGTTCTGATTGAGAGCTGACTTTGAGTGTTTGAGGCAGAGGAAGGTTAGGGAGAGAGTCTAACAGTGGCCTTGCACACCCTCTACCATCTCAGCCACCTTCATTTGTGTCATGATGAATACAGCCCTTCACAAAGCAAATACAAAAGCATAGGAATTTGACAAATGCTGAGGGGCTTTACAAATTGAGAAAATCCATTAAAGAACGAGTCTCAGGAACTGGACTTCCCAGTCCTTCCCCTTCTCCATCATGATACTGATCTGTAAACAGCCGTGGGTTGGAATGTTTCGGGTTACACAGGCACATAGATTCCCAAATGTCCCAATCAGCCCCTAGGAACAGAGACAAGAAACTTCACATATTCCCCAAAACAGCACTGGAATTTGGCATTCCTGAGGTCTCAAGTTCAGAAGGAAATGGAACAAACCAGAGGACCCCAAATATTTTGATGGAGAATAACTTTCGTCTAACTCCAAGGCCTTCTTGCATCCTGATGAAGGCTGGGCAAAGCAGCTCAGCTCCCCAGTTCTCAATTTAGCCTTAATGAAAGTGTACAGCTGAGGACTTTTCGCCTTTCCTTTCTCATGGGACAGGCTCTGCAGCAGCAGGGATGCAGAACTCCTGGCCATGTTTGTGGTTGAGCAAGCAGGGACAAGAGGAGGCCAAAGGGGAGGCAGAGCAGTATAGGGTCGTAGCAAACCTGGGAGTGGAACTGCATAGTCTTATCAGGCTTAGGAAAGAGATCTCCATCTACATCAGGTACCATAGCACTCAGCTCACTCTCCAGCTACACTTCTTATTCCCACCCAGTAACCTGCACACTGTTAGGGACATCATTGGTCCTCAGAGTTGTTAATAAAAGCGATAAGTGTAATAAGCTGAACATAGTTGTGTCAGTAAAAGTGTTTGAAAATGACAGTCTTGCTGCATCTTCTCTTGTGGGTTACTCTTGTCTTCTCAGGTGACCAGTAAATTCGTTAGCTCGGCATCTCCTTAGTCTTCCTTCGGCTTCATGCATGATTTAGGGCAATTGTTTTCTTTTTCCTACAGTACAGTTTTCTCAGCTTTAGAATAGGGATAATGAGACTACTATATTCCATTCAACATACCATCGCATGTTATATGCTCTATATCATGAGAATATAACAAGTCATAAACTTATCTTAAGTGAGCAGATTATTTTAAGCACCAGGGACATATTAAACATAGCAATGATAGTTGTTATAGTGACAGGTATGCACAAAGGAGTAAAAGCCATTATTTCATGTCCACTCAAAAGATACATATTTTTTTAAGATTTTTTTGATGTGGACAATTTTTAAAGTCTTCCTTGAATTTGTTACAATATTGCTTGTTTTTTTTTTTATGTTTGGGTTTTGTGGCCCTGAGGCATGTGGGATCTTAGCTCCCCAACGAGGGATCGAACTCACGCCCCCTGCATTGGAAGGAGAAGTCTTAACCACTGGACCGCCAGGGAAGTCCCCAGAAGATATTGATATAATGCCATATTTGTGCCTTACTGAGCTCATAATTTTGTTATGCAAAAATTCTACCTCTGTGAATTAAAATAGGATCATCTTTTTAAGTATTGTGCAAAGCATACAAACACATTTTTAAATTCTACGAGCAAATGCAATATTCTCACAGATGTACCAAACACTAGATTGCAAATACCCATGGATCTGTAGTGGACATCAAAACAAAATGCAGTCAGTGCATTGGCACAGAACATATTTATCAATATTAAGTAGAAAGTAATATATTAAATTTAAATTTACATCATGCTGAAATTAAAAGCATTTTGATGCAGATTACAAATTTTTTTCTAATTTATCCATATAAGATGACATTTCGAAGTAGTGAATAAAACTCTCTAATGAAAAACCCTGATTATATATATAAAGCTGAATGCTTTATCGATGAAGCCTTAAGGGTCTTCTAAGATCCTTGCTTAAAACAAATGAGAGGAAAAAAAATCTTGAAAATTGAGATTAATTTCTTAACATACTTACTAGGTCATAAGATATTGCCAATAAGCTACATCTTACTGAGGTTAGAGATCAACGTGAAGCAGCCTTGGCTGACATGTCCGAAGCATCAGATACTTGTTATTATACCCGCCATTTTAAAGTCTGACGCTCATCTGGTCTCCCTGTCACCACCGTCCTCTGCTTTTCTGCCCCTCCTTCTCTCCTTCCTTTGTTGACTCCACACTCTCATCTTAGGGAATTGGTGTTCCTCAACGATCTATGCTAGTCCCACACTTCAACTTCTCTGCACATATAGTCTCAACCTACCAAATAGTTCCAAACGTCCTCTCTATGACTGTTGACTTCCATATGCATGTCTTTACCCAGGGTCACATCTCCAAACAAATGTCATTAGCTCCAAACCCTCATATTTACCTGCTACCCTAGATAATCTCCACACATGGCCAAACTTGACCAGCATGTAATTACCTGGCAAACTCCTGCAGACCCCTGGGATGCCAGCTTACCAACTGCTCTTGCAGATGCTTTCCCTGATCCATGCAAGCCCACATACTCTCAAGAACCTGTACTTTCCCTGTCACAGCATTAGCATTCCTTTCATTGAACACCTAGTTACCCATATCCCCACCAGACTGCAAGCTCTGTGACAGCAGGCAATGTGTCTACTATTTTCATTGCACCTGGCACCCACCACAGTGCCAACAATACAAGGGATAGTCACACTTCTTTGTTGAAGTTTAAATTCCATGATTCTATAATGTATTTCACAGTTTATTGATCATGCAACTGCTGAAACTGAATCAGCAACCATTAGACATGCTTTCTCCGAGAAAGAACAAGTAAAAGAGAATAGCTCCAGCTGCTATCACCTGTCATAATGCCTTGTGCATCTCCCTCATAACCCAGAAAGGGTTTCAAGAGAATTTTTTACTCTTTAAGGCCTGTCTTCTCTGACAGAGTGCTCCATTACGAAAGTAATATCTTTGTTTTATCTACCAATATATTAAAAAACACAAGTAAAATCCTGAAAGCAGAGATACTTCAAAATATTTTAAGAACCAATGAAATGAATAAAACGATTTATGTTCCTTTTGGATTTTAAGGCAGATTAAAGGTTTAAGGACACTCTGATTTTCTTTAAGAGTATGAGTTAAACCTAACACTTAAAATATACCTTTTGCACCCCCAAAGCAAAGGAAAACAAGACACAAAGCTGACCATATCATAATATGAAGAATAAATTTGGTAAATATAACAATCATCATAGAGAAATAAATTCTAATTATTACAAATTAAAAATAAATTTTCTCCCCATTCAAAAGTATTGTTCCACTTACTGTTGAAGAACAATGTCCTGAGAAGACTCGATGCATTTACAACTGAATCAGAAGAAAAGTCATTGAAGGGAGTGAATATGGACGTGCTAGAGGCCACCTCTAAGCAGAGAAGACTCCATTGTAGAAGATTGGGTCCAGGTCTCCTTTTCCCACTCCTGCGTTCTCTGAGGTTGAACATACAGGGAAAGCACACTCTGATTTTCACGCCTTAACTTCCACTCTCATATTGTCCTGGGCACAGCAGCTGTGGACTTTCTTTTCAGATCGAGCCTGGTCCTTTGGAAGTTCTTCAAAGTCAGGCTGGAGTCCTCATTGCCCAGCAGGGTCTTTTCCTCTCCATCTCCTGCACCAAACTAGTCTCCAGATCTGCCCACTGTTGATCAAGCCCACTGAGGAATTTCAGCTCTTTGTGCTGAAGACGATGGAGAAGTGCTGTATCGTCTCATGGAGAATGAGGCGGCCTGAGCGTTTGGGAACTGGCTGTCAGCCAGCTGGTGCTGATGGAACCTGAAAACCTTCTTGTCCTTCAGGCAGGAAAACAAAGAAGATTCTCCCTGTTAGGGGCAGGACTGTGAGGGTCTCCTGCTTTGGCAGGCTGTGGTTCTGGGCCAGGTGACAGCTAAGGGTGCAGACAGGGCTGGAGAACATCATCCTGGGTGTCCTCAGTGAGGAGGGTGGCAGGCCCCGGTGAGCCTGATGATGCAGGTGTCTGGCTGTGGGAGCCTGTATCCAGCTGCTGTGGGTACCTGCCTGCAAAGGAGATTCTTAAATAAGCCATTTATGGGCAACATAGAATGTCACAACTTCAATTCTTTTATTACACTGGAAATTAAACACATTCCTGGAACATGAAAGAGTATCAATCCAATAGGATGTATTCATCTAAATGAGACCCAAGGTTGAAATAAAAACCTGAGTCTCAATATATCTCTTTTTCAGTTCTAATACGAATACTTAGAGGTTTGACCCTGTACTCTGTTTTGCCACTTCTTAAATTGCACCAAAATACAACTAGCCTCACCTCTCTGCATTCTCCTCTAAAGGGACTCATACATCAGATTTAAATTCTTCCACATTTCTTTACAGGACCATAGCTCACATTTTCTGAAAGTTTACAGATAATGGTGACATAAAAATGAACAGCAAGGGTGAATTCATGCAGTTCTCTTCATTCCGTCACCAGAAATGTTCTAACTGCGTATATATGTGACAATGCGCTTGGCAATGTGGATTCCAGGAAAGTGAGGCAGGGATGGTGACCTCCCTCCAGGGAGCAGGGAGGACAGACTTTAGAGGCAGGATTAGGATGAAGGAAGCACCACGTGCTCAGTGCAGCTGAGGGCCAGTGCTCAGAGCTGATGAAGAGGAGGGCCTGGGAGCAGCAGAAGGCTCCACTCTGACAAAAATCTGGGGCTCCTGAATTTAAATGACATCAGATTTTCATTTCCTCTTTTAAAAAATGGAGACACCGTTAGTTGTGGTCACACAAGACATTGCCGAGATCAAATAAAATAAAGTTTGCAAAGTACAGGCTGAGAATTTGAACAGAGTGAATGATCGAAGGCTTTTGTATTAATATAACAAATGGAAACCTCTAGAGTCCACCCTCAGCCCAGCCAAGAGAAGCTCTGACTACAGGTTCCTTAACACTCAGGGGTCTGCATGTTGAGGCCCCCAAATGCAAACTCTAGGAGAGGGATTGCCTGTAGGCCTGCGAAGGAGTAGAGACCTAGTCTCCACCCTTAGAGCAGTGCCCCGTACATTAAGGAGAGAAATCCCACGGCACCTGAGGCTCTTTGCAGCATCTAAGAAAGTGTTTTGACCTCCTCCCCACAAGAAAAGAAAAAAAAGCCTGCTCTGTGACTAGTATAAATGAGATAAATAGTCCTTTTCCTCACCTTATTTTGTTTCAGACCACCTCTGGTGTTAATTTTTAAGACACAGATTAAATTATACTTTAAAAACAAACACATAACCTCAGAGAAAAAGATCAGATTTGTGGTTACCATAGCCAAGGGGGTGTGAGTTGAGAAAATCAGATGAAGGCAGTCAAAAGGGTTTTTTTTTCCTTTAAAAAAAGACATTAAAAGAATGTTGTAGAGACCAGGAAAATGGTAAGAAATATATATATGGGGGAGAGATGATGAGAATTAAAGCATTCCTAGATTTTCAGCCATGGAACAGCACAATACTCTAATTCAAAAGCTATTTCCTGGGTTAGCATTAGGGCAACGTTAAGCTAGTACTTCTCTTAAGCACGAATGGTAAGAAGGCACCAAATCTACGTCATCAAGATAAAGGATGTTTTAATGCAACATTTTAAAATGAAAATTAATACCAAAATATGCACGAGGAACAAAATATAAAAATTTTAAGTAAAGAAATGAAGCTGACCTCCATTTGCATGGCCCTGACAGTCTTACAAAGTAAGCCTTCATGATGTAAATGAAATCTGGGCAAATTCCACTTAGTGTATAAAATTCCTACTAAAGAAAAATGAAAAAGTCTGACCTGCTAAACGTCCTCAATTGCTTGTACACACCAACTCTTCTTTCTAACCTTATAGTCAAGGTGAGGTCCTGGGAAAGACATTTCAGGAACATGAGTTAAAAATCAGTTAAGACTATCATGGAGTCATTAGAAATTGTCAAACATGGTAATTCCCTCAATTAAAAACAAGCAAAAAAGTAATCTTGACAATATTAATGAATTGGCTTCCATTAAAGATAGAAAAGTAAAACTATATTAAACACATGGGGCTTCGCAGGTGGCGCAGTGGTTAAGAATCCGCCTGCCAACTCAGGGGAAACGGGTTCGAGCCCTGGTCTAGGAAGATCCCACATGCCGTGGAGCAACCAAGTCCATGTGCTGCTACTACTGAGCCTGTGCTCTGGAACCCGCGAGGCACAAATACTGAAGCCTGCGCACTTAGAGCCTGTGCTCCTCAACAAGAGAAGCCACCACAATGAGAAGCCTGCACACCGCAATGAAGACTGAACCCAGCCTAAAATAAATACACCCAGCCTAAAATAAATAAACAAATAATTAATTATATTAAATACTTACTTTAGTAGAAAGACAATATAGTTTAAATAAAGTTTAATAAAATGCTATATTTTAATATGAAAATATATTTTAATAGTCTATGCTTAATATTGAAAATATTTTAACATAAATATATAAAAATATCAAACATTTAAAATATTTAATTTAAATATGATATGAATTAAGTTAAATATAAAATTGATTTTAAAATGTAAAATATAAAAGGCTGTGAGTTTTTTTTAATATTCCTACTTTTCAGATATTCAATACTTTCTCCCTCACTTTAACGCTGTATCCTTGAAAGACTCCATGAAGTCCCAGAGAATCTACAGGGGCGCTCAGCTCCCGCGTCCTCGGCCCCGGTGGTGGCCACGCTCCGACTCACCCCTCAGGGCGTCCCCAACACCGTCCTGTCGTCCCATCGCCGCCGCCGCCTTCCCCTTTCTCTGGGCCTTCGCTGTCTCGCGCCAGAAACCAGCCCGAATCGGAAAAATCGGCTCCCCTTTCTCTGCGGCTGGGAATCGCTCTGATTTCCCACCTCAGACCGCTCAGAAAAAGGCTTCTTTCCCAAAAATTGCCTCGCTCAAGTTTCTGTGAGAAAATAAAGCGCAAAACTCAGGGGAAGCCTGAAAATGCACGGTTCTTGTTCCCAGCCACACAAAAATGTCTGTGGCGAGGCCGCGACAAGGCTTCCTCTTCAACGCTCAGCACCGAGCAAACCAAGGTGTTTCGCGTATGCTGATTATTAAAGCAGCCTCAGTGACTACTTTTCGCCCTGTCTCTCGAGCTGCAGGAGACAGCTGCAGACGGCAAACTCAACAGTCGGCGTTTCCCAAACAAACCCTGCGCCCTCTACCGGCCACCTAGGGAAGGACGCTGTCCACAGTTCCAGGGAAGGAAGCTTCCCACTCATTAATTGTTTGGCGGTGCCCACGCCTCTCCTGGCGGCCGTCTAGTGAATCACCCTTTCTTAATGGCCCAGATCTATTTGCTAGTGGCAGGAGTGCTGCTCTGCTCTATCCCTGCTTACTCTCTTGGCTGGAACTTGCCTAGAAGCCATAGCCAGGAAAACAAGGACGTCTTCCAACATTTGGAACAGTTGCAAAGAATCCCCTCTCAGTGGTGCCTAAAGGACAGAACCGACTTCAAATTTCCTTGGAAAAGAGAGAATATCACCCCAATCCAGGTGACTCAAGGCACCTGTCACCACCATCTGATGCTCCAGCAGATCTTCAACCTCTTCACCACAGAGGACAGCCGTGCTGCCTGGAACAACACCCTCCTCGATAAACTTCTCTCTAGCCTTCATCTGAGGCTGCACCGACTGGAGCAGATGAAAAAAGACAATCTGGATTGTCGAGATTTGGGACGTGCTGCCCGGGAGTATTTCCATGGAATCCATGTCTATCTGAAGGCAAAGGAATACAGCCCCTGTGCCTGGGAGGTTGTCAGAGTGGAAATTAAAAGGTGCCTTTCCCTTATGTAAGAATCCTCAAAGAAATGTCAACAAATACAGAATATTTTTTATACTCGTGACACTTCTCATTCAATTACATTAGTGTTCAAGTCCAAAGCAATCTCGACTTGTGTTTCCTCACAGGCTGAAAAATGTCTGAAAAGAAAATCATGATTTTAAAAAAAGGTTTTGACAGAACACAATCTCTTTTCTTGTATAAATAATTTTCTAACGTAATTTAAAAGATCACTTTAAGTTTTGGGAGAGGTATTTGCTATTTTCAACACATGAAGTATAGAAAGGTTTTTTGGATAGTGTGGTGTTAAAGATATTTGTCAGTTAACTTAATGCTGACTGCTGTAACGGGTAAAGAGAATGCTGTCAGGAATTTGATCATAATAGAATCTTATCTTTCCCTGGTATAAGAACACAAGGCAGGCATTCCTGATCAGATGGATGTTCTAAGTTGCTCTCCAAAGAGTGAGTCGGGGACATGGGTACCCCCTGTTTTGTGGATTTTTCCATCATCAACAGGTGACTGCAAATTTTTCTGCAGTATTTGAGGCTATTCCATTCAGTGGTAAAGGGAAAAAGTCTGGTGCATCACATGGGACGTTTTCAAGGGCCAGGACTATACAGGGCAAGAGCCCTTCTGATCACATTACATGGCCTGGATTTATCCTCGTGGAAATCTCACTGCAAAGAAGTTGGGAAATTATTGGATGATTAATAGACGAGGAGACAAGTTCAGTGCATAAGACCACTTTTCATCTTTACACTATTTGTCCTAATGAAGTTCTGGGTGGGGTGGAGGGGAACAACTAATGTTCTTGCTTGCACACACTTCATTAAAAAACAATCTGACCCACAGAGAAAGAGAAATATCATTTATATGTGGAATCTAAAAAAAAGGATACAAATGAACTTAGTTACAATACAGAAACGGTCCAGTTCTGGTGAAAGCCTGCTTCAGGTCTCACACTGCAGAGTTCTCCTTGTATCATCATACAGCAGGAGAGGGAGGCATTTATCTCTGACCTCGTTGATAAGGGCACTAATTCCATCGTGAGGCCTCCATCTTCACACCCTAATCAAGTCCCAAAGGGCCCGCCACCTGATACCATCACTTTGGGGGTTAGGACTTCCAAATATGAATTTTGTGGGGACGGAAACATTCAGACCAGAAAGGGCATTGAAGGCTACATGTCTTGGCATCCAGAAGAGAGAATATATTCATGTAAATAAAGAAGAATGAGCCATTTACCAGGCCAAAAGAGCAGACCGAGGACTCAGAATCCAAACTCTTGATTTCCAACCTGCAGTAATGCTTTAATTATTATGTGTCAAAATTTGGAAATCAAACTGAAATGGACCCCATCGTCCCTTGAAAGGGAATGAAGACACAGGAGGAAAAGGATCATTCATCAGTCTTTGTGAGGAGTCTCCAAAGAATCTCAGGATATAGGTAGTCATTGCCACATCCGTAAAGACCCACCGAAGAGTAACGTGGTTAATTGTCTGGTCGCTGTGACCTGTGTGAATCAGGGAGACTTTGAGTTCAGATACATGGCTCTGTATGTGACATCAAGCTGGTTATTTTCTGTCATGACCTAGTAGAGGACAAATTAGCGACGAGGCCATCCTCCTGAGTTTAATAGAGTGCCGGGCAACGGCTGAAAATTGTGCTGCTCTTACAACTTGAATCCCCAGAGCCATAGGCACCTTAAAGGAAAGAGAATCCTAGTGGTTTTAGCAACAAACTCAGTAGGCATGGCTGATACCAGTAGGAGTAGAGTGGGAATACCAGCCACTGTCTATTATAATCCCAGCAAATACGACCGTGATAAAGGAAAATAGCTTGGTCATTCGTAACTGCCTTCCAGTGGGAGGAGACCATCTGAGAAACTGCTTTCGTTAAAAGTACCTGTTCGGGCTTCCCTGGTGGCGCAGTGGTTGAGAGTCCGCCTGCCGATGCAGGGGACACGGGTTCGTGCCCCGGTCTGGGAAGATCCCTCATGCCGCAGAGCGGCTGGGCCCGTGAGCCATGGCCGCTGAGCCTGCGTGTCCGGAGCCTGTGCTCCGCAATGTGAGAGGCCAAAACAGTGAGAGGCCCACGTACCGCAAAAAAAAAAAAAAAAAAAGAAAAAATTACCTGTTGCGTGATTACACTGGGCCTGGTGCCGAGGATACCACAGAGAATACGACAGAGTCCAGTTGCTACAGAGCTGATTTGCCACAGAGAGTCACATACCTATTATTTATTGAAAGATCGGTATTAGAGGGGGCTGAGGCCACAGAACATCCACTGCAAAATAAAAGAATTCATGATCAGAGTTGAAAGTGAATTCTTTCCATGATACCAATCAACATTTATCCAGTTCTCAATTAATTACAAAGATGGTTTTCTTTTGTTTGAAAAGAATAGGCTTGGATTGGAACCTCTGACAGTCCTTTGGGGAATCTGAAATTCAATGCAAAAATACAGAGAAAGATTCAAATCGATGATGATTCCTAAATCATCTGGGAGCAGATCGCTCCCACGGGTACAAACAGTAGTCGTTAGGGGTGCGAACAAATCTTAACTACTACAATGGTGGGTGGCACTCCAAAGCTCAACCCTATCCAACCCTATCCTTTGTATTCATTTTTCTCTTTGGGTTTTCTTGTGTATGAGACGAGAGGCATTGACATTGAGTGCATGGAAGATACACAATATGCAGGATCAGTGCTACAAGCCATGGTGCTTGATGTTTCATTACAGGACTTTCTCTCCATCATATGATTGAACTCAAAGTCATAATGTGAGAGGTGCCCTCTGCTTACTTACGAGCTGTCCTTGTCTGTCTTGTGGATTTTGCTTATGTTTGAGCCTCAGTGTGATGTGGGCATCGGGAATTAAGCACAAATAGGTTGTATTTTATTATTTAATTCTAAAAAAGTTATCTAGGAGATCAATAATTACGTCTAGTCCTAAAGAGAAAAAGTTGTTGACAATATCTAGAGGAATATCTAGCAGCTAGCGAAGTAAGAAATCATTTTATGATATGAATCAAAACTCAGAATTACTTAAAAATAAATGTTAAGAAAATCATTTAAATTTTCAATGGTTTTAGCAGTTTTGATAGATTTTAAAATATATCTATACATTGGTATTCTTACGAAGTATTTGTATAAATTTTTATTGAATATGTAGTTTGATACATTCCTATTTATTAAGTAAATGTATTACATTAAAAGTCATTCTGCACACTTAACCAAAATGTTAAATTAATTGCAGTAGCTTTTACAGCTAATTTTTAGCCTAAATATTTTTGTCATACTCACCACTGCTTTGAATAAAAAGAAAAAACTTTTCACTTTCTTTTTCTATTTATAAAGTAGAGATACGCATGGAGTACATACTGATGTACCCAGTATATCTGTGTATCAAAATTTCATAGGGGGGCCATATGGAAAAAAAATATCTAGAAAGGTTCTGTGGGCAGGAGAAGGGGAGGCAAGGATGAAAAACAGTGGTTGAGAAACGCTGCCCTAACCTGTCTGGAGAGTGCAAAATGAAAAGCAAAAACAGAAGTAGAAAGTAAGAGGGAACATTCAGAAAATGGAAACCAATTCGCTCCCATTTAAGACCCAGGCTTGAAGGAAGGTCTTCAGAGAACCTAGAGAGCAGAGTTCACAGAGACCCCACCTCAGCCAGGCCAGCAGCATCTGCAGGGTCCCCGATGGCCCCAACCTTGTCCTTACTCCTGGCCCTGGTGCTGCTCAGCTGCCACTCCAACTGCTCTCTGGGCTGCGACCTGCCTCAGACCCACAGCCTGGCTAACACGAGGGCCCTGATGCTCCTGCGACAGATGAGGAGAATCTCCCCCTTCTCCTGCCTGAAGGACAGAAATGACTTTGGATTCCCCCAGGAGGCGTTTGGAGGCAACCAGTTCCAGAAGGCTCAAGCCATCGCTGTCGTCCATGAGATGATCCAGCAGACCTTCCAGCTCTTCAGCACAGAGGGCTCGGCTGCTGCTTGGGATGAGACCCTCCTGGACAAGTTCTGCACTGCACTTTATCAGCAGCTCACTGACCTGCAAGCCTGTCTGATGCAGGAGGCGGGGCTGGAAGGGACTCCCCTGCTGAAGGAGGACTCCATCCTGGCTGTGAGGAAATACTTCCACAGAATCACTGTCTATCTGCAAGAGAAGAAGTACAGCCCTTGTGCCTGGGAGATTGTCAGAGCAGAAGTCATGAGATCCTTCTCTTCATCAACGAACTTGTAAGAAAGACTCAGGAGGAAGGAATGACACACACCTCGTTCAACCTGAGAAATGATTCTCACTAACAAGACCACACTTCCACCTGTGCTGCCATGTCAAAGACTCTCATTTCTGCTCTCATCATGCCCTGAATTGAATGAATTTGTCAAGTGTTTTCAGGAATATTAAGCAACATGATGTTCTACTCTACAGGCACTCGTCCCTCATAGATGCCCATGCTGATCTATCTACTTACTTATCTACTTAAATATTTATTTATCTACTTTAATATTTATTTCACTATTTATAAAGATTTAAATTATTTTTATTTACATAATATTATGTGCATGTATACATTGTGGTTAAGAGAATAAATATATACTTTGTATTAACTCAGTTTAGGAGTTTTCTTTGTTCATTAAATTCTTACTAGAGAAAACTTCCTGTTTTGTTTTTTTTCTTTAAAAAAGAAACACCAAGGGGCTTCCCTGGTGGCGCAGTGGTTGAGAGTCCGCCTGCCAATGCAGGGGACACAGGTTCGTGCCCCGGTCTGGGAAGATCCCACATGGTACGGAGCGGCTGGGCCCGTGAGCCATGGCCGCTGAGCCTGCGCGTCCGGAGCCTGTGCTCCGCAATGGGAGAGGCCCGCGTACCACTAAAAAAAAAAAAAAGAGAAAGAAACACCAAGCCTGAATGTGCAACCTGATGAAAGAATGTATGTTACAATTCCTTGACCCATCATTACGATTTTCACGTTAGAAATAAAAATAGACTGCTTCTAGCCAGGTCGTGGGTTGCCCTCAGGACCTAGAGGTGAACATAACTAATCCAATTCTGCTTTGGGTAACTTTGATTTTTTTTTTAAAGGAAAGTAACCTAAAAACAATAATCAGGTAATACAGGGACTTCCTTGGTGGTACAGTGTTTAAGACTCTGCTCTCCCAATACAGGGGCCCCGGATTCCACCCCTGGTCAGGGAACTAGATCCTGCATGCCACAAGTAAGAGCCCACATGCCGCAAGCAACTAAAAGATCCTGAATGCTGCAACCAAAGATCCCGAATGCCGTGATGAAGATCCTGCACGCAGCAATGAAGATCCCGTGTGCCACAACTAACACCTGCCACAGCCAAATAGATAAATAAATTTAAAAAATCAGTTAACTCACAATTAAATTTAATTATTTTTAAAATAGTACTAATTTGTAGTAGAAATTAATATCGGTTAAATTTAGTGCTACAGTGAGAAGGTGGGAAAATGGAATTTCCCCAGCAGAAGGTGGATCATGTCATGCGAGGATATAGAAATTAAAGCAGTAGATATTACCTATAGTTAACTAGTAGACATTTCAGTGCAAATGTCCATTGGATACTGGAGATAGCAATTTATAAGCAATTCCATGAAGTGTAAAGCATGGAACAGAAGAAGTGATCAAACAGGAGGAGAGTATCACATGAGAAAAGGACTGAAAATTGAATCCTATGACCTTAACGTTAAAAGTGAGGGAACGCTACAAAGGAAAGCAAGGGGAATGGCCATATGTTAACAGGACAAGAGAGAAAGGTGAGAAGACCATGTTTGAAAGACTGGAACTGCTTAGAAGATTCAATGCATTCGTGAAAACGTAGATGGAAAGTGCTCCTACATTGGGAAAAGAGATGGCATTGGCCACTTAGTGACAGCTTGTTTGGTAGAATTAATCAGCAGAAACCATAGTGGAGAAGGTGGAAGGATGAATAAGAGAAGGGAATGACAATATATACAGAAAATAGGTTTGAGATAGTTGCTGTCTGAATTGGAGGAGAGACATAGGGTGGAACCTAGAATGGATGTGGATTATTTTTTTCTCTGCATTGTTTTCCTTTTTTGAACTATTTTTTGCTTCTGAAGAGATTTCATGGATTTGATGTACTGAAAACTCATATCAATGTTCAAGATTTGATTTACTTTAAATCCTGACATTTAATCACTTACAGTGATAATGTATCATTATTTTGATGAATATGATGTTGAATGTCAGTAAGCTGCTCTGCGCTTGAAACCATCCACTACAAGGGAAACAGATAGAACTGACCTTAGTGAGAGCTGATTTGCTGAAATTAATCAGCAGAACCCATTCTGGAGCAAGTGGAAGGGTAACAAGAGAAGAACTCCCATTGTCATTATTTCACCTGGGGAGTCACTTTACTTCTTTCACTCTCATCATAGTCAGATTTGCATTTGTTTTCCTTTTACCTCAGTACATCAAATGCAAGGACAGCTTTCCAAGAAAGTTGAATGGAGAAGCAAATCAATGATGTATTGCACATTATGGAAAATCATGGTATGGGCCCTTTATGTTTCCATTTTTGCTTCCCTCTTAAGATACTCAACTCAAGATGAAAAAGGAAGTAATTCAGTAGTAGCAAGACAACCCCTGCCCAGAAAAATACTAAATGAAAAAGAACGTATAACATTACAAAGACTCTGACACCAGAAAAGCAGAGAAGGCTAATTGTATCTAGCATCCTATGCCCTACATTTTTACCACGCTACGTCTTCACTGTGAGTTGGAGAATGATGAATCAAGAGGCTCAGTAGAAATGTACTGAATCATCTAATGATGCTTAATAATTACTTCAATATAAGGTTCTGACGCGAGGTCACTAGAAGCTTCTGATGGGAGGTCTAATGGAAAATCTAAGAATACTCTTTGTTAATAATTATTTGGAATAATTATTATGAACTCTGTACTAATGATAAAATGGTGAACAAGATATAGACCTGTCACCTATGGTGGTTACTTGTCAAACAGGTCTAATAAATCTATTCTCAAGAAGACCAATCCCAAAGGATAAGCCAGCTTCGCTGATATGGAAAATAAAGAGGGCAGAAACAGAGCCCAGGACTAGAAGTAAACACAGCCAACCTCTAAGCAAGAGAATTGTAAATCCTCACCCTAAAGGCCAATTTACCTCAGTTCCTTTTACCCCATACATCATGTTCAACTTTCAACAGAAACTTACCATACTAAAAGGTGAAAAACACAGTTTGAAGAGACAGAGCAAGTATCAGAACTAGACTCATATACAGTAGAGATTTAGAAATGATCAGACCAGGAGTCAAAATGATAGTGATTAAAGCGCAAAGGGCTCTCATGAAGTCATCTATTTATTCTTCTACTTAATCTCAGTCATACTATGTATGGTATTTAAAATAGTTTTGTTCATATAATACCATGTTCAACTTTATAGTGTATTCAGTATAATAAAATATGCTTACCTCTATATTGTTTCAAATTATTTTCTTGTTTAATTTATGAAACTCTCCCCCAGATGACATTTGGATTTTTTTATTCTTACAAAAAGAAGTAGCTTTAATTTGCAAGGCATACTGAAACATGGATGATAAATTCTACTCATCATTCTCATCATTCATTTATTTCAGTGGTTTATATTTTATTTTATTTTTTTAAATTTTATTTATTGTTCACAGTGCTGGATCTTTGTTGCTGTGCGCAGGCTTTCTCTAGTTTTGGCGAGCAGGGGCTACTCTTCGTTGTGATGCGCGGGCTTCTCATTGCGATGGCTTCTCTTGTGGAGCACGGGCTCTACGCGTGCGGGTTTCAGTAGTTGCTGCACGTGGGCTCAGTAGTTGTGGCTCACGGGCTGTAGAGCACAGGCTCAGTAGTTGTGACCCACAAGCTTAGTGGCTCCGCGGCATGTGGGATCTTCCCGGACCAGGGATCGAACCCGTTTCCCCTGCAATGGCAGGCGGATTCTTAACCACTGCACCAGCAGGGAAGTTCCAGGTTATATTTTAAAACTTCATATTTCTATATTGGATATATGATAGTTCTGAGAATACAGAGGTGAAAAAAGAGAATGCCAAACCTATTCTTCTGGAGAGTTCAGTTTGGAAGAGATAAAAGTTGTAAAAACAGTAATCATGCTAAATTATTTCAGTTAAGTTTCCTATTACAATGAGAGATAGGGAAAAGGGGATTCTCTCACCAGAATCTGGAATGAGGCATCTCAAGAAGGGGAGAAAGCACATGGACTCCATAAAGTGGCCAAGAAACATCTAAAGACAGACTTCCCATTGGAAGCAGCATATGTGGATGTCGTTCCTTAGGAGTAGAGTGTAGAACGAGATGACGACCGAAAGCTCATGAGGACCTTCAACTTTTAAGAGTGAGAAAGAGGAGAGTCTGAAGAGGGCACAAAGGTGGAGTAGCCAGTGCACTTAGGAGTCAAGCAGGGAAAAATGATCTTCAGAAAGCACCAAAGAAGCAAACAAAGAGCTTGAGAATTACAGAGGATGGAAGTTAAATAATTATTTATATGTGATATGGGTTTCTGCATTGAGTCTAGATTCTGCCAGGACACACGTGTGATGCTGGGGAATCACTTAACTTCCCTGAGCCTCAGTTTCCTCAAATATAAAGTATGGAAAATATTCCTAGAGTTGTATTGAATATTAGACCAACCAGAACATTTAAGAGCACTTAGCAGAGTATCATCCACAGAGTGAGGGCTAAACAGGTAGTGTGTTGTTTCCTATATTTTTCATATAGGTCTAAATGGGAATAATGAATTCTCCTCCCCCTCTCTCTGTCACTGACTGCAGAACAATGACAGCCTAAAAAACAGAACTGGGAGAAAGTGTGTCATCAATTGTATGTAATTTTACATACAATAATATACATATATGGTACATATATATGAATACATAGTATAAAATATACCATATATCTATCTGCTGATTCTGATACATGGCACAATTCCCCTTCCCCTCTGTTTTCCTGGATCCCATTCTTTCACTAAAATATCACAATCATTCAGTTCCTCCCAGTGTAGAAATCCATAGTGTACTTTCCCCATTCACTCTGCATTAAGCTGTACTGCCCATTCATACCGCTGTTTCCTTCTCCATTAGGGTTTCTGGCTGTCAATTTCCGCTAAAGACTAGAAAGCCACCAATGGAAAGCAGAAGCTGAGTGAAAGTTCTAGGTTTGTCAGAAACTCTCATATGACTCCACGCTCTCCGCCTGCCAAGCACTGCAGGTCCAGACTGTCCAGACTCCCAGAGAAACACAGTAAATAGATGGCACCCTGCCCAACACTGAACAGTGGTGGAGAATCCAGGAGCTCACCTGTGCCTCTATTTGCACACTTCCACGTGCTGACTGCACTAGGAGGAACTCACCTGGTTCAGGACTCTTATTTGCTCAAAAAGCCCAAAGCGCAGGAAACATGGAGTTGAAAGGCAGCAGCAGCTTGAGAACTTGGAAGGAGAACAGAGATGTTTAAAGCGTTCACTGGAACAGCGGCAGGTCCTCAGGACATGGAAGAACTCCGATCAGCTGCACCGAGGCAAGTGTTTCTCCAGAACATTCCTTTTCAGAGAAGAAAAGAATGAGGTGCATGCGATAGCACAGAGTTCTCCCATAAGGATGTGGCCACTAGCAGTGTCCCCAGCACTGATACCACAGCAGCCTGCGGAGTCTTGGAAGGGACGAGGGTTACCTCAGTGCCAGCTGCAAACTTGTTTTGTCCTTAGGACCCAGCAAGTAATCACAGAGCAGGGAAGGATATTCCTGGGGACAATGCAATCCAAGGAATTTCTTACATTCCATCATGATGTCTTTGCCCCTTTGAAAGACAAACAAAATAAAACATGCTTGAATAGAAGGGACACAGGCAGGGATTTTAATATATTTAGCAACAACTGGGGTAGAGCCTTTCCAGCAGGGCAGGTATCAGTAACATGCACACTGGAAGGTCACAATTTCTAAAAGCAACAAAGAGCTAAGTGGAAATTCATTTATTTAATTTAGGCACTTTGGAAAGAGGACACTGATGGATCAATCATCTTTCTATCCTTTCCAGTTGGTGCATACAGCACTGAGTAGGTACTTTTAAAGTCAGAAGGACATTTAAAGTACATTTAGAGGTTTGGGAAACTTCCTAAGGATTAGGGTCCTAAAACAAGCAGAAACCATTCCTATATTACTGCTAAAAATATCATTTTATTAACAAATGATTTTTTAAATAATATTTTTATTTCAATTCTTCAGTATTATGATGTTTTAATGGGCTGAGGCTAGAAATTTAAATAAAGACAACTATACAAGGCCATGAGGGTGACTCTGGAGTTCAAGCCAGACTCTCCCTGCTAAGGAGCCCATTAAAAACCTTCACTGCTTCTGTCTAAGAAGCGCGTATGCTCTTCCGTCTTGGTCATACATAAGGCCTCTTCGGTACCCACATCTTAACCAACAGTTGGAACAATAAAGAGTAGAGATTCTTATTTGGACTCTACCAGTAAACAAATGGATGTCCAGCCTGGACTGTAGGTGAGAAATGGAGGTGTCTTCATTGAGATTGAGAACAGCAGGCTGACCTGAGGAGGTCTCCTGGGAAATCAGTGAGGTCCTTGTTGACTGGAAACAAACGACAACATAAGAGCTGGGAGTTCAGTTTTTTGGGAGGACTTACTGAGGACTATAGCCTGGAGGACAGCCTCTCAGTCAGCTCTGACGAACGGCTCCAGGACAGAATGGGGATGTCAGTATATATGTGATTGTGGTGAAGAGGATACGTGCAATCAAGGACACATCTTGGGAGAAGGTTGCTGCTAGTCATGAGGAGCATTTGTCACTATTAATGCTTTTAGTGCTTTTCTAAGTATGAGAAGTTGCAAAAAATTGAATTCATAGAATTTCTCAGGAAATTATCTAACTACCTGCAGGCCTATTCTGTCAGTTTTCCCAGAGCAGAGAGTGCCCCATTCCTGATCTCTACCCTGAACTCCTGTCAGGGCGTGTTGGGGTAAGGGACTGCTGTGGCTAATGACTTTATTCTTGTAGAACCAGATGGTGAGTGACTTTTTAGTTGTCATCCTGAAGGAGAAACGTCAGAGTTCACATGGCTAGAAATTGTTAGGTGCTTTTTTTCTTTCTTAAACTCACAAGAAAACTCAAGCGTTAAAAATACGTAGATTCCAGGGGTCAGCTCTTCTAGGGTTAATAAAGTTATTTTACCATATTTCATTGAAGAAATCACTCACGAAATCTTACACTTGGCAGTGCGTGGCTTGTGTGATCTCAGTTCCCTCACCGGGGATTGAATCGGGGCCACGGCAGTGAGAGTGCCGGATCTTAACCACGAGGCCACTAGGAAACTTCCTTTTTTTTCAATAGGCAGAAAAATCTATTCCCTTCTAACTACTTAATAGTGATTTTGTCTATTTTGATTAGAACTTAAAGTCAGTTCAGTGGACTCAGACCACACCTCATGTAGCCCTACAAAACCACAGACAGTAACCCTTTGGCATCTTAAGTGGAATAAGGGTCCTTTGTCATCTCACTGTCCTCTGTCTGCTTATTTCGTTGGTTCCTAAATATCATGTTCATGTGCAGTCTTCACTTTCTTTAATGGGTGCTTTCAGACAAATCATTGTAAGCACCCTAAGGTTTGCCCTTGTATCTTGGGTACATTTGGAACAGTTCATTCGTCCAGATTTATATTTCTCTCCAGTTGTATAAGTGAATTGGATCCAATAGGGTTATTGAGAGTGTTGAGTTAATTTCTTTTTCTATTTTCTGGCTGTGCCATGGGACATGCGAGATCTTAGTTCCCCGACCAGGGATCGAACCTGTGTCCCCAGAAGTGGAAGCTCGGTGTCTTAACTACTGGACTGCCAGGGAAGTCGCTAAATTTTAAAGAACTTAGAAAGTGGCTAGTCCATTAGTAGCAAGCAATAAAATTCAGTTCTTACTTTTTAATATCACGATTCCTATTAACTAGATAAGATCAGGATCTTTTGGAATCATCTAATTCCCTTCCTTTAATTCTAGTTTTCTTAAAGTACCCTTCTCATTGCCTGAATGCAACGGATCTTGCTGATCCTCCCAGACAGGGTTAGTGTTCTAGCAATTGGGGTTCTGGTTGCCAGTCACTTGTGAGCTGGTGGGTGTGACTTCTTCCTTCTCTCCTCAAAACTGATCATTCATGGATTAAATGAAAGAAAAATGAGGGGGCTGGTCTTGCGAAGCTGAAGGCCGTCAACTGACCCAGGACTTGGTCTTTTCTGAGCTTCTGGCAGAAGCAACCATGTTCCTGTCTTTCTGTTTTTCACATTGGCCTCATCCTTCTCCTCTGACGTAGCCTCCTCTCCAACTGTGCTGCACTCAAGTTAGCTAAATTAGAATCCGGCATTGTGTCAGGGGGAAATCACTTCCCTTCTTTCACATTCATGACATTCAGACTCACATTTGTTTTCTTTATGCCCACAAGACAGCTGTCGACTTTTACTTTCTAGGACAGTTGCAGTGATAAACAAAAAATCTAAAGTTTGAAAATGATAGAGACTGGAGCCCCTTTGCCTTTCTTTACCTCCCTTTATTGTTCTTACCTCATCATGAATTAGAACTAATGCAGGAGCAGCGAGGCAAATCTTGTCCAATAAGTCACTAAGTGAATATAAGTGACAAAAACTTTAAATGAAAAATTACACACAAGTAAAGGAAAGAAGGCGATTTCTCTCTGACCTAATCCTGGGCCTCGCTGGCCTGCATTCTCAGAGGGAGACAGAGACAGAGGAAGGGAGAAGCCCACTGGCATCAACTGACTGAATGAACAACTGAACCTCACTGGTTTCTGTGACATAAGCTTTAACGAGAGACAACACTGTCGCTGAATTCTCTGCCCCCAGCTCAGAAACTTTGAGCATAACAAGTGTTGACTAGTTTTAGTAAAAGAGTTGAATAATAAAATTTGTATTTGGCAAAATAAAAATTATGTGTCTACTCAGGGTAAAATGATTAGAATTGGGTAACTCCTCCACCACCTTAGAGAAAACACACTTTTGCTCTCAGCATCTGAGGGCGGCTGACACTTCTGATACCTGAGGACATGGGTCAGGAGGGGAGGAGGTCACCACTGAGGACTAGGGTCCTTCACACAAACACTCCAGGGGCAAGGGTGAGGGTCCTGGAAGATGAATTATTTTCCCAACAAATAAACAAGCCCCTCCACAGATAGGAGATTGTAAAGTCCTCGGGATGTGGTGAGCCTGTCCTCAGGGTGGGAGTCCAGGTTAGGAAGGGGACTCTGTCACTCTAGAGGAGAGGGTGTAACTAGATGTGATCTCTCCCTTGTGACTGAGGTGCTGCTGGGGAAATACAATTGTCTTGGAATTAGGATCTCCACACCCATATTCTCCTGAAAAGAACCAGGATTCCTGGTGGGGGTACTGGCCCAGCCTGTGGAGGACTATAGGTCTCCAGTAAGAAAATGGTGGAAAGAAAGGACAATATCTATAATAGTCCTCACCTCGTGGTCCCCTGAAGCATGACCACATGGACATGAAGGAACATGTTCTAGAAGGAAAGGAAACATGGGAGACGCTCATGGACTCATAATAATCAGCCTCTTCTCTAAATCAAACACTAAACAAAACCCATCTTTTGTTTCAAAGAGCTTATGCCAGAGTGATCTGGTAAATCCCTAAGCAAATACAGAAAGCATACGGCTGAGGGAGCCTGCCTTCCTAGGTAAACTAAGAGGTAAAAATGGAACCTAAGATCAGGGCTAAAAATTTGTTCCTGGAACAGAGAAGACCAACATTTATGCATGAAAGAGATATAGGATGTGCGTATTTACAAACCTACATCACTTCTGACTTTAAGACGAAAACCTTTCTCATTTCATTAATAAATAGCCATTTGGATGGGCACATCTGAAATTACTGGGAAAATTAAACTTCTTGCAAAATTAATAGTTTAGAATGATGACATCTTCATAGACCATACTGAGAAGATATAAGCGAAAATCAAAAAAAGGAAGTAAAAGGGTATAGAAATGTTTAGAAAATGAAAATTACTGTGTTCCCTATTTAATGGCCTTGCTTAGAAAGAATGTCATCACAGAACTTACCGCCAAGGTTCCCCCGGACGCCCGTCTCAGCCAGGCCAGCAGCAGCCTCATTTGCCCCATGGCCTTCGTGCTCTCTCTACTGACCGCCCTGGTGGTGTTCAGCTACGGCCCTGGTGGATCTCTGGGCTGCGACCTGTCTCAGAACCACGTGAGGATTAGCAGGAAGAACTTCATGCTTCTGGGCCAGGTGCGGAGAATCTCCCCTCGCTTCTGTCTGAAGGACAGAAAAGACTTCGGCTTCCCCCAGGACATGGTGGATGGCAGCCAGCTCCCGAAGGCCCAGGCCACCTCTGTCCTCCACGAGATGCTCCAGCAGGTCTTCCGCCTCTTCCACACAGAGCGCTCCCCTGCCGCCTGGGACACCTCCCTCCTGGACAAACTCCGCACTGGACTCCATCAGCAGCTGGAGGACCTGGATGCCTGCTTGGTGCAGGCGATGGGAGATGAAGAAACTGCCCTGGGAGTGACGGGCCCTACACTGGCCGTGAAGAGGTACTTCCAGGGAATCCACCTCTACCTGAAAGAGAAGAAATACAGTGACTGTGCCTGGGAAATTGTCAGAGTGGAAATCATGAGATCCTTGTCTTCATCAACCAACTTGCAAGAAAGGATAAGAATTATGGATGGAGACCTGGGGTCACCTTGAAATGATTCTCATTGACTAAGATGCCCTATCACCCTTGCACACATGTCTTTAGTCATTTCAGAAGGCTCTTATTTCAACTTTAATCACAGAATTTATTGTATTAATTCAGCTACTACTTTGTCAGTAGTGATAAGGAAGTATATGTTAAAATTATTCAGCTTCAGGGGATCAGTCCCTAAGCAATGACTACCCTGTTATTTATTTATTCTGTTTATTTGTTTATTTATTTATTTATGTATCTTATTTTTATATTTTCATATCAATATATTTATACTTACATTGTATTAAAATTTAGAAAATATTCACCTTTCCATTTCATTAAATTTGCATTTTGTTTTATTTATTAAATTCTTATGAGAGAAAACTTCTTGAGTTTTTTAAGTTCTGAAACCTACATTCTTATCTTTTTCTGTGTAAATTTATTTCAGACTAGTATTGGTCCATTTTGTCCTTTGGAACAGTCCTACCACTTTCATTTCAGGAAATGTTTGTCAAAAGGTAGAATTCCATGGAATTGAGGGAAGTCCTGGAAATTATGGAGAATGGTTAGTCCTGATGTCATAGGTGTAACTGATTTATACCACCAGGAAAGAGTGGTCGGTGCAAATACCTGTGGGAAGGAGTCATCTCCTCGAGGGAAGCTGGTGACATATGGTGTTGACTGGCCAATCCTGGCACCTTCCTCTCACCTTCTCCCCGGTCCTGCTTTACTGAACCATTCATCCCTTACACATAACTTCAGTCCCTCCACCTCACTGACCAGCTACACAGCTGCTCTGGTTCTGTGCAGGTTTCCAGCTTCAAGGTTTCTGTTAGAGTGAAAGCCACAGGAAGAGAGCACAAGTGAAAGGAGAGTTCTAGGATTTTCAAAACCTCTATGAGAAGGAGCCAGGGTTCATGGCACTGGATCCCAGCTCTGCTATTAATAGCAGTGTGACCTTGACAAATAACACAATCACTAAGCTCCCTAGTTTCCTCATCTTTAATATGGGGACAATAGTAGTATTTTTTCATAGGATTATTCTCAGGATACAGTGAGTAAATATACACAAGAGGCATAAAAGTGTGTCTGTCAGAAATAATCAGGACTGTTAGAGTCACAGAGTGGCTACCATCGGGGAAGAGAAGGAGAGCTGCTCTGAGGTAGCAACTGGAAAGCAACATAAGAAACATGCTAGGTCCTGGGCAAAATCTATTACGTTTAACTTGGGTGCTAGTTTCACAATGTATTCAGTGTGTGAAATTTCCCTGTGCTGTATGTTGAAGATACTTGCAATTTCTGTGTATTACACTTCTTTTTTTTCAAAACAATAAATTTATTTATTTATTTACATTTTATTTTTGGCTGCATTGGGTCTTCGTTGCGGCGAGTGGGGGCTACTGTTCCTTGCGTTGCGCAGGCTTCTCATTGCGGTGGCTTCTCTTGTCACGAAGCATGGACTCTAGGCACGTGGGCTTCAGTAGTTGTGGCACACTGGCTTAGTTGCTCCGCGGCTTGTGGGATCTTCCCGGACCACGGCTTGAACTCGTGTCCCCTGCATTGGCAGGCGGATTCTTAACCACTCTGCCACCAGGGAAGTCCTTGTGTATTCTACTTCTGAACGATATTCTGGGAATTAGTAAAAATTCTTTGAGAAAGAAGGATCAGTAGAAAATACTTGGATCTACTTTAAAAATGAATAATATGGACATAACAGAGACCTCAAATAATGTAAAAAGTCACATTTTTCATTAATAATGTTTGTTGCTTCTTTAGTATGAGAAAGGCACAAAATAGCTTGTGAACTCTTTCATTTTGGGGGCTTACAGCAGCAACGCAGAAGCAGGAAGAAAAAAGCAGGAGCTATGAAAGGTAAGGTTCTGCTCTCTAATCCTGGGCTCTCCCGGGTTTGATCTTAGTTCTCTTCTCCATACAGTCCCAGGTCTATAATTGCTGGCAATGTCACCTCCTAGAGCCTGTACTCTCAGAAAATAATGGCCCCCCAGAGGAGAGACTCAGAGCTAGAAAGCAAAGAAGTCAGGACCTGGGACACTTCTAACCCAGGCTCTGCTCGTCCATGTGAAAGCTGGGCCATGGCGCTTACCCATCAAGTGACAGTGTGAGACGTGGTGGAACAATGACTGTTTTGGGGGCAAAATTTTGGGTAATGACTCAGACAACTTAACCTCCCTAAGTTTCATAGTCTGTGTCTGGGAGAGTCCCAGGATTGTTGTGATGATTGCCTGGGGCAATGTGTGTGAAAGAGCTTTGAAATGACACTGCTCTACACACATGGACCTTACTATTAGTGTCATTGAACCTCTGACCTCGAATTCTAGTTCCTGGGCATTAATCTTGAAAGAATCTCTTCCCAGTAGAACAGTCTGCTCAGTATGTTCCACTCTCTCTTTGCTTCCACTCTCCCTAGACACACCCAGGCTCCTATTTTTGGTTTGCAGAGCTCACCTGAAAGGCACTCATGTGACACCAGCCCCACTCTCTCTTCAGAAAGGTGATTCATATCTTCTGTCATCTCAGGCATCCCTCTTGCTAGCTGGCCCTGTGGAATTCCAGGGTCCTAGTCCAGCAAGAGGTTGACACGAGGGAGTCCCACTGGGAACAGATTATGGAAGGAAGCCTTGGGGTAAGGCATCTTCTGAAAACAAAATGGTCTCTCTCAAAAACAGCAAAGTTCATTCTTCACAAGTAAATCGTTTCTTCTAAAAAAGAGTGTTTTCTTTTGTCTCTGCTGCATTTGGGGGAAGGATGCAGTAGTCCAGGAACTGGGTTTAGGGAAAGGAAGAGGTTCTCCAGTTCTGATTGAGAGCTGACTTTGAGTGTTTGAGGCAGAGGAAGGTTAGGGAGAGAGTCTAACAGTGGCCTTGCACACCCTCTACCATCTCAGCCACCTTCATTTGTGTCATGATGAACACAGCCCTTCACAAAGCAAATACAAAAGCATAGGAATTTGACAAATGCTGAGGGGCTTTACAAATTGAGAAAATCCATTAAAGAATGAGTCTCAGGAACTGGACTTCCCAGTCCTTCCCCTTCTCCATCATGATACTGATCTGTAAACAGCCGTGGGTTGGAATGTTTCGGGTTACACAGGCACATAGATTCCCAAATGTCCCAATCAGCCCCTAGGAACAGAGACAAGAAACTTCACATATTCCCCAAAACAGCACTGGAATTTGGCATTCCTGAGGTCTCAAGTTCAGAAGGAAATGGAACAAACCAGAGGACCCCAAATATTTTAATGGAGAATAACTTTCATCTAACTCCAAGGCCTTCTTGCGTCCTGATGAAGGCTGGGCAAAGCAGCTCAGCTCCCCAGTTCTCAATTTAGCCTTAATGAAAGTGTACAGCTGAGGACTTTTCGCCTTTCCTTTCTCATGGGACAGGCTCTGCAGCAGCAGGGATGCAGAACTCCTGGCCATGTTTGTGGTTGAGCAAGCAGGGACAAGAGGAGGCCAAAGGGGAGGCAGAGCAGCATAGGGTCATAGCAAACCTGGGAGTGGAACTGCATAGTCTTATCAGGCTTAGGAAAGAGATCTCCATCTACATCAGGTACCGTAGCACTCAGCTCACTCTCCAGCTACACTTCTTATTCCCACCCAGTAACCTGCACACTGCTAGGGACATCATTGGTCCTCAGAGTTGTTAATAAAAGCGATAAGTGTAATAAGCTGAACATAGTTGTGTCAGTAAAAGTGTTTGAAAATGACAGTCTTGCTGCATCTTCTCTTGTGGGTTACTCTTGTCTTCTCAGGTGACCAGTAAATTCGTTAGCTCGGCATCTCCTTAGTCTTCCTTCGGCTTCATGCATGACTTAGGGCAATTGTTTTCTTTTTCCTACAGTACAGTTTTCTCAGCTTTAGAATAGGGATAATGAGACTACTATATTCCATTCAACATACCATCGCATGTTATATGCTCTATATCATGAGAATATAACAAGTCATAAACTTATCTTAAGTGAGCAGATTATTTTAAGCACCAGGGACATATTAAACATAGCAATGATAGTTGTTATAGTGACAGGTATGCACAAAGGAGTAAAAGCCATTATTTCATGTCCACTCAAAAGATACATAGTTTTTTAAGTTTTTTTTGATGTGGACAATTTTTAAAGTCTTTCTTGAATTTGTTACAATATTGCTTGTTTTTTTTTTATGTTTGGGTTTTGTGGCCCTGAGGCATGTGGGATCTTAGCTCCCCTACAAGGGATCGAACTCACGCCCCCTGCATTGGAAGGAGAAGTCTTAACCACTGGACCGCCAGGGAAGTCCCCAGAAGATATTGATATAATGCCATATTTGTGCCTGAGCTCATAATGTTTTATGAGCTCATTACTGAGCTCATAATTTTGTTATGCAAAAATTCTACCTCTGTGAATTAAAATAGGATCATCTTTTTAAGTATTGTGCAAAGCATACAAACACATTTTTAAATTCTACGAGCAAATGCAATATTCTCACAGATGTACCAAACACTAGATTGCAAATACCCATGGATCTCTAGTGGGCATCAAAACAAAATGCAGTCAGTGCATTGGCACAGAAGATATTTATCAATATTAAGTAGAAAGTAATATATTAAATTTAAATTTACATCATGCTGAAATTAAAAGCATTTTGATGCAGATTACAAATTTTTATGCAATTTATCCATATAAGATGACATTTTGAAGTAGTGAATAAAACTCTCCAATGAAAACCACTGATTATATATATAAAGCTGAATGCTTTATCGATGAAGCCTTAAGCGTCTTCTAAGACCCTTGCTTAAAACAAATGAGAGGAAAAAATATCTTGAAAATTGAGATTAATTTCTTAAGATAATTACTAGGTCATAAGATAATGCCAATAAGCTACATCTTACTGAGGTTAGAGATCAACGTGAAGCAGCCTTGGCTGACATGTCCGAAGCATCAGATACTTGTTATTATACCCGCCATTTTAAAGTCTGACGCTCATCTGCTCTCCCTGTCACCACCGTCCTCTGCTTTTCTGCCCCTCCTTCTCTCCTTCCTTTGTTGACTCCACACTCTCATCTTAGGGAATTGGTGTTCCTCAACGATCTATGCTAGTCCCACACTTCATCCTCTCTGCACATATAGTCTCAACCTCCCAAATAGTTCCAAACGTCCTCTCTATGACTGTTGACTTCCATATGCATGTCTTTACCCAGGGTCACATCTCCAAACAAATGTCATTAGCTCCAAACCCTCATATTTACCTGCTACCCTAGATGATCTCCACACATGGCCAAACTTGACCAGCATGTAATTACCTGGCAAACTCCTGCAGACCCCTGGGATGCCAGCTTACCAACTGCTCTTGCAGAAGCTTTCCCTGATCCATGCAAGCCCACATACTCCCAAGAACCTGTACTTTCCCTGTCACAGCATTAGCATTCCTTTCATTGAACACCTAGTTACCCATATCCCCACCAGACTGCAAGCTCTGTGACAGCAGGCAATGTGTCTACTATTTTCATTGCACCTGGCACCCACCACAGTGCCAACAATACAAGGGATAGTCACACTTCTTTGTTGAAGTTTAAATTCCATGATTCTATAATGTATTTCACAGTTTATTGATCATGCAACTGCTGAAACTGAATCAGCAACCATTAGACATGCTTTCTCCAAGAAAGAACAAGTAAAAGAGAATAGCTCCAGCTGCTATAACCTGTCATAATGCCTTGTGCTTCTCCTTCATAACCTAGAAAGGGTTTCAAGCTAATTTTTTACTCTTTAAAGCCTGTCTTCTCTGACAGAGTGCTCCATTACGAAAGTAATATCTTTGTTTTATCTACCAATATATTAAAAAACACAAGTAAAATCCTGAAAGCAGAGATACTTCAAAATATTTTAAGAACCAATGAAATGAATAAAACTATTTATGTTCCTTTTGGATTTTAAGGCAGATTAAAGGTTTAAGGACACTCTGATTTTCTTTAAGAGTATGAGTTAAACCTAACACTTAAAATATACCTTTTGCACCCCCAAAGCAAAGGAAAACAAGATACAAAGCTGACCATATCATAATATGAAGAATAAATTTGGTAAATATAACAATCATCATAGAGAAATAAATTCTAATTATTACAAATTAAAAATAAATTTTTTTTATTTTTGTATTGTTTTTTGTATTGTTTTTTGTATTGTTTGTATATTTGTATTATTATATTGTATTGTTATTTTGTAATTGTAATATTATATTATATTGTATTGTTTTGTATATTTGTATTATTTTTGTATTGTTTTTTATTTTGTATTGTTCCACTTACTGTTGAAAAACAATGTGCTGAGATGACTCGATGTATTTACAACTGAATCAGAAGAAAAGTCATTGAACTGAGTGAATACGGACACGTTTGAGGCCACCTCTAAGCAGAGAAGACTCCATTGTAGAAGATTGGGTCCAGGTCTCCTTTTCCCACTCCTGCGTTCTCTGAGGTTGAACATACAGGGAAAGCACACTCTGATTTTCACGCCTTAACTTCCACTCTCATATTGTCCTGGGCACAGCAGCTGTGGACTTTCTTTTCAGATCGAGCCTGGTCCTTTGGAAGTTCTTCAAAGTCAGGCTGGAGTCCTCATTGCCCAGCAGGGTCTTTTCCTCTCCATCTCCTGCACCAAACTAGTCTCCAGATCTGCCCACTGTTGATCAAGCCCACTGAGGAATTTCAGCTGTTTGTGCTGAAGACGATGGAGAAGTGCTGTATCGTCTCATGGAGAATGAGGCGGCCTGAGCGTTTGGGAACTGGCTGTCAGCCAACTGGTGCTGATGGAACCTGAAAACCTCCTTGTCCTTCAGGCAGGAAAACAAAGAAGATTCTCCCTGTTAGGGGCAGGACTGTGAGGGTCTCCTGCTTTGGCAGGCTGTGGTTCTGGGCCAGGTGACAGCTAAGGGTGCAGACAGGGCTGGAGAACATTATCCTGGGTGTCCTCAGTGAGGAGGGTGGCAGGCCCCGGTGAGCCTGGTGATGCAGGTGTCTGGCTGTGGGAGCCTGTATCCAGCTGCTGTGGGTACCTGCCTGCAAAGGAGATTCTTAAATAAGCCATTTATGGGCAACATAGAATGTCACAACTTCAATTCCTTTATTACACTGGAAATTAAACACATTCCTGGAACATGAAAGAGTATCAATCCAATAGGATGTATTCATCTAAATGAGACCCAAGGTTGAAATAAAAACCTGCGTCTCAATATATCTCTTTTTCAGTTCTAATACGAATACTTAGAGGTTTGACCCTGTACCTATTTTGCCACTTCTTAAATTGCACCAAAATACAACTAGCCTCACCCCTGTGCATTCTCCTCCTAAGGGACTCATACATCAGATTTAAATTCTTCCACATTTCTTTACAGGACCATAGCTCACATTTTCTGAAAGTTTACAGATAATTGTGACATAAAAATGAACAACAAGGGTGAATTCATGCAGTTCTCTTCATTCCGTCACCAGAAATGTTCTGACTGCGTATATATGTGACAATGCGCTTGGCAATGTGGATTCCAGGAAAGTGAGGCAGGGATGGTGACTGCCCTCCAGGGAGCAGGGAGGACAGACTTTAGAGGCAGGATTAGGATGAAGGAAGCACCACGGGCTCAGTGCAGCTGAGGGCCAGTGCTCAGAGCTGATGAAGACGAGGGCCTGGGAGCAGCAGAAGGCTCCACTCTGACAAAAATCTGGGGCTCCTGAATTTAAATGACATCAGATTTTCATTTCCTCTTTTAAAAAATGGAGACAACTTTAGTTGTGGTCACACAAGACATTGCCTAGATCAAATAAAATAAAGTTTGCAAAGTACAGGCTGAGAATTTGAACAGAGTGAATGATAGAAGGCTTTTGTATTAATATAACAAATGGTAACCTGTATAGTCCACCCTCAGCCCAGCCAAGAGAAGCTCTGACTACAGGTTCCTTAACACTCAGCGGTCTGCATGTTGAGGCCCCCAAATGCGAACTCTAGGAGAGGGATTGCCTGTAGGCCTGCGAAGGAGTAGAGACCTAGTCTCCACCCTTAGAGCAGTGCCCCGTACATTAAGGAGAGAAATCCTACCGCACCTGAAGCTCTTTGCAGCATCTAAGAAAGTGTTTTGACCTCCTCCCACAAAAAAAAGAAAAAAAAAAAAAGCCTGCTCTGTGACTAGTATAAACGAGATAAATAGTCCTTTTCCTCACCTTATTTTGTTTCAGACCACCTCTGGTGTTAATTTTTAAGACACAGATTAAATTATACCTTAAAAACAAACATAACCTCAGAGAAAATGATCAGATTTGTGGTTACCATAGCCAAGGGGGTGTGAGTTGAGAAAATCAGAAGGCAGTCAAAAGGGTTTTTCCTTCCTTTCAAAAAAGACATTAAAATAATGTTGTAGAGACCAGGAAAATGGTAAGAAATATATATATGGGGGAGAGATGATGAGAATTAAAGCATTCCTAGATTTTCAGCCATGGAACAGCACAATACTCTAATTCAAAAGCTATTTCCTGGGTTAGCATTAGGGCAACGTTAAGCTAGTACTTCTCTTAAGCACGAATGGTAAGAAGGCACCAAATCTAAGTCATCAAGATAAAGGATGTTTTAATGCAATAGTTTAAAATGAAACTTAATCCCAAAATATGCACGAGGAACAAAATATAAAACTTTTAAGTAAAGAAATGAAGCTGACCTCCATTTGCATGGCCCTGACAGTCTTACAAAGTAAGCCTTCATGATGTAAATGAAATCTGGGCAAATTCCACTTAGTGTATAAAATTCCTACTAAAGAAAAATGAAAAAGTCTGACCTGCTAAACGTCCTCAATTGCTTGTACACACCAACTCTTCTTTCTAACCTTATAGTCAAGGTGAGGTCCTGGGAAAGACATTTCAGGAACATGAGTTAAAAATCAGTTAAGACTATCACGGGGTCATTAGAAATTGTCAAACATGGTAATTCCCTCAATTAAAAACAAGTGAAAAAGTAATCTTGACAATATTAATGAGTTGGCTTCCATTAAAGATAGAAAAGTAAAACTATATTAAATACTTGGGGCTTCCCTGGTGGTGCAGTGGTTAAGAATCCGCCTGCCAACTCAGGGGACACGAGTTCGAGCCCTGGTCTAGGAAGATCCCACATGCCGTGGAGCAACTAAGTCCATGTGCTGCTACTACTGAGCCTGTGCTCTGGAACCCGCGAGCCACAAATACTGAAGCCTGCGCACCTAGAGCCTGTGCTCCTCAACAAGAGAAGCCACCACAATGAGAAGCCTGCACACCGCAATGAAGACTGAACCCAGCCTAAAATAAATAAACCCAGCCTAAAATAAATAAACAAATAATTAATTATATTAAATACTTACTTTAGTAGAAAGACAATATAGTTTAAATAAAGTTTAATAAAATGCTATATTTTAATATGAAAATATATTTTAATATTCTACGCTTAATATTGAAAATATTTTAACATAAATTTATAAAAATATCAAACATTTAAAATATTTAATTTAAATATGATATGAATTAAGTTGAATATAAAATTAATTTTAAAATGTAAAAAAAGGCTGTGAATTTTTTTAATATTCCTACTTTTCAGATATTCAATACTTTCTCGCTCACTTTAACGCTGTATCCTTGAAAGACTCCATGAAGTCCCAGAGAATCTACAGGGGTGCTCAGCTCCCGCGTCCTCGGCCCCGGTGGTGGCCGCGCGCCGACTCACCCCTCAGAGCGTCCCCAACACCGTCCTGTCGTCCCATCGCCGCCGCCGCCTTCCCCTTTCTCTGGGCCTTCGCTGTCTCGCGCCAGAAACCAGCCCGAATCGGAAAAATCGGCTCCCCTTTCTCTGCGGCTGGGAATCGCTCTGATTTCCCACCTCAGACCGCTCAGAAAAAGGCTTCTTTCCCAAAAACTGCCTCGCTCAAGTTTCTGTGAGAAAATAAAGCGCAAAACTCAGGGGAAGCCTGAAAATGCACGGTTCTTGTTCCCAGCCACACAAAAATGTCTGTGGCGAGGCCGCGACAAGACTTCCTCTTCAACACTCAGCACCGAGAAAACCAAGGTTTTTCGCGCACTATGCTGATTATTAAAGCAGCCTCAGGGACTACTTTTCACCGTGTCTCTCGAGCTGCAGGAGACAGCTGCAGACGGCAAACTCAACAGTCGGCGTTTCCCAAACAAACCCTGCGCCCTCTACCGGCCGCCTAGGGAAGGACGCTGTCCACAGTTCCAGGGAAGGAAGCTTCCCTCCAATTAATTGTTTGGCGGTGCCACCGCCAATTAATTGTTTGGCGGTGCTCTCCTGGCGGCCGTCTAGTGAATCACTCATTCTTAATGGCCCAGATCTATTTACTAGTGGCAGGAGTGCTGCTCTGCTCTATCCCTGCTTACTCTCTTGGCTGGAACTTGCCTAGAAGCCATAGCCAGGAAAACAAGGACGTCTTCCAACATTTGGAACAGATGCAAAGGATCCCCTCTCAGTGGTGCCTAAAGGACAGAACCGACTTCAAATTTCCTTGGAAAAGAGAGAATATCACCCCAATCCAGGTGACTCAAGGCACCTGTCACCACCATCTGATGCTCCAGCAGATCTTCAACCTCTTCACCACGGAGGACAGCCGTGCTGCCTGGAACAACACCCTCCTCGATAAACTTCTCTCTAGCCTTCATCTGAGGCTGCACCGACTGGAGCAGATGAAAAAAGACAATCTGGATTGTCGAGATTTGGGACGTGCTTCCCGGGAGTATTTCCATGGAATCCATGTCTATCTGAAGGCAAAGGAATACAGCCCCTGTGCCTGGGAGGTCGTCAGAGTGGAAATTAAAAGGTGCCTTTCCCTTATGTAAGAATCCTCAAAGAAATGTCAACAAATACAGAATATTTTTTATACTCGTGACACTTCTCATTCAATTACATTAGTGTTCAAGTCCAAAGCAATCTCGACTTGTGTTTCCTCACAGGCTGAAAAATGTCTGAAAAGAAAATCATGATTTTAAAAAAGGTTTTGACAGAACACAATCTCTTTTCTTGTATAAATAATTTTCTAACGTAATTTAAAAGATCACTTTAAGTTTTGGGAGAGGTATTTGCTATTTTCAACACATGAAGTATAGAAAGGTTTTTTGGATAGTGTGGTGTTAAAGATATTTGTCAGTTAACTTAATGCTGACTGCTGTAACGGGTAAAGAGAATGCTGTCAGGAATTGGATCATAATAGAATCTTATCTTTCCCTGGTATAAGAACACAAGGCAGGCATTCCTGATCAGATGGATGTTCTAAGTTGCTCTCCAAAGAGTGAGTCGGGGACATGGGTACCCCCTGTTTTGTGGATTTTTCCATCATCAACAGGTGACTGCAAATTTTTCTGCAGTATTTGAGTCTATTCCACTCAGTGGTAAAGGGAAAAAGTCTGGTGCATCACATGGGACGTTTTCAAGGGCCAGGACTCTACAGGGCAAGAGCACTTCTGCTCACAATACGTGGCCTGGATTTATCCTCGTGGAAATCTCACTGCAAGGAAGTTGGGAAATTATTGGATGATTAATAGACGAGGAGACAAGTTCAGTGCATAAGACCACTTTTCATCTTTACACTATTTGTCCTAATGAAGTTCTGGGTGGGGTGGAGGGGAACAACTAATGTTCTTGCTTGCACACACTTCATTAAAAAACAATCTGACCCACAGAGAAAGAGAAATATCATTTATATGTGGAATCTAAAAAAAATGATACAAATGAACTTAGTTACAATACAGAAACGGACCCACAGACTAACAGAAGAAACTTATGGTTACCAGGGGAGAAGGGTGGGGGAGGGATAGTTGGGGAGTTTGGGATTGACATGTACACACTGCTATATTTGGGATGGATGGCCAACAGCGACCTACTGTGTAGCACAGGGAAGTCTGCTCAATATTATGTGGCAACCTAGATGGGAGGGGAGTTTGAGAAAGAATGGATGCATGAATGTGTGTGGCTGAATCACTTTGCTGTACACTTGAGGCTAGCACAGCATTGTTAATCAAATATACTCCCGTATAAAATAAAAAGTTAAAAAATATCTCATCCTCTAGTTCTGCCTTAAAACAAAGAAAAGAGTCAAGTTTGAATATTTATTCTCAGACTCAGTGGTATTATGATTTCAGGTATATTTATTGTTCATTTGCTGAAATAAAGAAAATTTAAAAAAAGAAACAAACCCACAATCAGACCCAAATTCTTATTTCACAAGTTCAGCTTGGGGAAGATCACACGGATGTCACTCAGAGTTCACAGCATCATAGACTGTTGGAAAGAAGCATTCAAATTTATGCCCAAAGGCATAGCCTACGAGGAAAATATCCACAAATGTAGACACAAGTTGTTTCCTTATTGCCTGAGGGAGACGAGAAAAGTATGATCAGACAGCTCCTTGTAAGTACTTGAGGATGACTGAGGAAAAAATGGAGAGCGACTCTTCCATTTGCGTCCAGGCCCATGATTCTCATCCTGATCTTCTAAGTATTGAAAATGCAAACTTGAAGAAGAAAATATTCCTGCAAATGATCTTTAAAAAAATATCTCACACAATATTCCATTATCACTTCCCTTGTAGAACCATGAAGAATTTCCAAAGTCTCTGTAGATTATCATCCTCTCATACCATATCTATCTAATATATGTTGGTATTGTTCCTTCTCCTATTACTATCATCACTGGTCCCTTCATGAGTATGGATTGAGCTCCTGAAATGCTGGGACTGGACTAGCTGTCTAGGAAACGGGGTTGGGTAAGATGGTACCTCTTGCTTTAGGTATTTTACAGACTTCTGGGAGGTATTCTAAGGACACAATAGGTCAGGTCATGTCTTACTACTTGGGCTTCTTCAACAAAAGAGCATAGACTGGGTAGTTTGTAAAGAGCAGAAATGTATTGCTCACAGTTCTAGAGTCTGGAAATCCAAGATCTGGGTGTCTGCGTGGTCCAGTTCTGGTGAGAGGCTGCTTCAGGTCTCACACTGCAGAGTTCTCCTTGTATCATCATACAGCAGGAGAGGGAGGCATTTATCTCTGACCTCGTTGATAAGGGCACTAATTCCATCGTGAGGCCTCCATCTTCACACCCTAATCAAGTCCCAAAGGGCCCGCCACCTGATACCATCACTTTGGGGGTTAGGACTTCCAAATACGAATTTTGTGGGGACGGAAACATTCAGACCAGAAAGGGCATTGAAGGCTACATGTCTTGGCATCCAGAAGAGAGAATATATTCATGTAAATAAAGAAGAATGAGCCATTTACCAGGCCAAAAGAGCAGACCGAGGACTCAGAATCCAAACTCTTGATTTCCAACCTGCAGTAATGCTTTAATTATTATGTGTCAAAATTTGGAAATCAAACTGAAATGGACCCCATCGTCCCTTGAAAGGGAATGAAGACACAGGAGGAAAAGGATCATTCATCAGTCTTTGTGAGGAGTCTCCAAAGAATCTCAGGATATAGGTAGTCATTGCCACATCCGTAAAGATCCACCGAAGAGTAACGTGGTTAATTGTCTGGTTGCTGTGACCTGTGTGAATCAGGGAGAATTTGAGTTCAGATACGTGGCTCTGTATGTGACATCAAGCTGGTTATTTTCTGTCATGACCTAGTAGAGGACAAATTAGCGACGAGGCCATCCTCCTGAGTTTAATAGAGTGCCGGGCAACGGCTGAAAATTGTGCTGCTCTTACAACTTGAATCCCCAGAGCCATAGGCACCTTAAAGGAAAGAGAATCCTAGGGGTTTTAGCAACAAACTCAGTAGGCATGACTGATACCAGTAGGAGTAGAGTGGGAATACCAGCCACTGTCTATTATAATCCCAGCAAATACGACCGTGATAAAGGAAAATAGCTTGGTCATTCGTAACTGCCTTCCAGTGGGAGGAGACCATCTGAGAAACTGCTTTCGTTAAAAGTACCTGTTCGGGCTTCCCTGGTGGCGCAGTGGTTGAGAGTCCGCCTGCCGATGCAGGGGACACGGGTTCGTGCCCCGGTCTGGGAAGATCCCTCATGCCGCAGAGCGGCTGGGCCCGTGAGCCATGGCCGCTGAGCCTGCGTGTCCGGAGCCTGTGCTCCGCAATGTGAGAGGCCAAAACAGTGAGAGGCCCACGTACCGCAAAAAAAAAAAAAAAAAAAAAAAAAAAAATTACCTGTTGCGTGATTACACTGGGCCTGGTGCCGAGGATACCACAGAGAATACGACAGAGTCCAGTTGCTACAGAGCTGATTTGCCACAGATAGTCACATACCTATTATTTATTGAAAGATCGGTATTAGAGGGGGCTGAGGCCACAGAACATCCACTGCAAAATAAAAGAATTCATGATCAGAGTTGAAAGTGAATTCTTTCCATGATACCAATCAACATTTATCCAGTTCTCAATTAATTACAAAGATGGTTTTCTTTTGTTTGAAAAGAATAGGCTTGGATTGGAACCTCTGACAGTCCTTTGGGGAATCTGAAATTCAATGCAAAAATACAGAGAAAGATTCAAATCGATGATGATTCCTAAATCATCTGGGAGCAGATCGCTCCCACGGGTACAAACAGTAGTCGTTAGGGGTGCGAACAAATCTTAGCTACCACAATGGTGGGTGGCACTCCAAAGCTCAACCCTATCTAACCCTATCCTTTGTATTCATTTTTCTCTTTGGGTTTTCTTGTGTATGAGACGAGAGGCATTGACATTGAGTGCATGGAAGATACACAATATGCAGGATCAGTGCTACAAGCCATGGTGGCTTGATGTTTCATTACAGGACTTTCTCTCCATCATATGCTTGAACTCAAAGTCATAATGTGAGAGGTGCCTTCTGCTTACTTATGAGGTGTCCTTGTCTGTCTTGTGGATTTTGCTTATGTTTGAGCCTCAGTGTGATGTGGGCATCGGGAATTAAGCACAAATAGGTTGTATTTTATTATTTAATTCTAAAAAAGTTATCTAGGAGATCAATAATTACGTCTAGTCCTAAAGAGAAAAAGTTGTTGACAATATCTAGAGGAATATCTAGCAGCTAGTGAAGTTAGAAATCATTTTATGATATGAATCAAAACTAAAAATTACTTAAAAATAAATGTTAAGAAAATCATTTAAATTGTCAATGGTTTTAGCAGTTTTGATAGATTTTTAAATATATCTATACATTGGTATTCTTATGAAGTATTTGTATAAATTTTTATTGAATATGTAATTTGATACATTCCTATTTATTAAGTAAATGTATTACATTAAAAGTCATTCTGCACACTTAACCAAAATGTTAAATTAATTGTAGTAGCTTTTACAGTTAATTTTTAGCCTAATTTTTTTTGTCATACTCACCCCTGCATCGAATAAAAAGAAAAAACTTTTCACTTTCTTTTTCTATTTATAAAGTAGAGGTACGCATGGAGTACATACTGATGTACCCAGTATATCTGTGTATCAAAATTTCATAGGGGGGCCATATGGAAAAAAATATCTAGAAAGGTTCTGTGGGCAGGAGAAGGGGAGGCAAGGATGAAAAACAGTGGTTGAGAAACACTGCCCTAACCTATCTGGAGAGTGCAAAATGAATAGCAAAAACAGAAGTAGAAAGTAAGAGGGAACATTCAGAAAATGGAAACCAATTCGCTCCCATTTAAGACCCAGGCTTGAAGGAAGGTCTTCAGAGAACCTAGAGAGCAGGGTTCACAGAGTCCCCACCTCAGCCAAGCCGGCAGCATCTGCAGGGTCCCCGATGGCCCCAACCGTGTCCTTACTCCTGGCCCTGGTGCTGCTCAGCTGCAACTCCAACTGCTCTCTGGGCTGCGACCTGCCTCAGACCCACAGCCTGGCTAACACGAGGGCCCTGATGCTCCTGCGACAGATGAGGAGAATCTCCCCCTTCTCCTGCCTGAAGGACAGAAATGACTTTGGATTCCCCCAGGAGGCGTTTGGAGGCAACCAGTTCCAGAAGGCTCAAGCCATCGCTGTCGTCCATGAGATGATCCAGCAGACCTTCCAGCTCTTCAGCACAGAGGGCTCGGCTGCCGCTTGGGATGAGACCCTCCTGGACAAGTTCTGCACTGCACTTTATCAGCAGCTCACTGACCTGCAAGCCTGTCTGATGCAGGAGGCGGGGCTGGAAGGGACTCCCCTGCTCAAGGAGGACTCCATCCTGGCTGTGAGGAAATACTTCCACAGAATCACTGTCTATCTGCAAGAGAAGAAGTACAGCCCTTGTGCCTGGGAGATTGTCAGAGCAGAAGTCATGAGATCCTTCTCTTCATCAACAAACTTGCAAGAAAGACTCAGGAGGAAGGAATGACACACACCTGGTTCAACACCGAAATGATTCTCAGTGACTAACAAGACCACACTTCCACCTGTGTTGCCATGTCAAAGACTCTCATTTCTGCTCTCATCATGCCCTGAATTGAATCAATCTGTCACATGTTTTCAGGAATATTAAGCAACATCATGTTCAACTCTGCAGGCACTAGTTCCTTACAGATGATTTATTTATCTATTTAAAAATTTATTTATTTAACTATTTATAAAGTTTTAACTTATTTTTTGTTTGTATAATATTACGTGCACCTTTAAATTGTGGTTAAGAGAAAAAACACTTTCTTTGTATTTAGTCTATTTATTTTTTGCTTTGTGCATTAAGTAAATTTTCACCATAGAAAAATTTTTATATTTGTTTATTCTTAAAAAAGAAACACCGAACCTGAATGTGCAGTCTGATTAAAGAATGGTGCAATTCATTTACATCATTATGTAAATGATATGATACACTAGTTAGAGTCATTATGATACTCTAGTTAGAAGTAAATATAAACATCGTCTAAGCCAGGTTGTATGTTGCCCTCAGGATATAGTGGTGACCATAATGAATGTCCTATGATTTTCTCCTCTGATTTTGTTAACCAGGTTATAATAGCCTTGTAAAGTGAATTGATCAAATTTCCATCTTTTCCATGTCCTATTAAAATAGGAACTAAACATGTTTTACTGAATAGTTTTATGACATAATTTCCCATTTTGCTCTCTCTTCAAGACACTTCAGTGAGGACCTATATTGTTCTTTAAAGACTTTTGATAATGAATTTCTATTTCTTTTGGACAGCACACCATGCTGAAAAGAGTCTAAGAAGATCCTCATGCACTGGAGCTAAACTTGTCTAAAACAGTATCTAAGTTTTATCAAAATAAATTGTATTCTATTTCTTTTTTAAATTTTATTTTATTTATTTTTTATACAGCAGGTTCTTATTAGTTATCTATTTTATACGTATTAGTGTATATATGTCAATCCCAATCTGTATTCTATTTTGATTTTTATTTTTCTCTCTTTGTTTACATTGCCTAGGAATGTGCTCAGGAATATATGAGGTGCTTGAATTCTTGTCAGGAGAACTTATGAAATGAACCCTCAGCAAACAGTGCTGAGACAACCCCTTGCAATTTGATAGTCAGAAGCTCATCAAACCACATATTCCTAGCATAGCATTTATTCAGTCAACAATACTTAAATTCCTACCATGGGCTGGGCGCTGTGCTAATGACTGGGCATACGAAATTCAGACTTAAAAGTCTAATCTGCTGGAGGAGACAAAAATTAGCTATCAGTTACACAACAGAATGATAAGTGTTCTAAGGGAAGCACTGTATTTGCAAGGCAAACGCATAGGCCTGGAGCCACATTGTAAAATGGAGAGACATTATCAAAGAATGGGTACTCTAGGACTGATAGATGGATATAGAAAGACACTTAAAGAACTGGACAATGAGAAAAGGGCCAGAGACACTGTGCAGGCCATTTGGAAGCAAGAGCTAAATCAAAGGGTTGACAAAATTGGACATTTTTAGAAAATAAGAAATAAAAAAGAAATAAGGGCTAGGAGCAAGACCAGGTTTTCCTCCCTACCAGGGATCTTGAAATGAGAGATGGGAAAGTTACACCAGACCTTGAATGCTCCTGCTGAAACTTGGAGACCAGGATGCTATTGTTAAATTTCGTACCAGAGGGAGGGAGAACTGGGTCCAGTTTCCTTAACTGTTAAACTGAGATCATCATAAAACCACTTCATAAAACTGTGGTGAGGATTAATTGCTTTAATTTATGTAAGGTGCTCAGAATGGTACCAGGCAGTTACTAAGTGCTCCTTACTTATTAGCTCTTCTATTTGAACCTGGTTAGAAGATTAGTTCCTGATGTTCTGGGTCTGTGGTCAGGAAGATGAGGCAGTTCCAAGAGAGCTGTTCAGGAGGCATTTTAGTGCCAGGTCAACCACTGGACAAGGGAGAGGAGAAATAGCCATTCACTGGGATGACTGGGCCAAGTGCGTTGCAACAAATATCCCAGAGTTCCAGACAGAAGCATTCATACTTGGCTCACACGCCAGCTGTCTACAAGGACGCCCCTTCCTCCACTGGTTTCTTGTTTGAGTTTAGGAGCTAAAAGTTTTGAGTTTAAACTCAAGTTTATCCCTTGAGTTTAGGAGCTAAAAGTTTCCACCAGAATGACGCAGGCATCTTGCAGGCAGTCGGAGGAATCCTCTGCTCTGTGCACTCAGCTCAGCCAAGAAGCTAGGTCAGAGGGGAATCCCAACCTCAATTCTCCAAATCCAGTTTGGCAACTTGCAATTCAGTTTCCTTCACTTGTTGCGTCAAGTTTGTTGCTATTTTTGCACTCCCCGGTTCATTACGCAATCTCTGAAGATGAAAGAAAGCTAAAGTTACTTGTAAGTTTGGACTATGTAGACGGTTTTGCTTTCGCTCTTTCACTTTAAAGAAGATTCAGAAACTGCTTCAGAGACAGAAAACTCACACACAACACATACAGTAAGACGTGCCCACGTGTTAGCAGAGGGAAGGCAGCTGATGCTTGTACAGCAGCTGCTGGAAATGTGTTGCCCATTTAATTCTCTTCTCAACCTTAGGCTGGCCTGGCTCAATCCACCCCTGAGAGTGATTGTAAGAATTAAGTAAGTCCAGCTCAGAGAATGGCCTGGTATTTGAAGGGAAAAGTAAATCCAGGCTTGATGCAGATGGGGGCATGTTCAGAGAGGGCCAATCTGGAGTGTCCAGCAGCAGCGGGGTCCTGGCAGCAAACAGTGAGAGACACGGGATGGGCAGCTCCTGCGTGTTCCTGGGCCATGAACCTTTTGATGGGAGCATTCTGAGGGTGACGGGGGGTGCAGAGTGTAGGATCCTCTGGTTGTGCACGTGCTGGGGGAGTTTGCTAGAACTAGGCAGGGCCCCGAGCCAAGTGGCCTAGTCCCAGCTGCATGCTGAAGTGACCAGGACAAAAACTGTGGAATGAGTCTAGTCAAAGGCCTGTGACAAGACATCCAGGGTGTGAGAAAGGGGAAGAGAGAAGAGGCTGAAACCAGTGGCACTTAGATCTTATCTGCATATTCAACTTCTTCACACCAGGTTGGAGGCCTGAAGGTGGAGGTCTGTGTGTCACCAGCTGTTGGCTGTGGATACAGGGAAGCCCCAGCCTGGGCAGAATCAGCCTTGGGTGCTGAGTGAGGGTGAGAGCGAGGCCGCAGATGGAAGACTGGGAAGACAGACTCTTCCCTCAGGCTGGATACGGACTTCTCCATCGTGGTCCCTAAGTTTCACGGGAACTCTAGGCCGCGGAGCAAAATTTCTCCGGTGAAATTAGGACTCTTGGTGAGATTACCACTGATGAGTGTGGAGAGTATTGTTTTGGAACCAAGCTCTTCCTCCTCTCCTGTGTCCTCGTTACCTCCCAGCCTCAGCCTTTTTTAATGGACTTTACTACTCCAAATGTAATTTCACACCACGGTTGCTACCCAAGGTCAGGAAAAAGTGTCACATTTGTTATCCTGTGATTTGAATACAACAACCAATAAAGAAAAAGATGAATGTTATTGTAAACCCATAATACTCATCTTTAGTTAACCACCCAAATAGGTACTTGTAAACATTATCAACGTCAGCAGTTTGCAAATGTTTTGGTCTCAAGACCCACTGATACTCTGAAAATTATTGAGACCTCAAAGAGATTGTATTTATGCAGGTTATATTCATTGGTATTTACCATGTTAGAAATTAAAACTGAGAATGCTTTAAATATTTATTCTTTTAAAAATAACATTATATCTTAACATAAAAACATACTTTTATGAAAAATAACTACAGTTTCCAAAATAAAAAAAAATTAACAAAAAAGTCTTAAAGTTTTGCAAATCTCTTGAACGCCTGGCTTAATAGAAGGCAGCTGGGTTCTCATATCTGCACTGCATTCAGTCTGTTGTGATGCATCGCTCTGATTCAAGTCTTTGAAGGAAATCCAGTCTCACACAGACGTGCAGTTGGAAAATGGATGATCTTGAAGACCTCAGAAAGAGTATCTGGGAACCCCTGGGGTCCTCAGACCACACTTTGAGAGCCACTCATATACATTTATCATACCAGATTGAAAGGATACTTACTGCCCAGAGTGAGTTTGAATTTCTGTTCATCTTCTTCTTATTGTCCATTTCTGCTTATTTTCATTATAATTTAGACAAGTAAGAAGTATGGGAAAACATTATACTCTTGTGGTTGCTATTGTTCAGGATTATCAGCTAAATGATTTAGATAAGAGTAAGTATACGTGCACAGTTTTGATTGTTGTTTACTAACCTCTCTTATTATTAAGTATAACAATCATGCACAAAAGTGCACAGAACAGTAGCACAAATTTTAGAATAATTAAAGCAAATACTCATGTAACTACCAACCAATAAAAACAGTCAGATTTTGCAACATTCTGGAAGCCTCACCACCGATCACAATCCTGTGCACCCCTTCATGAACGTAACTCCTACCCTGCTCATTGCAGGTGACCACTATCCTGAATTTTATGGTAATCACTTCTTCACTTTTCTTTATAATTTTACCCTAAAATACAGTCTACTTTTGCCTATTTTTAAATTTTATATAAATGCAATATGTATGCTTTGGAGTTGAGTTTCTTTCACTCACCACTGTGTTTGTGAGATTTATCCCTGTTTGTGCAGACAGTTGTGGTTCTTACTTTTCACTGTTATTAACACCCCTATTATAAGCACAGATAACAACATATTTATCCATACAATTTTAAGGAATATTTGGGCTGTTTCTAGTTTGGGACTATTATGAATAATGCTGCTATGAATATTCTTTACTTATATCCTGATGCATATTTACATGATTTTTTTCCAGGGTAAGTGTTAAGAGTCGACTTACTGGGTCATATGTCATGCATATTTTCAGCTTTGCTGATAATGTTTTTTAAGTAGTTGTACAAATTTACACACCAAACAGCAGTTGCTCCATATGGTCATCACACTTGAGATTTTCAGTCCTTTAATTTTTTTACTTGCAGGCAATGTATTTGTTTATCTAAAAATTTGAAAAAGCAACCAAAAACATTTAGACATAGTGTTTGCAAAGTTGGCTGGATAGAAAACCAGAATTAGTTATTTTCGTGTGTGTGTGTGTGTGTATGAAAATGTAACGAAACATTAGTCCATTAAAAATTAGAAAATGTAATGAAAAAATCATTTCATTCATACTTGCAACAATAATAAAGCATAAATATGTTGAAATAAACCTCAGAAATATTGTGCAAGATATATAATCAAGCCAGCAGCAAAACTTTACTGAGAGACATTTTTAAAAGTCCAATGAAATGGTAATATTTGCTTTTTTATTCTTTATGAAGTGGTTAAGAAATGTTTGCTAAATAAATATTTGTTCACTAAATGAATGTGTGTCTTTCAGGAGGAGGCTGGCCTTGGCAGTCTCCTATTGCAAACTCTGATTTCCCTTCTCACTGATGCTCACCGCCTCATCACGTGCTTACATGTCCGTTGCTCACTTACAAAAAGAATAAGTTGGAGAAGTTGGTTAATCCTCATTGATGGTCAAGGTGAAAAAAAAAAAAACACAACCTCAGTTGTAACCTCAGTGTAAGAGAAAAAAAAGTTATATTTTTCATTGGTTTCTGGCCATCTTATTTGAATCAAAAATTCATCTATAAACTTGTACTTAGAGGCCCAAGGTGAAGATAACTTGCCCTGTCAATGCTAGTTTTTTAAATGATTAAAGTCCACACTTTATTCAGATCTCCTTAGTGTTTACCTAATGTTCTTTTTCTGTTCTGGGATGTCATTTAGAATATGCCGCATTACCTTTAATTACTATGTCTCCTTAGGCTCCTCCTGACTATGACAGTTTCTCAGTAGTAGACGTTTTATGTTATTGTCAATGGTAACATTTTTATTTTATTTTTTAATATTTATTTATGGCTGCATTGGGTCTTCGTTGCTGTATGCGGGCTTTCTCTAGTTGTGGCGAGCAGGGCTACTCTTCGTTGCAGTGCGTGGGCTTCTCATTGTGGTGGTTTCTATTGCTGTGGAGCATGGGCTCTAGGTGCACAGGCTTCAGTAGTTGTGGCAGGTGGGCTCAGTAGTTGTGGCTCGTGGGCTCTAGAACAAAATCTCAGTAGTTGTGGTGCATGGGCTTAGTTGCTCCATGGCATGTGGGATCTTCCCAGACCAGGGCTCGAACCCGTGTCCCCTGCATTGGCAGGCGGATTCTTAACCACTGTGCCACCAGTAAAGCCCCATCAACGGTATTGGTATCATTTTTAAATGTCATTTTCCAATTTTTTATTGCTAGTATAAAAAGAGGTGATTGATTTTTAATATTGATCTTATTTTCAATGACATTGCTAAATTCATTTTTTAATTCTAATAGTTTATGTATTCTTTTGTAGTTTGTATGTACACAATTACATCATCTGTAGATAATGAAAAAAATATCTGAGACAGTCAGCAAGAGATTTGACTAGGCCCCTCACGAAGAAAATAGCCAAATGATCAATAAGCATATGAAAATGTGCTGAACCTTGTTAATAATCAGGGAATACGAATTAAAACTGTAATGTGATATCACTATGCATAACTAGAAAGGCCAAAATTAAGCAGACTGGCAATACCAAGTGTTGGCAAGAGTGTAATGCAACTGACATCCCATACATTGATAGTGAGAATATACATTGGTACAAACATTTGGAAAATATGTTTATTATTAACTGCTAAATCTGAACATATGCGTATTCTATGACCCATTTACTTCATCCTAGGCATATAGCCAACAGAAGGCTGTACAAATGTGCACCGAAAGATACAAACAAGGTTTTTCATAGCAAAATCAATTATAATGACAAAATCAGGAGGAAAAAATTCCAAATGTTTATCAGTAGTGGAAAAGATAAAACACTGTGGCATTTCTACATGGATATGACACATTCCTGCAAATTAATGGACTATAACTGCACACAAAAACACAGATGAATCTCGCAGACATACTATTGAGTGAAAGAAGTCGTTCATACAAAGTTCAAAAACAGGCAGAATCTAGGCTGTTAAAAGGCAGTAGTGATGCTGGGGGAGGAGCTTAGTGATGGGGGAGGAGAGAGGGGCACTGGAATGTGATGGGGGAGGGGAAAAGGGCCAGGTAGGGTTTCTGTCTGTTGGTAGTGTTTATGTCTTCACTTAGTTTGTGGTTTCAAAGGTGTGCAGAAGTTTATATTTTATGATTTGTTGATTGTATACTTGACATTTGTGCATGACTTTCTATGTATATTATGTAAACTTTTTTTTTTCAGAAGGAGGAATGGGGAATTCTCCCCTTATGTATCAAAACACTCTCTTAATATACACGTTGTTGCCCCTTCCAAGATATCCCTGAAAGATTGTTTTTTGCCTTAATTTCTATTTTGCCACTGCTCACGAACTTCTTGCTAACTCTTCATCTTGTCTAATTTATCATCTTTTATAGTGCCGTTTTTTGTTGAAAAAATATTTGAAGAGATGAGGAAGAGAGAAGACAACTGTAATTTTGATTTCTAGAGACATAGTTTTCCTCCATAGATAATCGTATCAAAAAAGAGAAGGAAACTCTTTCTGTCTCTGAGGTTTTTCTGTCTCTGAGGTTTATAGCAAAGCAGTTCCGAATTCAAAAGATTTCAAATGGCTAGAAACATCATTCAAGTTTTACTTTCTAAATGTCACTCTGCCTCTCTGAAAAACCTCATTAACCAGAAGAAACTGATACAGGGACTGGAAGTAGTTCTCTGGACCGCAGAAAGCTGGTAGGAGAGAATGCACAAAGAAAAGTCTCCACAGAGGGAGGAAGTGAAAAATGGCTTCCAACAACAGAGGACAAGATGAAAGAAAAGGGCCAGCGCATTCATTCTTGCAATGCAGGTATACAAAAATAGATCTCCCTGACAGAGATAAGGCTATATGAATTTTCCTGATTATTTTGATAAAACTCAAATAAATTAGGGGAAATGAAACAAACACAAACAGAAAGATGGTGTCTTCCAAAGGAACAGATTTTAATCCATTCATAAGTGGACTTCTGCAGTGAGTATCACCTGATCCTCAGGAGAAGCTTCATAAAGGCAATTGGAAGAGAAATATTAGGAAGCACCTCATGAACACAACAGCAGAAATTGGAAAGACGACAAAGGGAAGAAACCAGAAAAAAGAATTCTTTTTTTATAATTCTGTATCCACCCCCTTCTTCCAGTTCCTTAGCTATCATCTTTATTTTCAGCCTCTACAGCCATGAGAGCCCCTGGGTGGGACTTTTCCCTGCTTCAGTTCACCTCCAACATTTCTGCCTATTCTTCTGCCCAGAGCAAAACATAGTGCCCTCTACGCCCGAAGACCTCTTGAATTAAGTACAAACGCCACATTCTGGTATTCAAGAGCCTCCACAATACATCTCGAGCTGATTTTTCCACCCTCAATCCCCTTGACTCTTAGCACAGAGCTTGTCCACAATTTGAAGCTCCTTCTATGTGCTCCCTGCAAACTCGTCCATTCTCCTGGCTCTGTTCGTGCTGCTCCCTCTGTCTTCAGCTGTGCTGTCCACCATGGTAGCCATCAACCACATGTGGCCAACTGAGCACTTGACTAGTCCCAACTGAGCTGTACTATGACTGTAAAAGTATTTTGAAGGCAGTGTGAAAAAGAAGAATGTAACTATCTCATTAATAATTTTATATTGGTACATGTTGAAATGAAAATATTTGGATATATGGTGATAAATAAAATATACAGTTAAAATTAACTTCACTTGTTTCTTTTTACTCTTTTGATGTGGATACTAGAAAATTTTAAATTGCATGTATGGGGGCTTCCCTGGTGGCACAGTGGTGAAGAATCGCCTGCCAATGTAGGAGACATGGGTTTAAGCCCTGGTCCAGGAAGATCCCACATGCCGCGGAGCAACTAAGCCCGTGCACCACAACTACGGAGCCTGAGCTCTAGAGCCCATGTGCCACAACTACTGAACCCACATGGCACAACTACTGAAGCCCGTGTGCCTAGAGCCCATGCTCCGCAACAAGAGAAGCCACCGCAATGAGAAGCCCGCGCACCACAATGAAGAGTAGCCCCCGCTCACCACAACTAGAGAAAACCCGCACACAGCAATGAAGACCCAACACAGCCAAAAATAAATAAATAAATAAATTGCATATATGGCTCACATTATATTTCTTCTGAGCAGCGCTGATCTAGAGTGACCTCCACCATATTGCCTGCACCATGGCCACCATTTCTTAAGTTGCACTGCTTGCCTCCTTATCCTCTCCATCAGCTATAATTCCTTTTTCCTTTGAGAGTTAGCGTTGTCACCACGGTTTGTACCATGTATCTATATGAAGGCACTGGCCATGGTCTGCTTCATATTCTAACTGTGGCATAAGGAAAGAGCACAGCTTTGACTGCAATCCGCCCATCTTATTAGCTGTGTGTATCTTGGGCACGTTACTTAGCCTCTCTGAGCCTCAGTATTGCCCTTTTAAAATGGGGATGACAATAACCCATCTCAAAGGTTTACTATGAGGATTATTCAGAGAATGGCACATAGTAAGTGTTCAGTATATGGTAACTAATACTACTGCTACTAATGCCACTGCTATTATTTTTATTCCATTAGGGTATGAACTCTCTTAGCAGGGAGGATCAGAAGCTGTTGGATGTGGGCAGGATGAGCAGGCCCTTTGTCACACCTGGGGAGGTCAGCTCTACATGAATTTGCAAGTCAACCTGGAGGGGCAGGCCCCAGTGACCAGACTCCTCAGACAACCTCCCTTCCCTGAGTGCAGTGGACCACTTCTAGGTTGACTGACCTCTGTGACTCCTTGCATTGGCCTTTGTGTGTGAGCCATGGATGATTCCAGGCTAATCCAAGTATCCTTTTAAAAAAGAAGAAACCTTGAGGAATTATTCAATGACTGACACAACTGGGCATTTTAAAGTGGAATAGCTGAGGGGCTTCCCTGGTGGTACAATGGTTAAGAATCCACCTGCCAATGCAGGGGACACGGGTTTGAGCCCTGGCCCGGGAATATCCCACATGCCACGGAGCAACTAAGCCGGTGCGCCACAACTACTGAGCCTGAGCTCTACAGCCCGCAAGCCACAACTACTGAGCCCACATACCACAACTACTGAAGCCTGCACACCTAGAGCCCGTGCTCCGCAACAAGAGAAGCCACGACAATGAGAAGCCTGTGCACCACAATGAAGAGTAGTCCCTGTTCACTGCAACTAGAGAAAGCCCGCTCACAGTAACGAAGACCCAACACAGCCAAAAATAAATAAATAAATTAAAAAAAAAAAAGTGGAACAGCTTTCTCTAAAATCCATTGTGCAGAACTCATGAGATGGTTGACATTCTGTTCAGAGATGGCATGCAAAGATTAAAAGGCCAGAAAGAATGAAACCCACATAAGATGCAGAGTAACCAGAAATGCTGGGTTTATTGTTTCTTTACTGTAGATTAATCAATAATGAAAGAATACATTCACTGTGGAAAATTGAAAAACCACGCAAAAAAAAAATCATCCTTTAGTTTCATAAATCAAACATAATCACTATTAAAATGTTGGTATATTTCCTTTTATTTTTTTTCTGTACATACTTCTACATAGTTACATAGTATGTACAGTTTTGTGTCCTGCTCTTCAATATAACTAGGTGCTTTTTGTTTTCTAATGGCACAAGTAACATATGGTCATTATAGAAAAAAATTTAGACGTGAATAAAACAAAAGAAAGGCTAAAAATTAAGTAACCTTAATTAAATTCTTTCAAACAAAGTGCACAAAATTTTGAAAATGCTTAATAATCCTGTCTCCCAGCTATCTTTTGTTTTTTAAACATCTTTATTGGAGTATAATTGCTTTACAATGGTGTGTTAGTTTCTGCTTTATAACAAAGTGAATCAGCTCTACATACACATATATCCCCATATCTCCTCCCTCTTGCGTCTCCCTCCCACCCTCCCTCTCCCACCCAACTAGGTGGTCACAAAGCACTGAGCTGATCTCCCTGTGCTATGCGGCTGCTTCCCACTAGCAATCTATTTAACATTTAGTAGTATATATAAGTCCGTGCCACCCTCTCACTTCGTCCCAGCTTACCCTTCCCCCTCTCAGTGTCCTCAAGTCCATTCTCTACATCTGCGTCTTTATTCCTGTCCTGCCCCTAGATTCTTCAGAACCATTTTTTTTTTTAGATTCCATATATATGCATATATGTGTTAGTATACGGTATTTGTTTTTCTCTTTCTGACTTACTTCACTCTGTATGACAGACTCTAGGTCCATCCACCTCACTACAAATAACTCAATTTTGTTTATTTTTATGGCTAATATTCCATTGTATATATGTGCCACATCTTCTTTATCCATCCATCTGTCGATGGACACTAAGGTTGCTTCCATGTCCTGGCTATTGTAAACAGTGCTGCAGTGAACATTGTGGTACATGACTCTTTTTGAATTATGGTGTTCTCAGGGTATATGCCCAGTAGTGGGATTGCTGGGTGGTATGATAGTTCTATTTTTAGTGTTTTAAGGAACCTCCATACTATTCTCCATAGTGGCTGTATCAATTTACATTCCCACCAACAGTGCAAGAGGGTTCCCTTTTCTCCACACCCTCTCCAGCATTTATTGTTTGTAGATTTTTTGATGATGGCCATTCTGACTGGTGTGAGGTGATACCTCATTGTGTTGTTTTTTTTGTTTGTTTTTTTTTTTGCAGTACGCGGGCTTCTCACTGTTGTGGCCTCTCCCGTTGTGGAGCACAGGCTCCGGACGCGCAGGCTCAGCGGCCATGGCTCACGGGCCCAGCCGCTCCGCGGCATGTGGGATCTTCCCGGACCAGGGCACGAACCCGTGTCCCCTGCATCGGCAGGCGGACTCTCAACCACTGCGCCACCAGGGAAGCCCCTCATTGTGGTTTTGATTTGCATTTCTCTAATGATTAGTGATGTTGAATATTCTTTCATGTGTTTGTTGACAATCTGTATATCTTCTTTGGAGAAATGTTTATTTAGGTCTTCTGCCCATTTTTGGATTGGGTTGTTTGGGTTTTTTTGATATTGAGCTGCATGAGCTGCTTGTAAGTTTTGGAGATTAATCCTTTGTCAGTTGCTTCATTTGCAAATATTTTCTCCCATTCTGAGGGTTGTCTTTTGGTCTTGTTTATGGTTTCCTTTGCTGTGCAAAAGCTTTGAAGTTTCATTAGGTCCCATTTGTTTATTTTTGTTTTTATGTCCATTTCTCTAGGAGGTGGGTCAAAAAGGATCTTGCTGTGATTTATGGTCATAGAGTGTTCTGCCTATGTTTTCCTCTAAGAGTTTTATAGTGTCTGGCCTTACATTTAGATCTTTAATCCATTTTGAGTTTATTTTTTTGTTCTCATAGCTATCTTATTATCATGGGGAAAAATCCAGGTACAAACATTCTCTGACCATCTCTGACTTGAAAATCACAGTGGTCTTCAGTCTAGTCCTTTACCTTACCATGCATCCTCCCACCACAGGGCCTTTGCATATGCAGTCCCATCTGATCTTCCTTCTGATTTTAGCTCCAGTGTCATTACCTCAGGGCAGTCTTCTCTGATTTCTTCTACTACATTATGTCCTTATATCATAGGTCCCCTTATATCATAGGTACACACAATATCACTTACTCCTCCTCTGTAACATTTGTTACCATTGCATTTTTAGTTTTGTGTATTTCTTTGATAAATGTTCTGTCCCCTGCTTAACTGTATGATCCATGAGAGTGAGGATTACAGTCTGCAGCAGCTCATGCTACAGCTGCCCACAGTGTGGATTTAGTAAATTCAGGCTGAAAGATAATGCAAGGTTTCCTGAAAACTGAAAGTTATTACTTTAAGTATCATAATTATTAGAACTTATTTTTGTCTTGAAGTCTTTAAAAATGTACTCTACATCTACCTGTCTATATAAGCAGGACAAAAAATCATAATTTGATTCTTTTTACTGAGTCCTCTCTTATCAAAATCAGTTACTAAACTCGAATTCAAAAACGGTCTCAGAAATATTGAGCTAGAACCACTTGTCTCAATAGTAAAATCCCCTGATTACTTGATTGTTTTCCTCCATTTTCCTTCTGGACCTTCTTTTAATATGAGGTATAGATTTTGATGCAAATGGAAAATCAGACACTTAGATTGTTAGAAGTATGTACAAAAAATACATTGGCCCTCAATAATGGTCACAAAGGCCCCCTAAAGAGGAACCATGGACTTTTATGCATGGCCCATGTAACATTCATTTTGCCTGCTTAGAGATATTACTTAATTTCTAGTTTTCAGTTATATTCTGGATAGCTGAGATTACCAGATAAAGCAATAAATTAAGGATGAAAAAGTTATGTGTTGTCTCGTTGCTTATGGTTAAGGCCCTACAAAAAAAATTCAGATCAACTTAATTTGACATCATTCTATTTTAGTTAGAAGAAAAATAGCTGTCTTTTTAAAAATAATAAACTGCATGTATTTATTGATTTGTAATAGTGTATTGGGAATTAAATCTAGTTGTTAGGAAAAAGAAAACTCTCTTACAAACAAAGACTACCTCCCAAATCTCAAAATATGCAAAAAGAAAAAGAAAACTATCCTTTCCAAATTAAAGAACCTTGTAATAGTCAAGTTCAAAATGATTTGGCTTATTTTTTTCTTTAGCATTTCACTGAAACTTTACAAAACATTAGAAATCCTTTGTATATCTTTTCCCCCCTAATATAGATAAAAGAAAATAACAAGGAGCTTAAAGAAAAAGAATTTTAGAGACAACTAATAAGTTAAATGACATAGGAAAACTGAAAGGGAGAACTGAAAGTGGGAAATTCCTCTCCAACAGGAAGAGTGGAGGGCCATGCTGTATAAGTAGACCACACTCATGGAGAAAGGACATTCACACTGCAAACTCCTGAAGACTTGGCTTCAGCATCTAGTAGTAGACCAGATAACGCTGTTCCTGTTTTCATCATGACCCACAGGTGCATCCTCCAAACTGCTCTCCTGTTGTGCTTCTCCACCACAGCTCTTTCCATGAGCTACAGATTGCTTCAATTCCAACAAAGGAGCAGCAATTTGGCATGTCAGAAACTCCTGCGGCGGTTACCTGGAATGCCTCAACATTGCCTCGAGGACAGGATGGACTTCAAGGTCCCTGAGGAGATTAAGCAACCACAGCAGTTCCGGAAGGAAGACGCCGTATTGGTCACCTATGAGATGCTCCAGCAGATCTTTGGTATGCTCAGAAGAAATTTCTCTAGCACCGGCTGGACTGAGACCATCACTGAGAACCTCCTTGTGGAAGTCTATGGGCAGATGGATCGTCTGGAGACAATCCTGGAGGAAATAATGGAGAAGGAAAACTTCACCAGTGTAGTGACCATTCTTCACCTGAAGAAATACTACTTGCAGATCATGCAGTACCTGAAGTCCAAGGAGTACAGCAACTGTGCCTGGACAGTAGTGCGAGTGGAAATCCTCAGGAACTTTTCCTTCCTTAACCGCCTTACAGATTACCTCCATAATTGAAGAACTCCCCCCTGTGGCTATGGGAACGGACAATGCTGCCAATGATGTCAGGCTCTTCAGCCAGGGGAGGTTCTTTAAGGAACTGACAGGCAATGCACTGGATTTGAAAGGACAGTTAAAGACTTTAAGCTTTTTTAAAATTAATTTATATATTATTTATTTATTTAAATTTTACCATGGGAAATAAACTTTTTATGAAACAAAAGTCAACATGGCAGTTTTCATTTCAATTTGATTTATGTAACCATCATATTAAAAATTGCAGATCACCTAGGAGACGTTCTTTTTAAAATAAGCCTGCAGAATAGTAGAATTTCCGGGCCCTACCTTCAAGGAATTTGAAATACAAGGAAGCCGTGTGGAATATACAAGGTAAAAGATGATAAGGGGACGGGATTTTAGGAGAAGAAATGTGGCCTGAGCCTCTACAGAATTAAAATGGGAGAGCCAGGTAAGTGACTGTGGAACTAGAAGCAGGGGTGCCTACTGCTTCTACACTGTGCCCCAGGCTCTTTGGCCCTAAAGTTAGAATTTGACGGCTGTCAGGGTAACCAGGAGAATATTTCAGCTCTTGTGTTTGTCCTAAACTCATCCCTATTATCTGTGGGGTGCTCTGCTTCCCTCCCCATGCCCCACAGGATTTTAAAATATTTATGTACCCATCCCCCTCCTCTGGCCAAGCCTAAGAGTGAGAAGTCCCAGGCACTTCTGTGACACTGTTAAGTAGCAGTCCCTTTATTTTACTCTTCATGGTACAGCCAAGATGTATGGGTGTCTTAGGAGAGCTGGGGTCTCTGTCGACTTCCAGGGTACAGACACCAGAGGGAGAAAGAACTCTGCCTGATACCCCTGCTGTCTGGCTAGGTTTTCTCCCCATTTTTTTTTTCAGAAAAGCGAGTCTGCTCCTGGTTCCCCCTTCCCTGTTCATACAGAATTTCAGGACTATCCTATCTGTTTTTTCTGCTGCTCTGCATCTCTGAAGCTACATACTCTCTAAAGTCAAATGCAAGACAGGTGCAGCAGATTAAGTTGTTTTAGGCCAAGTGAAAAACCAGGGAGCATGGGAGAAAGGGAAATTCGGGTGGGAGACAGGGGGCACTCACTTATTCCAGGGCTTACCCTGAGGAAATAAAGTTTCCCTAGGAGCTCTTTGGAACCTGGCCAGCATGGCTGGGTTTCTGTCTTTGTAGCGAACCCTTTGGGAATCTGAATTTTTGATTGTTCCTGTCATTAGCAGCTACTATCCAGGCACTGAGCTGAGCTCCTACCTATGTAACTGGATTTAGTCCTCTTCGAAGGCACCCCCCCTGGTGGCGCAGTGGTTGGGAGTTTACCTGCCAATGCAGGGGACATGGGTTCGTGCCCCGGAACGGCTGGGTAAACGTCTGGAGTCTGTGCTCTGCAGCGGGAGAGGCCTCAATGGTTAATAGGCCGGCGAACCAAAAAGAAAAAAAAGCATCCCTCAGATAGGGATGATACTGTAATTGCTTTTACAGAAAACCAAGTCTCCAAGGGGTTTAGTAACTGCCCCCGCTCATATAGCTAGTGAGTGGAGGTTAAAAAAGAATTACAAAGGTAAGAATCATATACAACATTATTTGTATCTACGAGCTTTCTCCTAGAGCAGCACAGAAGTCTGTGTTCCCTTTAAGGGATTCAGCTTTGAGAAGAAATGTTAGTCAAAAGTTTCAGAGCAGACACTATCGTGCAGACAATGAGCTCGGGGCTCCCCCTTGTGACTCAAGTTGGGTAAAACACCAGCTGTGGGACAGAGAAGTGCCATCCTGGTGGGTCTGCGGCTGTTGCTGTCCTCCCAAGCCAGGCAAGGTCCCGTAAAATGATAACTTTCCCTCTCCCCACAACTCCCCACAGTCTGAGACTCCACACCCCAGTTCTGCCAAAAGCCCTTCCACAGCCGTGCTTCCTTTTGCCTAGGAGTCAAAAACAAGATCCGTACATCAAAATGCAGAGTGAAAGGCATGCCTAGAGCAGCCAAGAGGATGCTAAAGAAGTTTGCCCGGTCTCCATTGTGAAAATGACTATACTACTCAAAGCAATTTACAGATTCAGTGCAATCCCTATCAAACTACCAATGGCGTTTTTCACAGAACTAGAACAAAAAATTTCACAATTTGTATGGAAACACAAAAGACCCCAAATAACCAAAGCAATCTTGAGAAAGAAAAATGGAGCTGGAGGAATCAGGTTCCCTGACTTCAGACTATACTACAAAGTTACAGTAATCAAGACAGAACAGTACTGACACAAAAACAGAAATATAGATCAATGGATATATTGGGGTTTTCTATCTTATCAATAGGATAGAAAACTCATAGATAAACCCACCTTATCTTTGATAAAGGAGGCAAGAATATACAATGGAGAAAAGATACCCTCTTCAATAAGTGGTGCTGGGAAAACTGGACAGCTACATGTAAAAGAATGAAATTAGAACACTCCCTAACACCATACACAAAAATAAACTCAAAGTGAAGTAAAGACCTAAGTGTGAGGCCAGACACTACAAAACTCTTAGAGGAAAAAACATAGGCAGAACACTCTATGACATAAATCACAGCAAGATCCTTTTGACCCACCTCCTAGAGAAAGGGAAATAAAAACAAAAATAAACAAATGGGACCTAATGAAACTTAAAAGCTTTTGCATAGCAAAGGAAACCATAAACAAGACCAAAAGACAACCCTCAGAATGGGAGAAAATATTTGCAAATGAAGCAATTGACAAAGGATTAACCTCCAAAATATACAAGCAGCTCATGTAGCTCAATATCAAAAAAACAAACAACCCAATCCAAAAATGGGAGAAGACCTAAATAGACATTTCTCCAAAGATATACAGATTGCCAACAAACACATGAAAGGATGCTCAACACCACTAATCATTAGAGAAATGCAAATCAAAACCACAATGAGGTATCACCTCACACCAGTCAGAATGGCCATCATCAAAAAATCTACACACAATAAATGCTGGAGAGGGTGTGGAGAAAAGGGAACCCTCTTGCACTGTTGGTGGGAATGTAAATTGATACAGCCACTATGGAGAACAGTATGGAGGTTACTTTAAAAAGCTAAAAATAGAACTACCATACAACCCAGCAATCCCCCTACTGGGCATATACCCTGAGAACACCATAATTCAAAGAGTCATGTACCACAATGTTCTTGGCAGCTCTATTTACAATAGCCAGGACATGGAAGCAACCTAAGTGTCCATTGACAGATGAATGGATAAAGAAGATGTGGCACATATATATAATGGAATATTACTCAGCCATAAAAAGAAACGAAATTGAGTTATTTGTAGTGAGGTGAATGGACCTAGAGTCTGTCATACAGAGTGAAGTAAGTCAGAAGGAGACAAACAAATACTGTAAGCTAACACATATATATGGAATCTAAAAAAAAAATATTCTAATGAACCTAGGGGCAGGACAGGAATAAAGACACAGACATAGAGAATGGACTTGAGGACACTGGGAGGGGGAAGGGTAAGCTGGGACGAAGTGAGAGAGTAGCATTGACATATATACACTACCAAATGTAAAATAGCTAGTGGGAAGCAGCTGCATTGCACAGGGAGATCGGCTCAGTGCTTTGTGACCACCTAGTGGGGTGGGATAGGGAGGATGGGAGGGAGACGCAAGAGGGAAGGGATATGGGGATATATGTATATGTATAGCTGATTCACTTTGTTATATAGCAGACACTAACACACCATTGTAAAGCAATTATACTCCAATAAAGATTTTTAAAAAAATAAAAAGTAAAAAATTTAAAAATTAAAAAAGAAGTTCACCCGGACCGAACAGCTAAATTGGCCGAGAAAGTGAGAGGCTGGGGCAGCCCTAGAAAGGCCTTCTCTGTGTGTGTCCAGGGGACTAGAGGACAGAGGAGAGGCTTCTTCTGCAGAATTGTGAATAACTGTGCCACTGCTGAGCATTCTGGTCCATCCAGAATATCAAAAGTATGTTCATCATAGTAGAGGATAAATGACAATTAATATTAATTCTAATAAGAATGCCGGAGGTTAACCTAAAACCTCATGTTTGAGTATTTGCATATGTTAAACAACTATGCCACATATAAGGCAACATATCTTCATAGATAGCTACATATGAGGAGTGAAGTGATTATTTTAGCTGGCACCAGAATACCTCCCTAGAAAAGCACTTGTTTAGGAGAATATCGAATGGGCCCCTTGAGATACAAGGTGAGATCTTGAGGTTGTGGACGTGGCAACACAAAAGACAGCACAACATCAATAGCATGTTTTTGGGTGTCTGTTTTTAAGGAGGAAAGAGAGAGAAACACAGCCGATGGTGTTGGAGTTCTGATGCTCCCTGGAATAAGGCAGCAGTGAAAAATTTCTGATGAGGGCAAACAAAGGACTTTTAAGAACAAGGATGTCTCACAGGCAACTTGAAATTATGTGCACTGATGTGATGAAATCCTGTCCTCCATCTTCTTCAAACCTTCAGTAGAGGTGGCTACCCACACAAAGTCCCCGTGTTTGTAGAAATCATAGAGTGTCCAGGGTTGAAATGGTATGGGGAAACAAGCAGACGTTGGCTAGATGTCCATACGTGAACCAAATCAGTGGGGACAGCAGGCAGAGCCATGACAACAGAGCCACTTCCCACCTCCACCCATCTACCTCCCAAGGAAATCGTGGAGAGGACATGGATTAGGGGGTGGAGCAGTTTTATCTACTCTTAAGCCGTTCGAAGGGCCTGGTGAACATCTTGGTTAACATAAATATTACGTAAATATTGCCTAACCATATGGACATGTAGATACAGGGTAATATCAGTGTACATTTGTATGGTATTTTTCGCACTTAACAAAGCTGGTATTTAGGAATTTTGGGTGTCATTAGGCACTTTTAGGCCCTGAGATATATCTGATGCAGGACCTTGTTTATAAAATGCTCTGAAGAAAATGAAAAGAACATGCCACAGTCTGGGAGAAACTATTTACAAATCACATATCTGATAAAGGACTTGTGTCTAGAATATATTAAAAAATACTCTCAAAACTCAACAATAAGAAAATAACCCAATAAAAGTGAGTGATATATTTGAATGAATACTGTACCAAAGAGATAGATGAATAGTAAATCAGTACATGGAAACATGCAAGCCTTCTTCATAGGTTTTTTTTTGTGTGCTTGTGTGTATGTGTGTGGTTTAGATCAGATAATGAATGTGAAATGGTTTTTAATTACACAGGAGCCCATTTGATTACATGAGGACCTACCATAGCCACTACCCTTCCTGAGGAATGTCCAGCAGCCATCCTGGTCCAGTTCTGTATGTGACACACTTGAGGTCTGTCCAGCAGAGAAGGCAAGGCCCTCACTGATACGGACTTCTGTGTCGACTAGTCTAGTTATGAGACAGAGAGTCAACAGCTGGTAGTGGAGTCGGAAGGTGAAGGGCATCCAGAACCAGGTCTTGCTAATTGCAAACATTTTCTCTAAATCTGTCGTACCGGTGCTTACTGAGCCTGAAAAAGAAATTGTTTTATGAATGTATCCTTTTTTTTCTCAATGTTAATTGTTGCTTTATAAATATGAGTTTAATTGTCTAAAATCTCTTAGAATAGTTAGTTTAAAACAATCAAACTCTGAGATAGGACTAGAATTGCCAGCACAGAAGTGTACTCTTAATTTAGCAGGACCACGTTAATCACTTAATTTGTTAATTGACTTGATGGATAGTACTCCAAACACTTGTTCCCATCAAACAATTATCACCAAATCAGCAAATTTGGCCTCAGTTGGCATTCTGTTTCAAAATTTTTGCTTTACTTTATAATTCTCTGTGTAGGGTGTTCTTAGGAAACTCAAAATGCATTATTTAAATTATATCCCCCAACAATTAGCCTAGGAATAAGAAAAAAATGGAGTTCCCTTCAAAAGACCTTCTTAAGAAAATTAAAGACCTGTTACAGACTGGGAGAATATATTTGTAGTTCACATATATGATAAAGGACTTAACATCTGTGCATAAAGAACTCTCAAAACTCAAAAATGGTAAAACAACCCAGTAAAAGACTTGACTACATTTCACCAAAGAAGATACACAGATGACTAATAGGACAGGAAAAGATGATCAACATCATTAGGCATTAAGGAAATGCAAATTAAAGCCACAATGAGACACCACTGCATACTTACCAGAATGGCTAAGGACTGACCCTATCAATAATTGGTAAAGATGTAGAGCAACTGGAACTCTCATACACTGCTGGTGGAAATAAAACACTGTACAGTCTCTTTGGAAAATCATTCTGCAGTTTCTAAAAAAGGTAAACATACACCTACCATACGACCCAGCCATTCCACTCGGTTATTTACCAAAGAGAAAGGAAAGCATGTTTCTATGCATAGACTTGTATATGAATGTTTGTAGGAGCTTTACTTGTAATATCCCCAAATTAGAAACAACTCAAATGCCCATCACAAATGAATGATTATAAAATGATTGTAGTATATCCAGATAATGAATACTATTTAGCAATTAAAAAGGATGAATCCTTGATAAACACAATGGCATGGATAAATCTCGAAATTATGCTGAGTATAATAAGACAGACCAAAAAAAGGAGTACATTCTGTATTGTCCCATTCATACAAAATTCTAGAAGGGAAAACTAGTTTATAATGACAGAAAACAGATCAATGGTTACCTGAGGATGGGGGTGGTGGGAGTGAGGAACGAGATGGAGGGAGAAACTACAAAGGGACATGAGGAAACTTTTGGGGGGACATGGATACGTTCTCTGTGTTGTTGTCGATGGTTTCAGGAGTGTACATATATGTCAAAACCAATCAAAGTGTTCACTTTAAATATGCAGTTTATTGGATGTCAGTTACGCTTCATTAAAGTTCTTAAAAATATATAAGAAAACAAATACAAAGTAGAATGGAGCCAACGCATCGTGTGTCCCTTTGTCAGAATCAGCATACTTTGTTTGATGGCTTAAGATCTCTTAATAAGAGTCCAAGATAAGATTAAATTAATAGGCCCTCAGAAAGGAAAAATTATCTTATAGTCTAAGTTCAACGTTGTCAGCAGTTAGATTGTAAGAGGCTTTTATGTCACACTGCAATAGTCTTTCATATTTTAAAAGGTTGCCCAAGAAGTTGGTCAATATCCTCTCATGCTAAAACTCTGAAAAAAAGCCTAGAGCACTTTATAAGTAGTATAAAATTTACCATTTTAACCATTTCTAACTGTACATTTTTGTAGCAGTAAGTACATTCACATAGTTGTGCGACCATCACCACCATTCAACTCCAGAGCTTTGTTATATTCTCCAACTGAAACTCTGTACCCATTAAACACTAGTTCCCCATTTCCCCCTACCCGTACCCCTGGTAATCACCATTCTACTTTCTTTTTTTTTCACCATTCTATTTTCTGTCTCTATGAATTTGACTACTCTAGGTACCTCATATAAGTGGACTCATACAGTATTTATTCATTTGTGACTGACTTATTTCACTTAGTATACTGTCTTCAAGTTTCAGCCATGTTGTAGCATGTGTCAAAATTTCCTTCCTTTTTATGGATGAACAATATTCCATTGTATGTATATACCACATTTTGTTTATCTATTCCTCCATTGATGGACATCTGAGTTGCTTCCACCTTTTGGTTATTTTGATTAGTACTGCTTTGAACTTGGGTGTACAAATACCCGTTTGACTCCCAGGTATTTGTATTTTTTTCTAAATCTCTAATTGAGCATGGTAACCTGAATTTGTTGCATTAGTTACCTTTTAGACCTCAAGAGCAAAGTGGCATGGGGGTAATTTACATAAAGACATGAGTTTAACCAGAAGTGGAATTGCTGTATCAATGGTAATTCCATATTTAATTTTTGAGGAATCATCAAGGTAACTATATTTAAGTTGTCTCTTTAAGATGCAAACATCTGCTATAATAGCATAATGCAAACACAACAATAATAGCTACATTTCTTAAGGATATACATTCTGCAAGGGACTCTGCTAAATGTGTTATAAATATATACCATCTTATTTAATCCTTCTGAGAGGATTCCTCCCTAGGAGGAAAGTATTACTGTATTCTTTCTACACATAAGAAAACCAAGGCTCAGTAAGCTTAAGTAACTTGCCCAAGTCCACAGTTGGTAAGTACAGAGACATATTTGGAACCCGACACCATACTCTCAACTACCTGTAATCATCTACTACCTGCCAAACTGTTATTTTTATCCAAAAACATAGCACTGATCTTGTGGTTTAAAGAGAGCACGAGGAGCTCTATGGCCAAGTGGCTCTAGCTCCTGGCTTTGCTCCAAATGCCTATGAGGACCTTCTGCAGAAGGGGCTGCTCTCTTACCTCAAGAAGTTTGTCTCCCTTCCATCCCCACCCTTTCATAAAAGGACTTTCTCTCCCTTGCTCTCTGGAGATTAGTAGGAAATTCCCATCTGCTCCCTCGCCAGACTCTACAGAGACTATTTTCTCTTCAGGTTTTAGGAGGCAATAGTCTGAACCATGAGTCATAGTTTTCCCTGGCAAGGCTGCATTTCCTTCTCTCGACCACTATGCTTTTATCCTTGTACCAGCAAGAAACCTCTGTATGCAGTTTCCGTTTCAAGTCTTACACCAGCTGCTTTCGTTATCTCACAGGAATGTTTAAGAACAAAAAATGGCCTGTGTTTTTTTTTGTTTGTTTGTTTGTTTTAACATCTTTATTGGAGTATAATTGCTTTACAATGGTGTGTTAGTTTCTGCTTTATAACAAAGTGAATCAGTTATACATATACATATGTTCCCATATCCCTTCCCTCTTTGGCCTGTGTTGTTTAATGGAAATACCCAACAAATTTCTCTTTCCTTTCACTTTTTAATTTCTTGGCTCCTTTTCTTTTTTAAGAAAATCCAGAGGTAAAACAAATAGTTTTCAAAGCAGAAAATGACTTACTAATCCAGAAATGCAAGAAATGGAAATCTGTGAATTTGAAAGTCCAAATATTAAAAAAAAAAAAAAAAAGTTTTCTGTAGTGGAAAAAGCACAGGACATGGAGTTTTTATAAACCTGAGAGCTAATGAGGGTTCTGACACGTTCTAGCTGTATGATCTTGGGCAAGTTATGCAAACTGGAGATAATCATACCTCAAACTCTTGAGAAATTAATGTCCAGAATGTATGACTTGGTTTAGCACAGGGCCTTGCCTGTGGAAGATGCCCAATGTTTAACTTAATTAAACGTGAGTAAAAATTGTAGAAATTCCTTACATAAAATTAAGCAAGCTTAAGGAGCTCCCTTCCCAAAATCTCATACAAAAAGCAAGTCTTTTGGGATAAAAATGAATGTCATTTTTACCAATGTCATATTGACAGATATTGGAAAAGGATATTCAGCATCTCTGATTACAAAGTGTAAATAAGACACTTCTAAAATTCCAACTTCAACATTCTATAAGTGGCCTCTGCAAGGCTATTTAAGAAACAAGACCAATTGTTTTGCAAATCTTTGAAATGTCAAGAAAAAAGATGGGTAAAACAGATTGTAGGAAAGGGTGAATAGGAAGAAGAGTCAGCTTTGTTCATCTCCTGTAATGGGCCTGAACTGTGCTCAGCTGTTTATATGTTACACTGGACATCTGTTGTGGTCTGCTTAGCATCTAGGACCACCACTGACAGCTGTGGGATTGGGGCCATGCCCAACTCTGTGAATGGGCCTCTGACCCAAGCTGAGGCACTGAGAGCACTGGTATCTCCATGGCCACAGTGACTGGTCAGGAGGAGCTGAGTGACACAAGCAGAGGCCATGAGAGTGACAAGAAGAACTCTGGCTGGAACGCTGAGGAAAAAGGAGTCTCTGTCTGTGGTAGCAGGTGCCTGGTTCAGTGTAAGCTTGGAACCAGGACTGCCACGTCCGGCTGCACAGCTTATGTTCTGCACACCTTTAGATGGTGCTCTTCTCTGGGGAGCCTGACATGTCCCACACTGGAAGAAATGCTGAGGAATAAAGCCAGAAAGGACAGCAGAAGGGAAAGATAGATGAAGACACATTCCTGAATATATTGCTTCAGCCATGCCTGAAGCCAGGTGAACTTCTAAAGTGTTTGTTATATGAGCCTTGAAATAGGGTTATAGGGAACTGGAAAATAAACTGCCTCACTGACCTCTCCTGCCTTTGAAAGTAACCCATGTACACATTCTCCTGCCTTTGAAAGTAACCCATGTACACATTCCTTCACGCTAATTTTTGTGAAGGTGTGCAGGTAGATCTGCCCATCCTTAGACGTGAGGAGAGGTACTTATCTGACTGGTTTTTTCCTTGTTCTTCCTGTGTGAGCTGCTGTTTACACACTAACCAAGGTCAGTGATTTATGAACTCTCCTACAACCTCACCACACCAGACACTGCTGAGCACTGGGCTTACATAGACAAACACGGTACAAATGTTATCCTCAAGAAGCTCATTTTCAAGGAAAGAAACAGATAAGTCTATGACTAAAAATGATAGCATGATGATAAATGTCATTTTAACATAATGAACAGTTTCCTATAGAAGCCCAGATTTGTCTGTCTGATGGTTTGAGCAGCCTTCACATAGAAAGTATTTGAACTTGGATTTGAAGAGATTGTAGCATTTAAAAATGAAAAGAATGGGAGAGAGAACATTTCAGAAAAGAACCATCTGAACAAAAGAAGAGTCATGAAAACACGTGGCCTGTTCAGGGGATGTCATGAAGGACAGTGTAACAGGTATTGGGTAAGAGTGAGAAGGAAATGAAGCTGGAATTTAAGTTGGGATAGATGCTGAGGGCCTGGGGAGTCAGGTGTTTAAGGAGAGGAGTGGCCTGGTCAGATCTCTTTAAGACAGGAGACTCTGTCACAGCTGGAAGGGGTGGATTAGAGCAGGTTGGGGATGGAGGTCAAGAGGCTACTGAGGATCTGAGCACAAGGGGATGTTGGCCTGAACTAAGACTGAGAAGGGGTCAGTTTATAGACACATATGATGGGAATTCAGTTCTGCATAATCCTCTCAGCCTTAATATGCTCTTTTCTCTTCATATTCACAACTTCAACATCACAGGGATTAATTTTTGAAATGAATGAAATTATAATTCTTAATCAGACTGAGAAACAACAGTTGGTGTTATTAATAAAACACCCCTATAACCCTAGAACCTCTTTTCAGCTCACCATAAAGCTAATGAGGGGTCTCTAAAGCAGGGACTATGGGTGACAGATTGGGCACAAGAAGTCATCTGAAGAGATTAACATCCTCTATATACATGCAAGGTATAAATCTATTTCTATACAAGACAGAGTATTGTTCCTGTCTGATTACATTTCAACTGCTTTTTCTAGGAGCACCAAGAAGCCTTTCCCATTCAGTGGCAGGTATTGCCAAGCTTTCAACTAATGGGGTAGGGCATGTACCCTGCTCTCTGGCTCATCCAGCGAGGCTGTGACAGTTCTATTCAATGTCCCCTCTCTCACCTGCAGATGACTATCTCTTAACCCTGGAGAAATTCAGACTTTGGTGGCAGGTTGTATTCGTTTGCTAAAGCTGCTGTACAAAGTACCACAAATCAGGTGGCTTAGAACAACAGAAATTTACTTTCTCGGTCTGGAGGCTAGAGGTTGGAAATCAAGGTGTTGGCAGGGTCTGTTCCTTCTGAGGGCTGTGAAAGAGAATCTGCCCTGTGCCTCTCTCCTAACTTCCCGTGGTTTGTAGGAATCTTTGGCATTCCCGGGCTTCTGCTGCATCACCCTGATCTCAGTCTTCACCTCTACATGCTGAGAGATCTGTGTGCATGTCTGTATCCAAATTTTCACTTTTTATAAGGACAATTAATCTTATTGGATTAGGGGCCCCACCCTATTCCAGTAAATGACTTCATTCCAACTTAGCTAATTATATCTGCAACAACTCTATTTCCAAATAAGTTCACATTCTCAGGTATTGGGGGTTCAGACTTCAGCTGGGGAGGGACATATTTTATAACATCATACAGGGGAAGATGAAATATCTCCTTGTCTTCTCCCCTAGGTACTTCTTTGTGTGGGGTGGAAGTTTATCAACTTTTCTGTCAGGTTTTGCCATGAAAGAGGGTCCCCTCTCCCACCTCAGCTTCCCCCAGCTGCAGTAGACAGGGGCACAGACAGCTTCAACTTTCCTTGAAATACTGCTATGAAGCCAAGATGAAAACCAGTCAACTAAAAATGCCATAAAGATCTTCATAGTCTGTTAAAATCATCCCTTCCATCATATTTGCTGTAAACTTTATAGTTTAAAAGACAAGAATATATTTGGGGAATGGGCCTCAGACCAATTGGCCTCTGTGTGGATCTCAGCATCTGTTGAGGAAGGGGGGCCACACTCGGGGAGGGAGATAATATTCAATATTAGCTTCTTCCCCTGGGCTGCAACTTGAGCTCTCCTAAAATCCAACATAGTTGAATCCCATGGATTAATTTTCTACTGTACACCCTACCCCTGAAATGATAAATGTGGTCTGCATGAGAGATTCATTTTCTTTCTATTTACTTAACTTTGTTCTTACTTCTTAGGGCCTAATAACATTGGACTTATTAAGCCAAGCGTGCTCAGCCTCTCTGGGCTTCATTATAATGCTTTCTATGATGATCAACAAAGAAGGTTCCATTTTTAAATTGCTTCACCCTAAACCCTTGGTTTCACCCCAGGGTCAGTTGTCTTGGGGAGGCATGTGTGAAGGGGCGGTTGTGGACAATTTCATTCTGCGTTGTTATCTGTGTAGGACTTTTTGGGCACAAGTAAGAGCTTAAGTATGGAAGGTGTTTTTTTTCTCTTTACAGACAATTACCATCTGTCTTCCCTTGCTAAAATATGGGAGTCTTTATTACAAAGCACTGCAATCTTTATGCCAAAGTAGAATTTCATAAAATTTGCACAAAATCCCGGATAGCTCAGTTACTCTCTTCTATGTCAGTAAAAACAAGAGCATGGCTGGTTGGCCAAAAAGACAGAATTTAGCATGAAGCCATGGCTATCTCAAATGTATTTTTAGAAAGAAAAAAATGGACTGAACACGTCATATTCTGACTCCATGTGCAATAAAGTTTCTGTCTTTCATGATACAGTTTCACAGACATTGCTGCCTGAACCCAGCCTCCCACCGGAAATCACTTTAGGTTTGGTGCCCCACACTGGACTTTTAGGCTGACTCTCACTTCCCATTCCCTGGTAGCTCAAGCAAATAAACACTACAGTGAAAAAGATGACAGGGACAGCATTCTATTTTTAGATGTCTTGTCAGAGAGCTGTTACCAGTTCCTAATGAACCTGTCTTCCCTCTTCTATCTTCCTTCCCTCTCTGATCATCACTTGGGAATAGAAAAACACAGTCAGCCCACAGGTGAGTGATTGAGAGACACTGAGACAGTACCAAAAAGACTTTTGAAGGTTCTGAGCAAGTGTGATGGACTATTAAGCTGTGATAACTTCCAAGGAGACATCATCTCACTCATCGGTAACACATTTTTCATCAACAAGTCTAAAAACTCTCCTGATTTTTCCTTCTTCCTTTTTTTTCCTTTTGATTTGCTGAAAGTGATAAATGGTAATAACTCAGAGAAAATAGTAGTGGAGGGAAGCAGTGGGAGAACAATTTGCAACTCTGATTTGTTGATCTTAATAAACTGCTGTCATTGATCAACTTGGAGAACATTGTCCCAGTGGAACCCATTGTCCAAATGCACCTGGCTGTGATACTAAGTGGTAAACTACCTGTTTGTGTGTGAAACACATTTTGCCTCCAATAGAGGATGGCCTATCAGTGACCTTGCCCACCATTAACTGACCAAAATAGGAGAAAATATATTTTCGTAGATTTTTCCCCAGGTCTGATCATGCAGTAACAAGGTTTGCAGGTGCTCCAAAACAATGATCCTTAACTAGTTGTAATATTATTTCCCTCCTGGCCAAAATAACTAACCGTCTAGTTTTAATATCCTCTGCATATATCACATCTTTCTCAATACAGCATTTTAATTCCAAAAAATAGGTTCGCCATAGAGCAGATTAGAGATCTGAGTACTAAAAACTTCAATAGTTTACTCTAAGTCAAGTGGTTAATAAGTAGCAGAGGCAAGGTTCAAAGATATGCAAAACTTTAATAGGCTCAGACAATGGTATTATTTAGTAATTCTTCATTTCTTAACAGGGAGATGGGAACTGTATTTAGTACACATTCCTATGAGGGACAATGAGCATCCTCAACTCCCTGCACATTTCTTTATTCACTATTCATTCTATACATGTGAATTGGACAGCTTGTCATATGCAAGACATTCAAGACACTGTGCCTGCCCTTGGGGAGCTCAGTCTCATTGGAGAAGACAGCTAGAAGGCAAGATAATAACCATAGTCACAGAGCTATGAGAGAGTGGCTGAAGTGCAGAGAATGGAGATGAGTCCTTCTTGAAGCCATGACTAGGTTCCCTATCTGGTGAAGCAAACAGAAGCGGCTTGAGCCTATGAATTTTAGTTCTATCACTCAAAGATTTCCCATTTTATCTGGTTTCCACCTCTCTTTAAAATTATAATTGAATGTAAAGGACTTTTCGTGCTGTTTTTTAATAGGTTTAAAGCAAAAGGTCTGGATTAAAATAAATATAAGGATACCTATATAAGAATCCTTATATTTATGTCAGCACATAAATTATGTGACTTTGGACAAATTTCTTAATCTCTCTGAGGTTCAGCTTCATCAATTTAAAAATGGGCTAATGATATATCACTTATATGTGGAGTCTAAAATATGAGAAAAATGAACTTCTTTATGAAACAGAAACAGACTCACAGACATAGAAAACAAACTTGTGGTTACCAAAGGGGAAAGCAGAGAGAGGGATAAATTAGGAGTTTGGGATTAGCAGATACAAGCTACTATATATAAGACAGATAAACAACAAGGTCCTACTGAACAGCACAGGGAACTATATTCAATATCCTGTAATAAACCATAATGGAAAAGAATATGAAAAGGAATATGTATATAAATGTGTATAGCTGCATCACTTTGCTGTACACCAGAAATTAATACAACATTGTCAATCAACTATGCTTCAATTAAAAAAATAAAAATGGGCTAATGAAATGATTTATCTCTAAGATTTAAGGTATGAGATATTATATGTAAATCCCTAGCACAATTCCTCGTACACAGGAAGTGCCAGACAAATGTTAGCTATTGTTGCCATTGGCTACATCGGCTACTCACCTCTACTCAAACACAGATTAAGCCTTAGTAAAAAGAAAATACATAAGACTGAAAAGAGGAAAGCTAAAGTTTTCATTAGCACACATGTCTCCATTATGTTAAATACAAGCCGACTTTCATGTTGATGATAAGCAGGAATGAAGGAATTGATGGAAAAAAGAAGTTATTCTAAGATTAGAATTTCCTGGTACCATCAAAGGAATTCTTAACACGTAAGAACTTGAGAGTCATCTTTTCTTATCATTAGTAAAAAGAATTTGTTTTAAAATGTGTACCAGCAACCACAACTTAGAATGCTCTAATGAAATCAGCTCATTTCATAATAGTAGTTTAAGGATGATTTAATTACAGTGTTTATTTCAGTACAATCTTTAATGGAGAAAGAAATGGTTCCACTCAAAAGTCTTCCTCAATAAATTGCATTTAAACAGTCTTAATACTCACGCTCATACAAAGATTGCCTGTGATTTTACATAGACAGTTTTTTTAAAAAGCAGTACTTGAAAGTGCTCTTGTAATTTAACCCCCAAACTCTGATTTTCAAATGGAGAGCAGGGGATTTACCAAATAAGTGATGAAGAATCATGTTTTCATGTTCTTTCGTTTTGGCAGGAACTCTTGTTTCAATTGAAAACATTCCCTTACCATCACGGAAACCCAGAAGGCAATCATGAGTTAAGACCTGAAAAATAAAACTGAGAGAAAAGACTGGAACAACATGTGGTCGTCATTTTCAAGGCCACAGAGAAGGGAAGTGGTTTTCCACTGCTAGCTAAGCAAAGGCAGGCACACGTATCACATTAATGTGGAGGGTAGACAGTAAAAATACAAAGAGATGGAAGTTCCCCTTTCATTCATGGTGAAGCAGGTGCTGACTTGCCCTGCAGTTAGGACTGCTTAGTTTAGGATCCTGATGTCATTTTATATTTGAGGTAAAGGTTTTCTGTTTACATTTGTGGTCTCTCACAACCACTTGAAAGATATGGCCGTCTCACTCACTTGGGCTCCTCTTCCCTAAAGATGAACTTTCGTATGTCCCCAAGACCACAATTAGAAGTTTGATTGCAAATCACTACCCCTGAATTTTCAGCCTTACAAATTATTTTATCTGTCCATGTCTAGAAAGGAAGGAAGGAAGGAAGGAAGGAAGGAAGGAAGGAAGGAAGGAAGGAAGGAAGGAAGGAAGGAAGGAAGGTAGAAAGAAAGAAAGAAAGGAGAGAGAGAGGAAGGAGGAAGGAAGGAAGGAAGGAAGGAAGGAAGGAAGGAAGGAAGGAAGGAAGGAAGGAGAAAAAAGTGGTGTTTTTGTTTCAAAAATATATTTACAATGTCAGGTTATAAAAACAATATTAACTTAGAGAGATCACTATATCATTTTTCCAGCCTCCTTTATAGCTTGTGGTCACCTTTCTTGTTTAATCTCCCTTCAACCACCCCAGACTTAAATCCTGCTTCACTCATGCTCAAGCAAATAAGACACATACCTAAGGTATCATAAAATTTACAAGGGATGGCAACTCACCTTCCTCCCATCTCATGGCAGCCATTGCTAGCTGATTACAGTACCCTCACCATTCAGCCCAAATGAAGCCTCAGGATCCTTCTAACTCCAGAAGACTAAGACCAGTCGATTTGGCATGAAATTTTTTTGTCATCTCCAGTTTAGAGCACAGTCCCCCTAATCTTGCATCTCCGTCACCCAATAACATTGCCTCCACTAGTTAGTGATCCTTGGTACCTTTAATCTTTCTGAGATTTGCTTTTCTTACCCATAAAATGACGATCATATAATTACCCCACATTGAGTCTGTAATAAGATTATGTATATGAAAATACTAAGCAAACATATACAATAGTTTGTTTTACTCTACTCCCTTTTTTTTTTTTTTTTTTCACTACGCGGGCCTCTCACTGTTGTGGCCTCTCCCGTTGTGGAGCACAGGCTCCGGACGCGCAGGCTCAGCGGCCATGGCTCATGGGCCTAGCCGCTCCGCGGCATGTGGGATCTTCCCGGACAGGGGCACGAACCCGTGTCTCCTGCATTGGCAGGCGGACTCTCAACCACTGCGCCACCAGGGAAGCCCTATTCTACTCCCTTTAATTATTCCCATCATAATTGGCTTTCTCCTTCAAAACATTCTGGTTTGCCTTACACACAGTAGTGCACCATTTAGCACAGGACCTGCACATAATTGGTTCTCCATAAACATTAGTCCTGCCCCACCCCACTGTCCCTTTATGACTCACTCCTAGTAATGTTACTCATTCATCAATTGTTGGTGTTCACAGTGTTTTCACACTATAATCTGTCCCAGTTAAATAAATTCAAAGCATAATGTCTCAAAGAAGAATTTCAAAACTGTATCTTGACTGGTTTCACTAGTCATTCACCAGAAGGGTTTTCCGCCTTTAAGTAATTATTTCTGCTCTTATATCCAGTCACTGAGCACAGTTCACCCTCACTTTAACCTGTGGACCTCTCCATGCCTTTCCAATGTGGACCATTCCATGTCTTTGACAAGAATGTTCTCTCCACCTGGACAGCGTTCTCCAACTCACCTCCTGCAAGACCAACTACTCTCTGAGGATGTCCGTGGCTCTTCACTACCTTCCCCATTCCCAGAGGGATGACTCAGTCCTTCTAGATAACTCTTCACACTATATTATATTTAATGGCTCTTATCACGTTACTAGAGGTCCTTGCCCACTTCTTGGTCAAGATGTGAGCATCTTGAAGGCAGGGGTCCTAGCTCCTTTTCTTTGTTGTGTCTGTATCCCTAGTATTTAACACAGAGCCCTACACACGGTTAATCTTCAATACAATTAAAAGGAAGAGTGGGGACTGTTAGCATCTTGAGTCTTCATTAGTTCACAGCACAGAAGGAATCATGGCAGCCAGTGGAGAGCAGGCCGGTATGATAGAGCTTAATAATCACAAGCAGCTAAGTTTTACTGAATACCGACAGTTGCTGGCCACTGTCCTAAGCCCTGTGTGTGAGTAAGCAAAGATCTGAGGCCCAGGCAGTTAATTAGCTGCTTAAGTTTGTGGGGGGCACATCTGATCCAAACCAAGGCAGCCTGGCTTCAGCACTGGCACTCTCCATCATTCTGCTTTACTGCTGAGGGAGGAAAAGAGGAATACTGTGAGTAGAAATGACATGAGCACAGCTAAACAGGGAGATAGGAGAACAAAGACAAATTTCACACATTCCACAATTCTGATTTTGCTAGGAAAAAACTAAACAAAATCTCAATGTACATAATCACCTTAGAAGAACTTCAAAGTGCAAGTCTGTGATAAAGCACAATTAGCTAAAACGAAGTCTTGAAAACCATACCAGATACTGTATCTAAACAAGCATTTCACCCAGAGACAGTCATCTTGATTGGAACGAGCACAAGCAGCGTTAACTCGAGGAAGGAAAGCCACAATAGGCTATGCACAGAATAATTAAACTAAGGCAAAGACATTGTTTTGTTTTCACTTAACTGATTGTTGGTCTTTCATAGCAGATAGTTTATATTTATCATGATTCTAAAATAGAGCATGTGTATCACTGTCCAACAATGCTACAGAGTTCTGTATATTATTGAAAAATAGTAAACAAAAATCGGAAAAGACCACGAGAAAGTACAGGGACCCTGAAACGTCATGCAAAACAAAAGTTCCCACAGATATACAAATTCAGAGATGTTGAATCTATGCAATCAAAAGTGGTCCACAGCCAAGCTCTCTCCGAGGAAGGAGTACATAGTAAAGGGGCCCACGATGACCAGGTGGAGCTTGCCATATTTGTCCTTGGTGCTACTTCTATCCCCTACTGACTGCTCTCTGGAGTGTCACTTTTGAAGGAGGAGGAACTGGAAGATTTTACAACATTTAGAAAACCTAGGAGGAAAATTTCCTCTGAGATGTCTATAGGACAGGAGCAACTTTGGATGCTTCCAGGTTTCAAAAATTGACCAGTTTCCAAAGGAAAGTGCTTTCACTACCATCAAAGAAATGCTGCAGCAGATCTTCAACACTTTCAACCTGAATGTCTTCCAATCTTGAAATGAAAGCAGTTTAGAGAGACTCCGAAGTGGACTTTATCAGCAAATGGAGAAGGCAGGAGTGTGTCTGGAGTAGAAAATCAGGCAGGAGGGCCAGTCATTCTCACAAAGGGAGGATATCAGACTTGGAATAAAGAATTACTTCTGATGAATCCACAACTACTTGCAAACCCAAAAGTATAACAACAGTGCCTGGCAGGTTATTCATGTAGAAATCCAAAGGCATTCTCTGTTCATTGAGCAGCTTACAAGAAGATTTCAGGACCAAGAAATACGTCACTTACATAAGTAATTTGGAGTTGATTACCAGTATCATTTTAGATGTCTCCTCAAATCAGTGTAATATTTCTGAGCAACTTTTATTTATTTTTTTATGAATTAGGGTAATATTTTCAGTCAGTTTTCTGGATTAAGATTATTTTGATCATTTGCAAATATTAGTTTATTAATGAATTTTTACTAAAATAAATTATTTACTTATCCTTGAAATATAAATATTATACTTGATTTATGTATAAAATTTTACTTTAAAATTAAATAACTACTATCTTTTAGTTCACTTTTATAATCAATATCTCCCAAATTTAGTATTCTTTTTTTTTAAACATCTTTATTGGAGTATAATTGCTTTACAATGGTGTGTTAATTTCTGCTTTATAACAAAGTGAATCAGCTATACATATACATATATCCCCATAGCTCCTGCCTCTTACATCTCCCTCCCACCTTCCCTATCCCACCCCTCTAGGTGGTCACAAAGCACCGAGCTGATCTCCCTGTGCTATGAGGCTGCTTCCCACTAGCTATCTATTTTACGTTTGGTAGTGTACATATGTCAATGCCACTCTCTCACTTTGTCCCAGCTTACCCTTCCCCCTCCCCATGTCCTCAAGTGCATTCTCTACGTCTGCATCTTTATTCCTGTCCTACCCATAGATTCTTCAGAACCATTTTTTTTTTTAGATTCCATATATATGTGTTAGTACGTGGTATCTGCTTTTCTCTTTCTGACTTCACTCTGTACGACAGACTCTAGGTCCATTCACCTCACTACAAATAACTCAATTTCGTTTCTTTTTATGGCTGAGTAATATTCCATTGTATAAATGTGTCACATTTTCTTAATCCATTCATCTGTTGATGGACACCTAGGTTGCTTCCATGTCCTGGCTATTGGAAATAGACCTGCAATGAACATTGTGGTACATGACTCTTTCTGAATTGTGGTTTTCTCAGGGTATATGCCCAGTAGGGGGATTGCTGGGATGTATGGTAGTTCTATTTTTAGTTTTTTAAGGAACCTCTATACTGTTCTCCATAGTGGCTGTATCAATTTACATTCCCACCAACAGTGCAAGAGGGTTCCCTTTTCTCCACACCCTCTCCAGCATTTACTGTTTCTAGATTTTTTGATGATGGCCATTCTGACTGGTGAGAGGTGATACCTCATTGTGGTTTTGATTTGCATTTCTCTAATGATTAGTGATGCTGAACATGCTTTCATGTGTTTGTCGGCAGTCTGTATATCTCCTTTGGAGAAATGTCTATTTAGGTCTTCTGCCCATATTTTTGATTGGGTTGTTTGTTTTTTTGATATTGAGCTACATGAGCTGCTTGTATATTTTGGAGATTAATTCTTTGTCAGTTGGTTCATTTGCAAATACTTTCTCCCATTCTAAGGGTTGTCTTTCCATCTTGTTTATGGTTTCCTTTGCTGTGCAAGAGCTTTGAAGTTTCATTAGGTCCCATTTGTTTATTTCCGTTTTTATTTCCATTTCTCTAGGAGGTGGGTCAAAAAGGATCTTGCTGTGATTTATGTCATAGAGTGTTCTGCCTATGTTTTCCTCTAAGAGTTTGATAGTGTCTGGCCTTAAATTTAGGTTTTTAATCCATTTTGAGTTTATCTTTGTGTACGGTGTTAGGGAGGGTTCTAATTTCATTCTTTTACATGTACCTGTCCAGTTTTCCCAGCAGCACTTACTGAAGAGGCTGTCTTTTCTCCATTGTATATTCTTGCCTCCTTTATCAAAAATAAGGTGACCATATGTGCATGGGTTTATATCTGGACTTTCTATACTGTTCCATTGATCTATATTTCTGTTTTTGTGCCAGTACCATAGTGCCTTGATTACTGTAGCTTTGTAGTATAGTCTGAAGTCAAGGAGCCTGATTCCTCCAGCTCCGTTTTTCTTTCTCACGATTGCTTTGGCTATTCAGGGTCTTTTGTGTATCCATACATATTGTGAAATTTTTTGTTCTAGTTCTGTGAAAAATGTCATTGGTAGTTTGATAGGGATTGCACTGAATCTGTAGATTGCTTTGGGTAGTATAGTCATTTTCACAATGTTGATTCTTCCAATCCAAGAATATGGTATATCTCTCCAACTGTTTGTATCATCCTTAATTTCTTTCATCAGTTTCTTATAGTTTTCTGCATACAGGTCTTTTGTTGCCTTAGGTAGGTTTATTCCTAGATATTTTATTCTTTTTGTTGCAGTGGTAAATGGGAGTGTTTCCTTAATTTCTCTTTCAGATTTTTCATCATTAGTGTATAGGAATGCAAGAGATTTCTGTGCATTAATTTTGTATCCTGCTACTTTACCAAATTCATTGATTAGCTCTAGTAGTTTTCTGGTGGCATCTTTAGGATTCTCTATGTATAGTATCATGTCATCTGCAAACAGTAACTGTTTTACCTCTTCTTTTCTGATTTCGATTCCTTTTATTTCTTTTTCTTCTCTGTTTCCCATGGTTAGGGTTCCAAAACTATGCTGAATAATAGTGGTGAGAGTGGACACCCTTGTCTTGTTCCTGATCTTAGAGGAAATGGTTTCGGGTTTTCACCATTGAGAACGATGTTGGCTGTGGGTTTGTCATATATGGCCTTTATTATGTTGCGGTAAGTTCCCTCTATGCCTACTTTCTGGAGGGTTTTTATCATAAATGGGTGTTGAATTTTGTCGAAAGCTTTTTCTGCTTCTCCTGAGATGATCATATGCTTTTTATTCTTCAATTTGTTAATATGGTGTATCACATTGATTGATTTGCATATATTGAAGAATCCTTGCATTTCTGGGATAAACCCCACTTGATCATGGTGTATGATCCTTTTAATTTGCTGCTGGATTCTGTTTGCTAGTATTTTGTTGAGGATTTTTGCATCTATGTTCCTCAGTGATATTGGCCTGTAGTTTTCTTTCTTTGTGACATCTTTGTTTGGTATCAGGGTGAAGGTGGCCTCATAGAATGAGTTTGGGAGTGTTCCTCCCTCTGCTATATTTTGGAATAGTTTGGGAAGGATAGGTGTTAACTCTTCTCTAAATCTTTGATAGAATTTGCCTGTGAAGCCATCTGGTCTTGAGCTTTTGCTTGTTGGAAGATTTTTAATCACAGTTTCAATTTCAGTGCTTGTGATTGGTCTGTTCATATTTTCTATTTCTTCCTGGTTCAGTCTCGGAAGTTTGTGCTTTTCTAAGAGTTTGTCCATTTCTTCCCGGTTGTCCATTTTATTGACGTAGAGTTGCTTGTACTAATCTCTCATGGTCCTTTCTATTTCTGCAGTGTCAGTTGTTACGTCTCCTTTTTCATTTCTAATTCTATTGATTTGAATCTTCTCCCTTTTTTTCTTGATGAGTCTGGCTAATGGTTTATCAATTTTGTTTATCTTCCCAAAGAACCAGCTTTTAGTTTTATTGATCTTTGCTATTGTTTCCTTCATTTCTTTTTCATTTATTTCTGATCTGATCTTTATGATTTCTTTCTTCCTACTAACTTTGGGTTTTGTTTGTTCTTCTTTCTCTAATTGTTTTAGGTGTAAGGTTAGGTTGTTTATTTGAGCTGTTTCTTGTTTCCTGAGGTGGGCTTGTGTTGCTATAAACTTCCCTTTAGAACTGCTTTTGCTGCATCCCATATGTTTTGGGTGTTTTCATTGTCATCTGTTTCTATGTATTTTTGGATTTCCCCTTTGATTTCTTCAGTGATCTCTTGGTTGTTTAGTAGTGTATTGTTTAGTCTCCATGTGTTTGTAGTTTTTACAGATTTTTTTTCCTGTAATTGATATCTAGTCTCATAGTGTTGTGGTCGGAAATGATACTTAATACAATTTCAATTTTCTTAAATTTACCAAGGCTTGATTTGTGACCCAAGATATGATCTATTCTGGAGAATGTTCCATGAGCACTTGAGAAAAATGTGTATTCTGTTGTCTTTGGATGGAATGTCCTATAAATATCAATTAAGTGCATCTTGTTTAATGTATCATTTAAAGCTTGTGTTTCCCTATTTATTTTCATTTTGGATGATCTGTCCATTGGTGAAAGTGAGGTGTAAAAGTCCCCTACTATGATTGTGTTACTGTCAATTTCCCCTTTTCTGGCTGTTAGCGTTTGCCTTATGTATTGAGGTGCTCCTATGTTGGGTGCATAAATATTTCCAATTGTTATATCTTCTTCTTGAATTGATCCCTTGATCTTATGTAGTGTCCTTCTTTGTCTCTTGTAATAGTCCTTATTTTAAAGTCTATTTTGTCTGATATGAGAATTGCTACTCCAGCTTTCTTTTGATTTCCATTTGCATGGTATATCTTTTTCCATCCCCTCGCTTTCAGTCTGTATGTGTCCTTAGGTCTGAAGTGGGTCTCTTGTAGACAGCATATATATGGGTCTTGTTTTTGTATCCATTCAGCCACTCTATGTATTTTGGCTGGAGCATTTAATCCATTTACATTTAAGGTAGTTATCGATATGTGTGTTACTATTACCGTTTTCTTAATCATTTTGGGTTTGTTATTGTAGGTCTTTTCCTTCTCTTGTGTTTCCGGCTTAGAGAAGTTCCTTTAGCATTTGTTGTAAAGCTGGTTTTGTGGTGCTAAATTCTCTTAGTTTTTGCTTGTCTGTAAAGGTTTTAATTTCTCCATCAAATCTGAATGAGATCCCTGATGGATAGAGTAATCTTTGTTGTAGGTTTTTCCCTTTCACCACTTTAAATATGTCCTGCCACTGCCTTCTGGCTTGCCAATTTTCTGCTGAAAGATAGGCTGTTAACCATATGGGGATTCCCTTGTATGTTATTTGTTGTTTTTCTCTTGCTGCTTTTAATATATTTTCTTTGTTTTTAATTTTTGATGGTTTGATTAATATGTGTCTTGGTGTGTTTCTCCTTGGATTTATCCTGTATGGGACTCTGTGGTTCCTGGACTTGACTGAGTGTTTTCTCTCCCATATTAGGGAAATTTTCAACTATAATCTCTTCAAATATTTTCTCAGTCCCTTTCTGTTTCTCTTCTTCTTCTGGGACCCATGTAATTCGAATGTTGGTATGCTTAATGTTGTCCCAGAGGTCTCTGAGACTGTCCTCAATTCTTTTCACTCTTTTTTCTTTATTCGGCTCTATGTTAGTTATTTCCACTATTTTATCTTCCAGGTCACTTATCTGTTCTTCTGCCTCAGTTTTTCTGCTGTTTATTCTTTCTAGAGAATTTTAAATTTCATTTATTGTGTTGTTCATCATTGTTTGTTTGCTCTTTTGTTCTTCTAGATCCTTGTTAAACGTTTCTTGTATTTTCTCCATTCTATTTCCAAGATTTTGTATCATCTTTACTATCATTACTCTGAATTCTTTTTCAGGTAGACTGCCTATTTCCTCTTCATTTGTTTAGTCTGGTGGGTTTTTATCTTGCTCCTTTATCTGCTGCATATTTTACTGTCTTCTCATTTTGCTTATCTTACTGTGTTTGGGGTCTCCTTTTCACAGGCTGCATGTTCATAGTTCCCATTGTTTTTGGTGTCTGCCCCCAGTGGCTAAGGTTGGTTCAGTGGGTTGTGTAGGCTTCCTGGTGTAGGGGACTGGTGCTTGTTTTATGGTGGATGAGACTGATCTTGTCTTTCTGGTGGGCAGGACCACATCTGGCAGTGTGTTTTTGGTGTCTGTGACCTTATTATGATTTTAGGCAGCCTCTCTGCTGATTGGTGGGGTTGTGTTCCTGTCTTGCTAGTTGTTTGGCATAGGGTGTACAGCACTGTGGCTTGCTGGTCGTTGAGAGGAGCTGGGTCTTAGCATTGAGATGGAGATCTCTGGGAGAGCTTTCACTGTTTGATATTATGTGGAGCTGGGAGGTCTCTGATGGACCAATGTCCTCAACTCGGCTCTCCCACCTCAGAGGCACAGGCCTGACACCCGACCAGAGCACCAAGACCCTGTCAGCTACACGGCTCAGAAGAAAAGAGAGAAAAAAAGAAAGAAAGGAAGAAAGAAAAGAAAGTTATTAAAAAAATTTTAAAAGTATTAAAAATAAAAAGTAAAAAGAAAAGAAAAGAAAGAAGAGAGCAAACAAAGCAAGAAACAAATCCACCAATGATAAGAAGTGCTAAAAACTATACTAAGAAAAAAAAAAAAGAACAGACAGAACCCTAGGACAAATGGTAAAAGAAAAGCTATATAGACAAAATCACACAAAGTCCACTACCCCGATTTTGGAATGATTTATTGTCTATTCAGGTATTCCACAGATTCAGGGTACATCAAGTTGATTGTGGTGACTTAATCTGCTGCTCCTGAGGCTGCTGGGAGAAATTTCCCTTTCTCTTCTTTGTTCGCACAGCTCCTGGGGTTCAGCTTTGGATTTGGCCCCGCCTCTATGTTTAGGTCACCTGAGGGAGTCTGTTCTTTACCCAGACAGGACGGGGTTAAAGGAGCAGCTGATTCGGGGGCTCTGGCTCACTCAGGCCATAGGGAGGGAGGGGTACGGAATGCGGGGCGAGTCTGCGGAGGCAGAGGCCGGTATGACGTTGCACCAGCCTGAGGCGTGCCATGCGTTCCCCCCGGGGAAGTTGTCCCTGGATCACGGGACCCTGGCAGTGGCGGGCTGCACAGGCTCCCGGGAGGGGAGGTATGGATAGTGACCTGTGCTTGCACACAGGCTTCTTGGTGGTTGCAGCAGCAGCCTTAGCGTCTCATGCCCGTCTCTGGGGTCTGTGCTGATAGCCGTGGCTCGCGCCCGTCTCTGGAGCTCATTTAGGCGGTGCTCTGAATCCCCTTTCCTTGGGCACCCCAAAACAATGGTCTCTTGCCTCTTCGGCAGGTCCATACTTTTTCCCGGACTCCCTCCCGGCTAGCTGTGGCGCACTAGCCCCTTCAGGCTGTGTTCATGCAGCCAACCCCAGTCCTCTCCCTGGGATCCGACCGAAGCCCGAGCCTCAGCTCCCAGCCCCCACCCGCCCTGGCGGGTGAGCAGACAAGCCTCTCGGGCTGGTCAGTGCTGGTTGGCACGGCTCCTCTGTGCGGGAATCTCTCCACTTTGCCCTCTGCACCCCTGTTGCTGTGCTCTCCTCTGTGGCTCCGAAGCTTCCCCCCTCCGCCAACCCCTGTGTCCGCCAGTGAAGGGGCTTCCTAGTGTGTGGAAACCTTTCCTCCTTCACAGCTCCCTCCCAGAGGTGCAGGTCCCTTCCCTATTCTTTTGTCTCTGCTTTTTCTTTTTTCTTTTGCCCTACCCAGGTACGTGGGGAGTTTCTTGCCTTTTGGGAAGTCTGAGGTCTTCTTCCAGAGATCTGTAGGAATAGGTGTTCTGTAGGAGTTGTTCCACATGTAGATGTATTTCTGATGTATTTATGGGGAGGAAGGTGATCTCCACGTCTTACTCCTCCACCATCTTGAAGGTCTCCCCAAATTTAGTATTTTTATAACTTTCTTCAAAGGGTAATCTTCCAACTGCTTCATTTGACAGAGAAAATAGTTATCTTAAACGATGTTTATGATAACCTCACAATGCAGAAGGAAGCTGATAGTAGGGCTATCAGCTGATAAAAGAAGATTGTGACCATGATGACAAAATTGGCAATTTCTGTTCTCAATAAGTCCTAAACTTAAGCTGGGACAGGAACACACCTTTCACCCTAACCATCATCCCAATCCTGAGCATGCCTTCCGTCTATTCTGGACATTACACGTGATTTCACAGGAGAAGGAGAACCAAGGAAAGCATTGGGATAAAGATGATGGCAGATAAGGAGAAGTGAGGGAAAGGGAGAAAGGTGGGGCAGGAATTCCTGAGATGCACTCCTACCAGACCTGACACGCTGACAGGTACAGAAAGTCCTCCCCCTTCTTAGACTTCCTGCTCTCCACCTAAGCCCAGCAATGATAAATAATGCATCACTGATGTGTATTCATTCAGTGTTGTTTTCAAGTCTATGTGAGGCTTGGGGCCACATTATCAATATCACAGTTTATTCAGGGATTTGTACACAGACACACAGAGAAGCAGGCCATGTGAAGGTGGACGCAGAGAGTGGAGCGATGTACCTACAAGGCAAGGATTGCCAGGAGCCACCAGAAGTTAGAAAGGGGCAAGGAAGGAGACTTCTCTACAGTCTTCAGATAGAACATGGTCCTGCCAACACTTCGATTCTGGATTTCTAGCCCCCAGAACTGTGAGACAAAACATTTCTGTTGTTTTAAGTCACCTAGTCTGTGGTACTTTGTTACGGCCCTTGGAAAGGAATACAGTCACCTTGGTTCTCATGGCTCAGTGACCACACACTGACTCAGATCATCTCATGGCCAGTGGTGGCCTCCCTTCAATTGTGAACTTCTCCCACAGTCTGTAGTCTCCCCTATTCCCACAATCAGTTTTCTCTTTGTTCATCTCTCTCACTACGCTAAGAGAGCCAATGCATCTTACTGACCCTGTTGAGTGAAGAGAAAAAGAGCTTCTCAGAAAAGTTCACTCCTCAGAAATGGTACCCCTGGGAGTAGCCATTTCGTTTTTGTGATCTCTTAGCGCTTCCACCTTTCAAAAGTTCTGTTGCTAAATTAAGAGTTCACATCTCTCCTGTGTATACATCAAAAGCTGTATGTGTGGGCTTCCCTGGTGGCACAGTGGTTGAGAGTCCGCATGCCGATGCAGGGGACACGGGCTCGTGCCCCAGTCCGGGAAGATCCCACATGCCATGGAGCGGCTGGGCCCGTGAGCCATGGCCGCTGAGCCTGCGCGTCCGGAGCCTGTGCTCCGCAACAGGAGAGGCCACAACGGTGAGAGGCCCGCGTACAGCAAAAAAAAAAAAAAAAAAAAAAAAAAAAAAAAAGCTGTATGTGTCCTCAGAAACATCTCTTGGCACTTTTTTTTTTTTTAACCATTCACTCTGCTCATTCATTAATCTTCAAGTGATCACACCCATTAATTTATTCCACAGATTTACACTTTACATGTGGAAAATCCTCCAGGTGCTAAGAGGCTCTAGTGAGGTGTGCATGGACCAAGGACAGGACCCCTAACTTGTAGAGTTTAGCCCACCTTTCATCTCCAGCATTATAGACTCAGGCACATCATCTCCCTCCACTTCCTTTCTCAGCTCCAGCCTCTTCTTCCAGTCCTCCTCATTAGGAACGACCACCACCACTTTCCAAGAGAAAGTCTTGAACAGCAATAGCTTCTGCCATTGGCCAGAGTTGTACAGGTTACACTGATCAAGAACGAAGTTCCGGGCTTCCCTGGTGGCGCAGTGGTTGAGAGTCCGCCTGGCGATGCAGGGGACACAGGTTCGTGCCCCGGCCCGGGGGGATCCCACATGCCGCGGAGCAGCCGGGCCCGTGAGCCATGGCCGCTGAGCCTGCGCATCCGGAGCCTGTGCTCCGCAACGGGAGAGGCCACAACAAGGTACGTGAGAGGCCCGCGTACCGGGAAAAAAAAAAAAAAAAGAATGAAGTTCCTCTTTATCCGGGAAGCAATCTGGACCAGCTTACTAGGGCACTGGAAGGCTTGCTGAACTAAAAGGTCTCAGCTTTTGGGGTCCATCTGTGGCTCCTCGAGCCCCTTCATCCATATTTGATTGAGCACAGTCTCAGCTCCCAGGACATTGTATCTTTTCTCAGGGTTTTCTTTTGCATATTTCAGTGCCCAGTGGGTCTTTCCAGATCCAGGCAGTCCCACCATCAGAATCACCTCACACTCCTCTATGGTCTTGGGAGGGACTGCAGTGAGCACGCGCTCCTCCACAGGCATGGCATGGATGAACACAAACTCTTCTGACGGTGGGAAGAAAGGTTCCTCCTTCTGACCAAAATATAATTCTACAACACAATTTTTGCAGAGGACATGGGGTAGGAGGGCCCTGTCAGCCATGGATTCCTTGTTGATACGGAATGCCACACCAAGGTCTTCTCCATTCTTGGAAAAGGAAAGTTCTACTTCTTCAATCTCAAATTTGGCAAAGCAGCCAATGACATCATTCTCCCCAAAAGTCTGGCCAAATTCCTCAAACTGCCCATTCTCTGCCTCGAGTCCTCGTCCACTCAAACCATAAGAGAATCCATCCTCACCAAGCTGTGGATGGGAAAAATCAACAAACCATCCAACTCGAAGGAGAGAAACCTCTGTGCAGCCTTCTTTCATTGGGAGATTCTGGGTTACCTTGGCCTCAAAGCAGACTTTCCCCTTTGTCACTCCATAAGTACTTCTTGCCCCAGACCAAAGGGTGTGGAACTTCTCTGAGAAAAGTGGCTGCCCTCCATAGCGGTCTTTGCTCACCCGAAAATGGAGATCCGAGGTATATGTGTCCAGGTTCACAAGAGTCTGATCCTCTCCTCATCTTTTGCCTCTTCTTCCGGGGGTGGTGGAGACTTTGAACCTGTTCCTCTGCGGCCTTGTCACCCGGCGATTCGGATCCCGGCGTCTCCTCTCCACTCTGATCCTCCGGCTCATCTTCCTCCCCTTTGCCAGTGCCCTGCTCTTCGCCACCGGTCACCCGACCTGACTCGGCTGTGGCCTCTTCCGCCAGTTTCTCGGAAGCACAGGGCTCGGCCGTGGTCTCCACGGCTGCCGCCTCCGGGGGCTCCAGCGGTGGCTGTGTGGCCTCTCTTGGCACTTTTTTTTTTCCTCTCCCGTTGCGGAGCACAGGCTCCAGACGAGCAGGCTCAGTGGCCATGGCTCACGGGCCCAGCCGCTCCGCGGCATGTGGGATCTTCCCGGACTGGGGCACGAACCCGTTTCTCCTGCATCGGCAGGCGGACTCTCAACCACTGCGCCATCAGGGGAGCCCTCTCTTGGCACTTTTTAAAGGCTCTGAAAGCTTTTGTTTATTTGCCAGTGAATTTAGTAGAGAATATATTCCACATATGGATTTATATACAGTATATAAAAATGCTTGGTGAAAAATTAAATACAATGTGAACCTGAAATATCCTATTAAAAATTACATTTCAAGCCAATTTAAGAAACTATTTTTGCATTATTTGCCACTTAGATTTTTAAAAGCATAACAAAACCTAATCAACTAAAACATTTAAAAAACAAGTGACCGGTTTATTTTAAGAAGGATGATGTTTATCTCACCATAACTTCTGTCAGGATAAGATAACACCTGTTAGATGAGGAAAGAGTTAACATGTCAATTCCTATTGATTAGCCGCAGAAATATTTTGTCACCAAAGTGGGTGTATCATACTTGTAAAGTATATATTTTAATAAATAATTTGTTGAATTTCATCTATAATATTGGGCCAGGCACTGGGCTAAGTGTTTATGTTTATATGCACAAATACACACCAAACAAAATCTAATTTATTCCCACCTCAGTGCTGTGAAGTTAGAACTTTACAGATCAGGAAACTAGAGCTTCAAGGGATGAGTTCCTTACCAAAAAGTTCTCTTGAGTACTAACTGCAACTTGACCATTGTATTTCTATGAGTTTTTGTTTGTTGTTTTGTTTTGTTTTGTATTTGTTGAAGTATAGTTGATTTACAATGTTGTGTTAATTTCAGGTGTACAGCAAAGTGATTCAGTTATACATGTATATATCTATTCTTTTCAGATTCTTTTCCCTTACAGATTATTATAAGAAATTGAGTAATCTTATCAATATCTAGTTCCCTATGCTATATAGGAGGTCCTTGTTGGTTATCCATTTTATATTCCTATGATTTTAAAAAAGATATTTAACAAATTTTGACAATACATCATTATAGTTTAGTTATCATTTTAAAGGTTTTTCTGTTCAGTTCATTACCCATCAACATTATCTTCTTTTAAAATATACTCTCCCTGGTCTGGGAAGATCCCACATGCTGTGGAGCAACTAAGTCCGTGTGCCACAACTACTGAGCCTGTGCTCTAGAGCCCGTGAGCTACAACTACTGAGCCTGTGTGCTGCAACTACTGAAGCCCGTGCACCTAGAGGCCGTGCTCTACAACAAGAGAAGCCACCACAATGAGAAGCCCACACACCTCAACAAAGAGTAGCCCCTGCTCACTGCAACTAGAGAAAGCCCACACGCAGCAACGAAGACCCAACACAGCCAAAAATAAATAAATAAAATAAATAAATTAAAAAATAAATAAATAAAATATACTGTGACATTTGTGAGGACTGTATCCTTAAGACCTTCAGCAAAACTCAAACACCAGTATCGTATATCTGTTCCCAGATACACACAAATGGCAGGTCCATACAATACGGTAAGCCCCCTTTGAGGCTGATGCACCTTGGGAGCTAAACTCACACAACTCTGTCTGCACTCTAGCCTCCCAGCAGGTGGGTCCAATTCAGGTTTGCACCTTACTGAGGTCACACACATCTTGAAGGTGAAATAATCCCATTTTGATGTAGCGCTCAAATCTCCAAAACCAAAAATGTTAAAGCCTAATCACCAAAGATCTTCAACACAGTATGTTTTTTAAAGAGCTAATAATTTTCCTATTAAAATGTTTCTGACGTTCAAGGAAATTTTTTTATCACATTTGTTCTCTGAGATAGAGGGAACTTTAGTTCAGGAAGAGTAGAGCTGAGAATGTGAGGTCACTTCCCTCTCCTGTGCATTCCCTGGAGTCCTTCCTACAATGCTGCTCCAGGGAGTTTCCTGTCTCCATTTCTTAAATAAGTTTAATCACTTGTGCTCCATAGCATTCTTCCCCTGGGTCTTTAAACATGCACAATCTCCCAGACATCGAGAAAAACTTCCCTTGATTTTCCTGGAATAGGATTCTTTACCATCCCCAAGGAGTCGTTATGGGATTACCTGCCAACATTCTCAATGGTAGCTGTTTCAAATAACATTAAACACCATTTCCTGAGTAGCTACTCCTCACTTGATGTCCTGCCAGGTTGAGATGGTGGGGTGGGGGTGGAGGGCAGCGAAGGCACGGATTCCCATGTTCAGAAAGCTCAAAGTGTGATGGGGAGGCAGACATACAAACAATCACTATAGGTTATCGTAGATGTAAAGCGTGAAACGAAGATCCAAAGAGGGACAAAGAGACAGGACAGAGGTAGAGGACAGCAGTGGCCACAGACGGTTTAAAGAAGCAGGAAGTGGTTAACGTCAAGTGAAGGAGAAAACCCAGGCAGAGAGGGTCTGAAAAGCATGCCAGCTTGGCTGTAAAGAGAAGGAGGCAGATAAGGCAACAGCCGGAGCAAAAGGCACAGTCAAGGGAGAGGGAGGGTCTGTTAGTTGCCATGAGTTGAGGGTGATAGATTCAACTGCTTTAATGTGACAGCTGTCTGGATAAATATGATGGTGATGGATAAATGTCGAAATAGCTTCAGATGTAATTAAATTAAGTTGGAGGGGAAAACATCTCCTCTGGAACCCAGGACAGATTTTAGATTTGTGTAAAGACCAGCCAATGTACTGTTTGTTTAGTAAATTCTGCCTCCCAAGATTTTGAAGCAAAATTTTAAATTCAGCATTTGAAAACCAATTATGTGTGTAAAGGTAGTTTTCAATCACCTGAGTGATTAGCTTCACTGAGCTAATCACCTGAGTGATTAGCTTCACTGCTTACTGGCAGTGTTAAAATCCTGGATAATTTACTAAAATTATCTGTATTCTAGTTTTCTCATCTGTAAAATGGAAATAATTAATATTACATCATCGTAGCTTTGCTGGAGGAGCAAATCAGTTAAATCACATAAGGTGTTTAGAATAGAGACTAGCAATAGTCAGCCCTCGATGTATTTAGCTATCATTGTAATTATTATAATTACGAATATCATTATCTGGTCTTATTTTGGTCACAGTTCTTATAAACATAAGTCAGTTTATTTACTTCATTTTACAAATGAAGCAAAATGGCTTCACGTGAGTAAATAATTTGCTTTGAGCTCTACACCTCATCAGAATGAGAATAAAACTCCCAAACCTTTCTTCGTACACACCTTAGTGTCTGTTAAATATGAACAGATCTTTACACCAAGGGCACCACAATGGCATGACAGTCTGAAATTATTTTATACCTAAGAAATGAAGTAATAAAAATATATATACATGTTTAGGCTCAAGTTCTTCTTATATCACACCTGCCCTGGGTCACAAGGTCCACAAAAATTAGATGCAATCTAATTGTATTAGAGCAAAAAATACTAACAGTAAAAGAAATTAAAAGGAGGAAATATGGAAACATAGAATTTTATATAGAGTAAAAGTATCATTCAAAATAAGGTGAAATAGAGACAGAAACAGATAATTCATTGCTGTAAGCCCTGTATTAGAAGAAATACTAAAAGAAGTTCTTAAGCATAAAGAGAAATGATAGAAAATAGGAATCTATGTGAGGGAATGAAGAATTGCAAAAAATGGTAAATATGTAGTAAAGGTAAAGGTCTTTCCTCCTTATTTAAAATTTATTTAAAAGACAATTAACTTTCTAAAAAATGAAAATTTATTGTGGGATTTATAGTATATGTAGTAGTAAAATATATGGCAGAATACAGAAATAGCAGAACTAATGGAAAGGAAAAATGGAAGAATTCTGCTTTAATTTTTTTTATAATATATGTGATGTGGTATAATATTAACTCAATGTAGATTATAATAAGTTAAGGGTGTATATGATAATTCCTAGAGCAACCACTAAAATATAAAACAAAACTATAGCTGAAAAGCCAATATAGGAGACGAAATGAAATTCCCCAAAGTACTTGATAATTCCAAAAATGTCAGGCAAGGAGGAAAAAAGATTGAAAAAGCAATTAGAAAACAAATAGCAAGATGGGAGATATTAACCCAACCACAGCAATAACTTCATTAAGTGTAAACTAAATACTTTCATTAAAAGGCAGAGATTATAGACTGGATATAAAAGTAAGACCCAATGATATACTGTCTACAAAAGATATACTTTATTTTTTTAAATTTTTAAATTTTTGATTTTTTACACTTCAAATATAAAGAAAAAGATAGGCTAAAAGTAAAAGGATGGAAAAAGATGCACCATGCAGACACATATCATAAGAAATCTGGAGTAACTATATTAATATCAAAGCAGACTTCAAGCTTAACAAAATATTAGCAGACAAATCCACTAGCATATAAAAAGGATGATATATCATGACTAAGTGTTAGGTTCATCCCAGTAATACAAATATAATTTTAATCTTTTGGCACTGTTTTGATATCTTTTGCCATACAAAAACATTTTTCTATAATCCTGTTTTGGTGAACAGCTCTTCCTAACACCCAGGGTGTCCAAATAATCATCTAAATTTTATAAGTTGTTTTTACTGACTTTTTCTATACACTTAATTCTTTAATCCACTGGGAATTTACTTTTGTATGTGGTGTGTGATAGCATTCCAACATTATTTTCCTCCAGATGGATTAAACAGGTGTACCAACTATTTATTAACTAAGTGAGCCTTTTCTCACGGAATTGAAATTTTAGTTTGTCAAACATTAAATTCCTATATATGTTGAAATCCATTCCTGGGATCTTGATTGTCTTCTATTGTTCAGTTTGTTTGTTCCTATATCAATACAATGTCTTGTACTTTATTGCCTAGTAATGCATATCCTCCTCACTATTCCTCTTTTAATTAATTTTTTGGCTAGTCTTAGAAATTTCTTTCTCTGTGTGGACTTTAAGATTACTTTATTCAGTAAAAAATTTTTCTTATGATTCTAATTGTAATTTCCTTCCATTCATAGATTAATTGGAGAAAATTTAAATTTGGAGGACATTAAGGACTCCATTCAAGAACATGTTTCCATTTGTTTCATTTTTTAATATTTGACAATAAGATTTTATAACTTCCTTCTTAAAGAATCTGTATGTTTATTCTTTATTTCTAGGTATCTTTAGTTTTGTTACTATTGTGAATGAAATTATAATTCTATTTTGTTTTAAACTGATTATTGCTTTTATAGAGAAAGGATTTATAATTTTTTAAAAATTAAGGCTCATATCTGGACTTTTGGAAATGTGGGAGGAGATCACCCAGCCCTGTAAAGGCAAGCCTGAGCTAACAAAATCATCAGTTAGGATTAGTCAAGATCAGTCCAAATTTTGTTCTAAATTTCTGTCTCCTGGTGGCTCCCTTACCCGGCTATTTTCTGATTTGGGCACCAGTAAAGCAGTTTTTTCTGTTCTTGCTTGACTGAATTCTACTTGTCGTATATTCAGTGCCACCCTTGCCCCTCAGACTAGTCTGAGAGGATGCTCCTTCTTGGGGGCTGGGATCCAGCACAAGACCAGATTCACTCTATCTCACAGGTAATCTGATAGATATCACTCATGCGATGTCCAACCACATGGAATAAGACTTTTATACCAGCAATATAAAACAATTAACCATCTCTACAATGGTCTTAAAAGTTATCTATGTGGTAAAGATTATTTCTAATAGCAGATAAGAAATCATTACAAACTCTAAGGATGGCCATTTAAATGTGGTTATATCAGGCTCATAAACCTTATAAATTAAAAGACTAAATCTCAATGCAGGGTTAGCCTTCAACAACAATATTAAGTAGGGTAACTTTCCTTTATCTTCCCTTGACATCGGTATCTAGTGTACTAATGGTGCAATTTAGCCATCTTGTCTTCTCCCTACTTCTACACCCTACGAAGGCCCAATCTCCACCTACTCCCAATACCCTCACCCAGACACAGGGAAATCAGACTTCTGTCTGAACAACAGGCAAACGCAAGTACATCTGACCTACGACAGCACCCTGCTTCTGTCTAGACGGTCCTCATTTAGAGAACCAAGCCTTCATATCTGGGTTTAGCTCGGCTTTTTGACCTGGCTCACAACAGAACTCTCTACTTCTGAGTTGACCTCTGCTCCTCCCCTCAATCCTCCCCCCCGACCCCACCGATCCACTTATTATCTCCTCTTCTATAACTCCTTCCCATTCCAAAACATATGCTGAACATTTTCTTGCTGGAGATCTAACTCTTGAATTTCATTTAGGATG